>NW_020451095.1:186106-340829 GCF_003343035.1 Apteryx rowi | reverse complement strand
GCAGCAGTGCTCCGCCCGTTACGACCTTCCCATGTTCCGCCCCGCAGTGCCTCCCTGCTCATCCTTTTTCCTCCACACCTCCCTCATACTTTCTTGAAGAAGGAGAAATCTGCTCTCCTGAAACCCAAGGTTGTATTTCTGCTATTTCTCTTGCTCTGTTCTCTCGGGATCTTAAACTATACCATCTTGGGCTCACTACAGCCAACACTGCCATCTGTTTTCACATCGCTGACCAATTAATTCTTCATTTTTTGTGAAGAGCAGGTTCATCAGAGCACTTCCCCTTTACTTAATTTGTTGACCACTTGTATTATGAAATTGTTCTTGGTGTTCTTCAAAATTCTCCTGGATTGCTTTTGCCCCACCATGTTGCCCTTCCAGCAGATGTCAGAGTGGTTAAAACCTCCCATGACTACCAAGGCCTGTTATCATGATGCTTCTAGTTGTTTAAGAAAGGTTTCATCCGCTTCTTCTTGACTGGGCAGTCTGTAGTAAATGACCACCACAGTGCCAGTCTTTCTTGTCTCCCCTCTGATCCTAACCCGTAAGCTCCTGACTAGTGCATCATCCGTTCTGCAGCAGAGCTCTGTAGATCTAAGCTGCTCCTTTACAAAGAGCACAACCTCTCCTCCTTGCCTCCCATGTTTGTCCTTCCTAAAGAGCCTGTATTCACTCATGAAAGCACACTACTTATGTGAGCTATCCCACCATGTTTCTGTGACCTGAATGAGTTTGTAGCTCTCCAACTGTTTGGTTTCCATGCTGTGTGCATTCATGTACAGGTATGTGAGTGGGCCCCTATTCATACTGCTTCTCAGGGAGAAAGTGTGAGAGCCTCCCCTATTATGTTGTCCTCCCAGCACATCCTTGCTCCACACCCATATCTCCGCTTCTCAGTGGGCTTTGGTCACTATGCCCTGATAAACCTGTCTTAGAGCTCTCCTTATGAGTTTAGTGAGTCTGATGGGAAGGATACTCTTGCCCTACTTTGCCTTATGGACCCTGCCTCTTCCAAGCAGTTCCCCAGAGATGGGCCTGTGCTCACAAAGGCCGAAGTTCTGCATGTAACACCCACTGGGGATCCAGGTGCAGCCATGTGTATACGTCCACCCCTACCTGAGCCTCTTCCRCCACTAGCAGCATTGAGAATAACATCCTCAGGGCCCCCATCCCCTTGTAGTCACTCTTGATAAATTCAAGGTCTCCTCTGGCAATATCATGGGTTCCCATGGGTATGGGCAGGCAGGGATAACAGTCCAAGGGCTGGATAAGCATCYGCACTCTCTTTGCAACATTTTGGATGTAAGCCTCTGGAAAGCAATAAACCTCACAAAACAGCATGTCTGGTCAGCAGATGGGTGCCTCCATCCCCCACAGTCTCCAGTCATGGTCATCCACTGCTTTCTCTTTGTTTTGATGCATGGATCAGTCTCATCTGGCCTCGATGTCTCCTCTGAGGGACCTTGTTCAGTCATGTGCTGCCAAGGCTTTATGCTTATTCTGCAAGTGCACATCTGTAGGGGAAGAAAGACATTTCTTCCTGTTGCCAGAAGTCCTAAGCTTCCAGGATCCACCATCCTGGGAGTCTTCATCATCTGCCCATTTGAGCATAACCTCTGGCCATTTTTTCCTTCTGAGTTTTGGGCTCTGACCTCTGCAGCATCTCTGAGAAGAAATTGTCAGTCTTCCTCCCTGATGTTGTGCAGGTGAGCAACAAAATGGCAGGACAAAATTATTTGGATACGTTTTTGTTGTTCAATTTCTTCTTTCCTCCAAAGCTCTTCACTGTGCAGAATACCTAGGGACACAGCCAAAATGACAATAGCTGTGCCATCTTCATCAGATGATTTGCCTAAAATTTTCACTTCCAAAGAAAAAATATTGTCAGCCAAAGGAGCTGTATGCTATAAAGAATAGACTAACTCGATGATTATAGCTTTAGGGATTTTTGTCACAAGTCACATATTATTCTGCCTGGCAGTATCTTGTGCACAAAATAATGTGGCTTATTAGCATAGAGGTAGTCATCAATTGTTGAGTCATCTCTTATTCACCATTCTTTATTTTATCGTAACCCAGAATCTTACGTTAATATTATTTTTGTTAATGTTGTGTCTATGATATTGCTGTTATTTACAACAATCTAATATCTGATGCCCTTGTCAAGGACCAGTGCTATTATAAAAACAATAGAAAAAAAATCTCTTCCTGCTCCAAAGAGCATACATTCAAATGTCAAAAAGGGAAAACTGAAAGGGGACATAAAGAGGAGTAAATATAATCATTGAGAGAATGGTTAACTTAATAATCAAGAGAATTTATTTTAAGACTTCAATTTAGCAACCCATTGAATAATTAATGCATATATTTTATATGGTAGAGTTTCATGTATACTATATATATATTATTCAAACTTCTATAAGGAAAAATTTTAAAGCATGTTGCGGAGTGTATCTTTTTCACGGAAAATTCATACATTTAAATCTGTATCTTCAGTCTTGTAATGCTTTCTCTGTAATATTTTGAGTAGCGCTCTAGAATGACTGCACAGAAACCAAAAGAAAAAATCAATTTGGTAGTCTGCTTAATTTCAAAACTTGGAGAGGAAAAAAATCTGTTCTGCATAGAAAACATATGGCATAGCTTTAGCTGAAATTTACTCTATTAGAAAGATTCTTATTGGTCTATTGGGATTTTTTGAAGTAATAAATACATTTACATGTCCCTTATGAAAACACAAAATTCCTAAAATCATCAAGGAATGAAAATGAGATGAGTATCAGCATGTTTGTGCTCTTATAGGGTTATTGTTATTATGAAAGCATTAGTACTGAAGCACTTACAACTTTGGAGATAGATTTTTTTTTTTGCCAAAAGGAATAAAATGAAGACGAAATGAGTGGATGGGCAGAACTGAGATGAATAATTTTCACTAATATTATAAATATATTGGTAAATGAATCAAAATATCTAAGAGATTTTTAAAAATTATCTCTGCTTAGCCTTTACTTTAGGCTTATTTTTTTTGTATGTCAGGAACACAGGAGGAGAAGATTTTCACAGGGCTCTATGTTGTGCTTTGCTGTTTGTTATTTTTCCATAAATATCATGGAACATGACCCTTAACATACTCCATTTGCAATAAATTATGTGAATACCCAAACAACCCAGACATTCCCATTGTGGACCTGAATGACCTCCATGGAACATGGCCAAGCGGATTTTAATGGAAAATGAAGAAATCTCCTCCCACTCTTCCACTGAGAACTGGAATTAATTCCTCTGAGGGATCTAGGCTTCATCTCTCTCCCCTTGCCTCTTTGGGTTGTTCTATGTCTTTGATATCTAAATCTAGAAAAATGGTCCAAATCTACAGAGAATAGAGTCCAGAGGAAAAAACAGAAGATAAAGAATATATCTAGCCCTGCTGTTCTTACACTCCTCAGCCTATCCAAATGACCCATAAGAGCTGCTGCCAATTTCAGAAGTAGGGACCAAATCCTTTATAAGTGGTCATAAAAAATGACTTTATTCCTTTTTCTTGCAGAGCAGAAAATTCATAGGAGGAAATCATCCTCCAGGCAGCATATATCTCCTTTGTAAGACAATATTCAGAGTCTGGGAAGCCCTATAACTGTATATTTTATAATGTATATCAATTAAATAATGCATGTGTTATGCATCACCTTATATCTGTCCACTGTGTGGATGTGATACATACCTACTCAAAATATTCATCTGCCTCATTTGTGACAGCCATGCTTCATCAGGTTTTTGTGCTTTCTCAAATTTCCCTTCTAACACATCCTATTTTATGGCCATTTAGACAGAGGTACTCAGAAGCCTAAATATGTCTAGAGTTGCTAGTAGAAAAAAATGATAAGAAATATAATATATTACCGTACTTCAAGATGAATGTGTTATAGATACAGAACTGTCATCTCACCTCTTAACAATTCCATTTTCACCTGCTCACAGAGTACAGGCAAATCTGTGGAAGTAAGCACTGCCATATATCAACCCCTGGGTATTTGCAGCAGCCAAGAACTTAAAGATCCCATTTTCTTTGGGGAAGTAAGATTATCTTCTTGATCTGAAACTTTTTTGTGGTTTTTTTTTCTGTCTCTATTCTGCACTGGATGTTTCTCTGCAGTGCAGTTGTCTAAAATAAATCCTGTCTTTCTGGACACATTTAGCCAAATCATTCCTCATGAAATCCTAGCTTTAGTAGTACCTAAGGGATGAATCTGGTACATTACAATAGGTATTTCAAAGTTGTCTAATTATTAGCATTCCAGTAGTTTTCAAAATTACATACAACAAACTCAGTTAAAAAAAAAGAAACAAAAAACTTAGCAAACTTCCTGAGTTGTTTTTATGTTAGTGAATTTTCATCTTATTCCCATGGGCAAATTCTACTAGTGGGCATTTTATGTTATGCTACCTATGGATATGTGGAGCTGCAGAGCAGGCTTTCCTACATAAACTTCCTTTCTGCATAGCTGTAGAAATAGTGGTAAATCTTTAAAGAGTCTCTGAGGATTTTATTTCATTTTCTACCTTCTTCTCCCCAGCCTGCCTCTTCCACCCAGCTATTACCAGCTCTGTCTTTCTCTTTTCTTTGACAGCTAAACAAATACAAAAATATAAACATGGTATTTATTCATACAGTCATATAACTTGCATATTTTGGCATTCATAACAAGAAACATATGCCACTCAAAATTATATTGATTAGAATATTTGAGCAAAGCAAGGGTGAAAAATCAATCTAAAAATCTAGGTGCTGCTGTTATAAATTCTGTAGTATGGGTCCTGATGCATTAACATATAGATTTATTAATGCACTGTTTCATGAACTCTATAACAGAAAAATGTGATCCTTTGAGATAAGAAGAGATACATCTCTATATTTCAAAGTAATCTGCATATCAGGATTTCCTCAGAAAGGATGATGGTCTGATCAAAAGAAGACTGAATTATTCACAAACTGTCTAAGAGTAGCATACAATTCCAAGACAGTCATTAGAAAAAAAAGAAAAAAAAAATACTCCTCAAAAAAAAAAAGCCATTTAATAATACTTTCTTAGTTAAAAAAAAAAGGAAAAAAGAAAAAAAAAGACTTCTGAATTTTTTAGCTTTGTAGTTACTATTTTATTCATATTTTTAATGAAATAAAGCATTCATACTCAAAAGGTAGCATCCTATATCTCTGGCACATTTTCTAGAGTTTTTCTTTCCCTCAAGTATAGGATCTTGTGGCAACTTGGACACTGGAATACTTCATTTACTTTAGGGTACCGAAGCACCGAATAAATAAACCTAGACACACGCTATTGATTCAATCTATTCTATTTCATGTACAGTTTCTTCAGACAGACTTTGAAAAAATGGAACTTAAGAGCAAAAGTAATACTACTCCCAAGCTTTCTTATATAGTTGTGGAGACCCTATTTCCAAAAGATCCAAATGCTTCACACATTCAAACACTTGAATATGGCTCAAAATTTAGTTCTATACTAACCTCCTTGATTGCATGTGTATGTTATCCATCCCTGTCTTCAGTTATGTGGTTCCACCAAATGGACCAGGTAAGATTTAAAATGACTCCTCCTAGAGAAAACTATGCCTGAATTTCCTTAGAAGCCAAAGTTACATAGTTCATAAAAGCCTATGGAGCTCTGCACTGAATTCTGACAAAGCTCTTTTCAAATGATGATGTATTAAATGCCCCACAGTCTGAGCAACAGACTGATACCCTTGACTCATAAAGGATATCACTAAACTAGCTGCTGCTGTAACATGAAGTCAAGAAACCCACATACATTTTTATTAAGCTTTGTTTAATTTGAAAAAAAAAAATCAGTATAAATGAGTTACACTGATAACTCAGTACAATGATGATAAATTAACTTTCTACTTGTAACTTTATAAAGGGTTAAAAATTACCTCCAGTCTTGGTTCTGTTCAGGTTAATTAATTTGCTATTCTCTCAAAAGAATCTTCTTCTCAACTGAAAAATACTGGGTCACTTTGTGAGGAACTTCACTTCAGCAGCAAGTGTGTATCCCAGCTATCTTCCAGCCGGTTTACTGAACTTCTCTGTAAGGTGGGAGTGCAGGAGTGGGAGTGGGAGGTCTTTTTACTACTTTACTGAGTGCCACAAGGCATCTTTCCAAAAATAAAACTGAATATCTGACTACTACCACCAGCACAGGTCAGAATGAAGGGCGTATGGGGACTTGTGCAGGAGAACTATTTGATTTTCGTGTTTTGAAGTGGGAGATTCAAAAACAAGAAAACAATATCACTGCTGTTGATAAGTCATAGCTTTGCATGACTGTTTCCCCCCTTTGACTACAGCCTCTTTAAATATATGTAAATGGATTGATATGTGAAAGAAAGCTTGTTCAATAGAGTGTGAATTTCTGGCAGAAGACTTTGGAGATACCTCAGTTTAATGTTCTGCTGTCCTGAATTTACATTTAATTACTTTGAAAAAGTAGCAGGTCTTAAAATATCCTGAATGTCATTAAACAGAGCTTTACTTAAAGGTTTTGAGGTATGTCTCAGTCAGCCTGATCCACACATTTCTACAAAACACTACAACAGTAGTAGCACTAAGTTACTAATTCCCACCCAATCAAACCAGAAGCAGCTTGAATCATTCTTGCCATGACCCCTTCCTAAACATAAGAGCCCCCTCTTGAGGAGTAAGACATAATTCTCTCTTTATGAAATCTCAGCTCTGAGCCTTTCCTGATCAAAAGAAGCAAACTGAGCCAAACTGTTAGATGTGTTGTATCTATGATGCAAATTATCTGCTAAGCATTGAACAGATATCATCAAACTTAATTAGAGACTTACGCAGTATATAGCCTATCAAATTCAAAAGGTGGAAGGGTAGCATTTGAGCAAGTAAGCTACTCTGCTTCTGAAAATTCAAAGCAAAGTTATCTTTCTGTAGTCCGGTAATAGTCACGCTAGGGGGTTGAAGGCGAGGAAGGGGACAGAGCAAAACTGATCAGAAAAACATTAATTCTCACTTTCTTTTTGTGTGTTTAAAGAATGTGTTTTCTTTATAGGAGGATTAAGTTGATGACACTAAATGGAGAATAACATGCAATTTCATTTAACAGTCAAAATCCAGATTTTTGGTAGTGCAACAGATTGTATTTATCTCTATAGTCTAATTAAAAAGTTAAATATTAGCATTTTGTTGCTACCTCAACCACAAAATTATGCAGCTTGAAAAACAATAGTTAAGGGGAGTCCTAGTGGTTGGTATTTCCAAGTGTGACATGAAGCATCTGCTCCCAGGGTTTCAGTCTTCTTGTACCATCATTATCTGCAGTATGAGCAAATACAGAAAGATAGCTGTATGCTCTGTAATGCTTCAAGACCCTTATGTGCAGTAAACAGTTGGGAAAATTCAGATTTGTCAAGGACTATCTTGACAACTTAAAAAGTTAGGTTCGATGTGGAGCAGCCTTCATTACTGCCAACTTCTGCACATAGGACTAGCAGACACAGGAGCTTCAAATTTCTTGTTACAGTTCTTCTGCTCCAGCAGAGACACAGACTTTTTTTTTCCTCCTAATTTCTTATCTGTTTTTTAAAAAAGTAGCAGTAGAAATACACTTGGAAATATATAAGCAAAACTATAAATGCCCTGTACACTGTGCTGAGAAACATCTTATATTGACAGAACGTTTCTAAGAATAATTTTTAAAGCCTTGTTGTGATGAGCTTTCCTGGAAACAAAGATCATACAAATACTTTAAAATCGTAACCATTTTAAATCTCAAGAACAGTATACTAGAAGATAACTAAAAAAACTATCTTTGAAAGACAAGGGCACAGAAAGGCACAGAATTGCCATACTGCATTGGTCATCTAACCTAATATACTGCCTCTGGTGATGGCCCAACTAGATTAATCAGAAACAGATGCACCAAATTCTGAAACACACAAGGAATAACCTGTCCAGGGGAAAAAATTATTTCTAACTGCTGTTGGTTTGTGGTTAATTTATATCTTAGAGCTTATGGGTTCATACTAATTTTAAATTATTTTATCCTCTACTGCACAACTATGAATTTTCTTACATTCCATATTGGATTCCTATATGTATCTGTATTCATCTTGATGTCATTATTATCTTGTGGCAATGAATTTGACTGGTCAATTATATGTCAAATAAAATCATTACTTTTTAATCACTTTTAAATGTATTGCCCCTGACTTTGATTGTTCTGGTTCCCAATTTACCTTGTATGTAGTATTTTTTTAAACTCTATGACATTCACATAGCAACATTTTGCTGGTGTCTTATCTTAAAATACATAGCCCCTCTCTTAGGTTTTTTTCTCTACTTTAGTAGAGCTGTGATCCTACTATTAAAAGGCAGAAAAACAAGGCCTTAAATATCCTAAAATGTTTACAAGTCTGTCTAATCTCAAAACAGCTTATAATGATATTTATTACATCTTTCAGTATCAAGTGAGGTGGCAGATAAGTTGTAGAAACAAAAAAGAAAATAGGTTTTCTTCATTTTTTCTTTTTCTGCTCCATTTTACATGTGGATTTTCTTGTTTTCCCTTAAGATTCGAACTGCAACAAGAAGTGTTTCATCTTGAATCAAATAACTTTACCTGAGACATTTTGAAATTCAAAGGTCACGAACCTTAATGTAATGGGTGCATCCAAGGTCTAGCTTTAGATGAAGGCAGAATATAGTTACTAGAGGAGTTAGATTATAATAGCTTTTCTGCAGTAAATGGTGGCCTAGCTCCAGTTCATTCTCTACCTATTCTTCTACCCTGCTGTTTAAATAGCATGCCAGCAATGGGGTTAGGGTTGAGATTTATGGAGAAGAAGTTACATTTAGCGGATGAATCCAAGTTTCTTCATATTGCTATATTATTTTAGGACGTGACATCTATTGCTTAGAACAGAGATAAAACTGGAATGCCAGGACCAGATTTTAAAAAGGCAAATACAATTCTAAATCATCACAGGAAAAAGGGTCTTTTCTACCAATAGGAAAGAACTTGTGCTAGTGAATTTTAGTACTTATTTCTGATTATATTTAATAAGAATCAGCTAAAAAAAGTTAAATTTGTGCATTCTAGCTGAGTGAAATATATTTACTACTTCATTACTGTGTTGCTAGTTAATTATTGCTCTTGCTAACTATTTATTGTTACAAAGTAAGAAAATTGTGGACTCTCTAAAAAAGTAATGTATATGTAGGATAATATGATATTCTTTGAATTAATATATATATAGTTAAACATGCAGTTTGAACCAAGGCAAATGGTGATTTGTTTGTACTGTTTCTTAAACTGAAGAAACAAAAATATCAAAAAAAACCCAGCCTACAGCCAGTAACTGAATTCACAGTTTAATGACAAAGTCATTATCAGTTGCCCAAACATAAGGATGAATTTCAGAAGACTTAATACGGGCTATAATATAAGCCTTCATTTAAGTGAACAAAAAATTACACATAATTGTTTCTATTACTAAAAGTGCATTTTTGGGGAAAAAAAAGAATTCTATTTTACTGCATCTCTTCCTTTCTCTTTATTCCTTTCAATTTGTTCATAGAATGTTAATTCTTCTATTCCATTAGTTCTTCCACAATGGAGATAGTAAATATTTTCTCATAGTATAAAACTAATATCTTCAATGGCTTGTTCATTAGTAGAGACAGATAGTCAGGGGTACACAGCAGATGTCACCAAATAATGATGATAGTAACAAAGACATATAGATAGTTTTGAACATAAAATAAGGCTGTACAAATTAATACATGAATAATTAATCACAAAATATAACAGATTTTAGTTTGAAAATCGCCCATTCATATATAAATGGAAAGACTGAAGATTACTATATTTCAGTCTGCAGACTATCTTCAACATCATCTATCTATTGTTCCTTCATCTGTAAGTAAAGCATGCTGCGGTCAAAGACAGCGAGCGATAGGACAATGGTTTTTACTTTACAATATGCATGATACTCAACACTTCTTGAGCAGCCTCTCCCTCTCCTACTTCTTTTGCTCTTCTGAAAGCCCAAATGTCTGCTTCACACATCAATCTCACTTTCCCCAGTCTCCAGTCTGTCTGTTAGGTTCACTGATCATTTTCTGACAAAATATATTTTTTCCATTTTAAACAAAACATAAAATTTTTAACATGAATGTGAGTCAAGTCTTGACAGTACTGGGCTCTTAAGTCTAAGAATTTATGGTCAAAAAGAAACAGTGAAGTGTTTACAAAACTCACCTGGGGTTAAAAGACCAGCTTCAGAATTCTTGTTCCTTCTGCTTGTGGTCAAGGATTTGAGCATCAATTTTGTGTGCTTCCAGAAAGTGGCCCAGCTTCCAGGCAGCTGCTATTCCGTAAGTAGTTTTGCTATCATTGTCTCCCTCTAGAAGTGTTGTGTTTTATACAAAAAAATTAAAGCTTGATTAAACCAATGTCACAGACCTAGTGTCTCTGTATGCTACAGAGAATTCTCCATGGAGAATACTAATTCCAGGAAATGGCAATTCTCCCCCTCTCTGTCCTTCTAAAAATAGACAAAGTGTTGTGGGTACACTGTAATTATTGGGACGTGTGAGCAAAACATATACAGAAGGCATGGACTGTATAAACAAATTGCTGTAGGGTAAGAAAGACTCATAACATTGACTCGTAAAAAAAGTTTGTTCATCCTTTCAGTGAAAGCAATCAACAAACCTCTATAATTTTTCCTATTTACAGAGGCACATTGGTAATTACTGTGGAGTAGCTGAAACATTGTAAATTGGCACCTTTATTTAGTGTGAGTTAATCATTTTCATATCTGTGTCCTCAAACTAAGGCTGGGCAGGTGACTGCAGAAATATCAACACTGTATCTTGTTTTATAAATAATGTCTAAATCAGTACTTTCCAAAGCTGGATGCCATCTTTACCAAAACACTAGATGGTACTAACACTAAAACACACTGACACTTGAGGGAAAAGGCATATTTAAAGAAATTACAAAAATTGATATGCTGTAAAATATAGTGTTAACTAAAGTAACTATAAATCTGGCAGCTGCTAATCTTGTGCTGCTGGTAGTATAAAATTGTCTATCAGCTACAAAAAACATGGGGAATACTGAGGAATCTTGAGAAGCTCGAGTCTTTTTTCTGACCTGTAAAGAAAACTAGAAAATACTTATTTATTTAGAGACCACAGGCTGTCTGGAAAGAACTGTAGTGCCTGAGTTGCTTTTGAGTTAAAAGAACACATGTGGTTACAGATATTGCTATAATCTATGTCAGACTTACTTTCAGAGATGCAGGGCAGCAGGGCAACACTCCCATCATGAGCTCAAGAGCACATCATGAGTGTCTGAATTTACCTCAAAACATGCTGGCGATTACTGTAACCTCAACATCTTCCAAGGCTTTGCATTTAGGAAGAACAACTTTGAATCCTGTGATATTTTCATGGTAATAATACAGATAGGTTGCATTCATCTCACTCAGGTATTTACATATTTTATGTAGATTTCTATTTATAATTTAGGGATCCTTTCATGTCAATTGAAATAAATAGACACTTCTTCATGGATGTCATCTGACCAGTTTGTGGTGTCATCCTACAATGAGAGGAATCATGCTATGGGACTGCAGTTCTGAGCTGATGGGCACTGGTATTTTTGATGGGTAATGAAATTCAGTGTTTGAAAGCAATCTAATTATCTCATTTTTAAAATACTGAAAAGGCAGAAGGCTAGATCTGTAGCAGAGTCATTACACACTTTTTATTTATTTGTTGTATAACTAGAAATAGAAGTTTGATAGCAGGTATGTTAAGTTGCCAAAGGCAACTTTCTCATTAAATATTTTGGGTCTACAGATTTGCTGCATGATACTTCTGATATGTATCGTCAAGGATTTTTCATCACAAAACAATTGTCCAGATTATATGTGGGATTGAAAATTCACATCTGATAATAGAAATAAGATTTCTACATACTTTTAAGAGAAAAAGTAGAGAAGAAGGAAATGGAAGAAACCCTGATTAATTAGCACAATAGTAAACGTCATAAAACTAGTAACAATAGGTCAATAGCCATTTAACTGGATTTTATATCGGGGCTGTCAGTTCAGTTTCAGATATTCTCTAGCACAGCACTTGAAAACATTTAACCTAAAGAAAAAGCATGAAACTTTAAAATTCCTGTGAACTTTAAAAACATCTGTGAAAATTTTCTAATATTTTCTTTGGATGTGAGAAAACAAAATAAATATAGAAGAGGACCCTGCAAGGAAAGCCCAGGGTGCTGACAGCTGGAAAGTGTCTTGAGAAATACTGCTGTAATGCAAAGTACTAAGAGAGAGGTTCAGAAAGAAAAAAAAAATAATTAAAGAACCCAGCAAATGGAAGAAAGAAGGGTCTAGAAAGGGAGCCAAGGTGGTCAGAAGGCAATAATGGCTACTAAAAGTGAATCCTCCAGTCGATTCAGAAGGACTGGGCGAAGGGAATTAGTGAGAAGAGAGACCCTGATCTACAGCACCGCCAGCTATGACCCTTTAGCATCCCAGTACTTCTCCTAATGATTTGCCACCTCTTCTCCAACCCAAATCTTCTACTGAAGCCAACCTTGACTCCTGCCAGAAAATCTAAAACCTGAGAATAAGGAAAACAAGTTCTGTCTTCTTCTTTAACTGCTGAATTTAAGTCTACCTACATTCTCAGAAGCTCTGAATTGGCCTTTGTGTTATTTATTTGTGACTTGATTTCAATAGCTAAACTAACCCAGGAAGCATGTGGCATAATGGCAATTTTCATCACAGGTTCAAAGTCTTCCCTTCTTTGAAACTGCAGGATCTGTGTTTGCACAGCTCTACTACTATATTCAATAAGCCTCCAATATAAGTTCTGCTGCAGTAGTCGAGACCATAATGCTCTTTTCAAAGTTAATATATTTAACCCCCCCCCCCCCCGAAACCTTAGTGATTATTTTAACGTTCTTTCAGCAATGTTCTTTTAACTATTGGGAAAACCTTTCACATAATCATGGTGTAGTTGACACACCCATTAAAAATATAAACATGTTGTTTAGTATTAAATCTTTTTGGACACAAATTATAACAATGTGTTTGTTTCACCTTTCAAATAATTAAAAAATATTACAAGGGGCAAGATGAAAGAAAGATTAATTCTGACTGTCCTTTGTTTTTATTCTTTTTTGGGTAATTAGGTTATTACCAATTCATAAAAGAGAAATGTTTGTAAATTCACATGATCTAAGAGACTAGAGAATTATTTCTAAAACAATATTTTTTTCTTTTTGTGAGAGGAAAAAAAAATCAAGGATGTTAATTACAGGTCCACCAGTGAGATTTAAACAGCAATGACAAAGCTGGACTTCACTAGAAGAACACGAATGACATTCCACAAGATATTAAAATTATCATTGTTTAAGTGATTATAGTTTCTGTGAACTGATTGTGCATTTCCTTTGTTTGCCTTTATACTGTCAAAATTACCAGTTTTCTAATTAATGTGTTATCAGTATTCTACGAAATAGAATTTTGATAGCTTTACAAAGGTATGCTTTACCATACAAAGTCTCGAAACTTTGCAGCTGACAGTAATGAAGGTCTTTAGACTTTTGAAATGTTGAAATTTAAATAGAAAAAAAAAAGGATGAGAGAAAATAAAGATTAAGATGGAACAGATTTTTATGTTACTTCTCCCTCAGAAAAGCATATCTGGTTGTGATAGTTTTCCTCAGTCACTCTTTTATGTGGATGTGCCATTGTCTAAAGTCTCTACCTGCCCAGTTTGTACATGATTTCATCCTTTTCCGGTGCATACAAGGAGAATTTTCTACTACTTTCTATTCTTTGTCTAGCTTTTTTTTTTTTTTTTTTTTTTTTKKTGCTGGAGGGCAGGGGCAGAAATGTAGTAATATTTGCCAGGTAGTTAATCATCCTGTTCTTTATGAATTCCTGAGGACAATTCTGGGAACTTGTGCTCTAGTTGCTCACAAAGGTGCCAGTGCTCCTTATGTAAAGCTGCTTGCTTTAGACAGGTCACAATCCTTTACTTTTTCTGCTTGTCTCCTTTTACCCAATTCAGAGCATTTTAAGGGAATATCTAAACTGAGAAAAATGACCGCACCCCAACTGCACACTGGGATGAGGTATGGGTGCCCCCTACCTGCTTGTGTGTTCAGGTCTCCTTTGGAAGGAAATTGTGTTGCAGGTGGGGAAGGAGCCACCATGAGCTCCAGCTGGGGCCTTGCTCTGGGCAACAACAGGACTGAGAGGGATGCTGTGGGACTCACTTGTCCCATGGTGTAAATGCAACCTCCAAAGGCTATTTATGTTTTGTCTCTGCAGAGAACCCTTTTTCCTCACAAAAGGTACATTGTTATGAATGTTATTATATATGCATACAAATGTCTATACATGTGTGTAGTTTTATATATATTTTATTCTTTGCATAATTTTAAATGCCTTCAGTGCTATGTGCATTTGTTGTTGAAAGAATAGGCCCAGTCAAAGAACTAAGTCTGCAGCTGGTACGTTTAAGGTATTTTTCACTACCTGGACTGTGTCCTGAGAAGGAGCTGTCATCTGCATCGATGTGCATCCTTACTAAGGATAGTTTCATTGTGCTTGGGGACAAACATTGCTGACCATTTCATTTTATCCCAGCAATCTAGACAATTGTCTAAAAACTCTTTGCCCAGACTTTTAAATGTGTTGAAAGTAAGGACACAGGGCTTGACCAATGTGGAGAACGCAGTTCAACATGATATACATTCTGTAATAACTATAATAAAATTAGTACCATCAATTATTTTATGATCATAAAGAAAAGTAGGTTCTCTATAGCAGAAATAAATCTGAAATAATGTTTACAAGATGTTGTAGGGAGAGCAGGCTGAAGACCAAGCTAGAGATAGAGAGTTTAGATAGACAGAACAGATTGAGATAAAATTTTTTTGTCTAAGAGCCTGGACAAAGAGGCAGGCTGTCAGGCCCTAGATTTCAAATTAGTCAAAGACTAGGTGAGTAGGTAAGACAGAAGTAAGTGGTTCCCACTGATTTTAGGCTCATTATCTAAGCAAACACCTAAAACAGCAGATGAAGTTAACTGGACAATAGAAAGCCATTATACCAACTGATTTTATATAGGAACACTGAAACATATTCCATTAATGTGATCAAATTTATATGGATTAGGATTTATTCCATATGTCTTTTTCATCAGTAAACCATGCTAAAGAAAACAAACTAAAAAACTAAAACCAAAGCAAATCCTCTCAGGAAAGTTTGGATTATTCTTGCATTCTGCTGTGCCAAACTGCTCCTCTTTTTAATATTTTACATCAAAACTTAGATTTTTAAGAATTAGCTTTTCCCTCTGCCTGAGAGTTATGTTGTAGACTATTTTCTTCTCTTCAAGAGCTCTGCATTTGTCTAACCACAGAGTATTTGTGAGTTGAGATTTGTTGAGTACTTGCCTGTGGAAACCTGATAGTTCCAGGACATGTGAACAACTATCGTTTTCAGGAGAGCTGAACTGCATCTATCACAAAATTTCTCTGAAATGTACTGTATTGCTAACTTCAGTCTCATCATGCTTTATTTTAAATGCCTTTCAAAGTATGCCACTGAGTACACTAGCAATTCCAGGGGTAATCACTCAAAATCAACAGTTAGGCAAGATATTGTGTATTCTCTGTAAGGATGAAGATGAGCTTATCAGCATCTAAGCCTCTTATCTGTCTCCACAAGGTAAGCATTATCAAGGGAAATGGAGAATGATATGCCACTCATACGTTATTGAATTGCTGAGAGGCACCATCAAACTACCTCAGAAGAGATCAGGCATGCCAATTAAATACAAACAGCAGAAGTACACCAAAACACCTAGCAGGCAATCAGCTGACGCCACATTCTCTGTCATGGGATGATTTCTCCCCAAGGTAAATAAGAAAACAGTGGGTGTTGATTTTCAGAGTTATTTTTCCTTACTTTAATTTAGAAGTTCTGGTCCAGTCTCACCGTACAGCACACTGACAATCTAAGCACAAATGTCATTTTGTTTCAATTCTGTGTTCTGTTTGGCATTCAAGACATTTAATTGTTGCCAGCTTCTTCTGCTGGCATATAAGAAAGGTGGAAGGGCAACCTATCCATACTTTGGTTTCATTTTACGGTATTTTCACATGCAGTATTTGAAACAGTACTAATAAATAGTATTCTGCCTGGAGCTCCTAAAACAATGAAAAGGGATTGTCAGAAAAAGCTAATGTAGAACTGCTTTGGTGTTGCTCCACTAAGCTTAGTAACAAGTATGACCATGGAAAGCAGAGCTAATGAAAACTAATTCCATGTGGATTTATGTCTTGTATTTTGGTTTTGCACCATGAAGAGTGCGCTCACATTGAATTTTGCTGTATATTGAGTATCCTTATGTATTTAGACATAATGTAAATATATATGTATAAAAATATATGCTGGTTTTCTCTTATGTGGAGTCTCTGAAGTATAATATCATGATTAGTTGCATTCCCTCAGTATTTTTCGCTTAGCTGGCTCTTAGAAGCTTTTGATAGTATTCATCAAACCAGATGTAGACATCTATACCTGACTTAGACATGTAGATTCACTTTACAATCAATTGACACTTCTAGAATGTAATTCAACATTATGATGTCTAAAAGATGTTAAATTTCTGATCGTCTTTGAAATCACTTAACACTGTCAAATTTGATTGAAATTGAACAAGATGTTCAACACTTATATGGGCCTGGCACAAACAGAGATACAAATACACACATACTATCACACAGGACAGCTGTTTCATTTGCTTAGGAACCAAGATAAAAAAATGAGTTAAAAATCTTTCTCAGTGAGTATTATTTAATAATTTTGTGTTATTCTGATCATATATTTTATTCATAGTCGTTGAATATATGTGAATTCTTTTGTTATGTTTAAAATGTCTAGGTTTGGTTTGATTAGAGCTGTGTCATATAAAACAGTCAGACCTTATAGTACTAAGTTAGTAATTTAGGAGTGTCCTTCATCGAAGAGTTGAGTCCAAGATCCATTGGTATGTGCTGGCTCCCCATAAAATGCATGAAGAATGCAGTCTTACAATGAGAAGACATTATGTTGAACAAGAACTGTCTTAGCTAATTAAGTGAATTGAAATAAAATGTAGGTATCTCTACAATACCATCTCTCTGCAGGACTGACATGCCTAACTCTAAGTTTCTTTACTTGACTCAGATTTCAGTCATAATCTCCTGAACTTGAGTTCTCTGATAGCTCTTTCTTCGCAAAATGTAGGTGCTGAAAAGATGGGAAGAGCTGGTTCTCTTTTTCCCCTATACAATTTTATCCAATAGCTCAGTCATTTTCATACTTCCTCTGTATGTGAACATCTTGATGTTATTTGTTTGTCATAGTACGTAGTATGCTTGAAGCAAGAATGAACTTTCTTTTCTGGGAAACCCAACTGTGCCAGTATGCTCCCTTCATATTTTTTATTATTTTCATGTAAAAACACATTTATATTGAATCAGAAGTTTTGTTGAAAAGACTAGTTATTATATTGCCTTCAGCTCTCAGCTGTGCTTTCAGATCTATATGAAACAATCTTCTTTTGAACCTTCCTATTATGTCTTGTTTTCAGTGCTTACAAAATTACAGTCTATATGCATGCTTATTTTACCTAAAGTGTAGTCTCACCTACACAGACCTAAATTTTTTGTCATCCCAGCCAAAGCTCTGAAAACAAAGCATAATGAGATCTCCCCCTTCTTCTTGAAAAAAAAAAAAATATATATATATATATATATATACTCTTCCTACTAGAAATCACTTGCTCTTGTAACCTGCTAGGTATCTTCATGACAAAAATAGTGTTCATGTTTAGTTTGCTAGGCTAGAAGAAAAAATAAAATCTGCAAAGCCAACAGTTTGGGAATTCTTTTTTCTTAATAAACCCAATGTATTTACCAAGAGTGGTTTATCTGAAGCCATGTTTAACTTTTTTTTCTCTTCCTTGTAGGTTCTCATTTAACTAAATAAACATAACAATCCCAATAATGAGGCTTGCACATAGCAATGGTAAATTATAGCAAAGCTCCAATTAAGTCACATACAGAATTAAGGAAAATGTAGTGGAATGCATATAATTTCCTATAGAAAGAATTTGATAGGATGCGAAGAGGAGGTGTATGAATGTTGTTAGTACTGATCTATGCCTTTCAAGTAGTTTGCTAAAAAAATATACATGTTCTCACACAGACTAATTTTTTTTGTTATTGACACAGATACTGAATTCACAGGCAGACTACAATACAAAATACTGTCAAGAGCCTGTGGTCAGCAAAGGGTGATTGGAGACAGCAGCTACTCGGATCCTGAAGGTGAGATAATTGGCCCTAAATGTGCTGAATTACAGTGAATAAGCACCTGGGCAAAGCCGCTAGCAAGGTACAGCCCTGTCTGTGCAAACCCTTGAATGGAAGTGAAAGTAGTATAAAGTATGTCTTGTTACTTTTATCTTTAAAATGTTTTGCTTAATAGGAATGAGGGCTCAAGAATAAATGCTGGGAAGATATTGATTTTTAGTTCTAATTTTTCATGTGTTTTTTCCATGGCAAATATGCTCTATGTCCTTTCCCTGGTGGTAAGGAAGAACAGTCTTTTTCTTTTCAATATGATACAAAATTACTTTAGTGTTCTTTTTTTGTACTATTAACTTAAAGGACCTTGTATTTTTTAATAGATCTCTGCTGCCTGAGTTTGGCCATCTGATGTTAAAATCTGTGAGCATAGCTGGAAAAAACTGAAATATAGTTTTTGATTACTGTGGAGTTTGTAATGGTGCCTAGTACCAAAGGAAATGTACATCTTTTATGCATTGACATGATGAAAATATTAAGCTATACAGTATAGAACAGTAATAGAATTTGTACATTGGGATTTATTGGAACAATTGGTTAGTTACATCCTATCAGGAACATAGCAGAGTTTGATATTGTGACTGAGAAAAGTCAATGACTCTCAGATATATCCAAACTACTGCATATAACAAAGTAACAATTTTGCGGTATATCAGAATGTTGTATAATTTTGTTTATATTTTGTCAAAGAACTTAACGCTGACTGTCATGGATTTCATTAAGAATAGAATCAGGAGCTAGTGATGAAAGCCAGCAATATATCTTAAAGAGCTTGCAGTTTCACAGTCTTGATTCAGTCATCCAAATTTATTCTTCTGTGGGCTGAATTAAGGTCTTTTTCATGTCACCCATTTTCCTCTCCCTCTGGGACACTGGAGGAAAAATAAAAAAAAAAGATAATGCAGAACATATGTATAACTAAGGGATTGGTTGATCTTCATTTATGTAGAAATAGTACTTAAAACCAAAATGTTTCACAATCTCAGCAGTAATCTGACATGGTAATTCAGCAGGAGCATGAAATGACAGAATTATTTGGTGTTGTTTGTGAGATAATACATACAGTGGGAGTTGAAATAGTGCAGTTTTTTAGTGATTATACATACTCTGGGACAAGCTTTCATGAAGAACACTGGGAACATGTGGATTGTCTTGGAGACACAGGAAAAGTTCACTTTTCTGCCTCAAGAAATTAAAGTATATACTTCCCATGAGAGTATTCTAGCCAGAAAATGATACATTTGCTAGTCCTTCTTTTGAACTGGAGAGATTTCATCTGTGATTCATTGAGAAAATGGCTTTGTAGCTTCCTGGTTAGGTGAGTACTGTAGTATAAGCTCTTCACTTCAAGTTTATGTTCCCAGGGTTATTCTTAATTAAGATCAAATACATATTGGATAAAATTTATTTCTGTTATTAGGTTATTGATTATATAGGTTTCTGATATCTTTGGCTAAATCCCACTAAACCTTTCGCTTGAGAACGATATGAAAATGAAGTTGCTTTCCCTTCCATTGTACCCTGGAGAAATTTATTAAGAATCTGTTTTTTGTTTTGTTTTTCTAAACAGCATAATTTCCATGGAATATAGTCTAACTGATATGAAACTCTGTCTTTAGTCTTCTTCCTCTGCCTTTCTCAGCAAACAGTCACCATAGATAAGCAACTAGGGACTAGTGGCAAACATTTTGCTGTGTCTATATCCCTATTATCCTTTATGTATTATTTAGCTCTACTTGCAATACTACAAATCTCTTGTTTTGTGTTAATTTTCAGGTGAAAACATGATAGTTTTTTTCAGTAAGTATTGTCACTTGCACTGTAGGAGAAAATATCTGACATGCATGCAGTACTATATATGCTCCAGATCTGAATGTAGTCAGATTTACATATTCAGATATTCAAGAATGTATATTGCAATGCTTATACTTACCCTGTCAGGCAAAAGAAGAAATGAATGTTTGAGAATTAGTTTATGATTATCACCTTTTGGAACAAAGACAGATGACTGAATCAGAACTCTTCCATTCTTTTCAAGTGTGTCTACCAATATGTGGTATTTCCTTTATGCCTGTTTGCTTAAATCTTAAGATAATGATTTCTTATATTTAAGCAGATCGTTCAACTGGTTGTCACTCAGTGCCATTGTTTATCTTTCTCCACTAATAACTCTTTTTGACTTACTGTCCTTTTTAGCAATTTTCTTTATTTCTCCCTGGATGCCACAGTTTTAGAATGTAATATCCAATTATATCTAGTTCTGTCAACCTGTAGTTCATATACCTATACCAAAGAAAAACCTAACTGAAACAAATTAATGAAAATTGCAACATATTAACATATGCTAGTATAAAAATGTGAGCAACTTGAAAATTACAAAACATCTACTCGTATATAACTGCATGTGTCACCTCCCAATAGAATCACTGTTCAGAATGCAAAACATCTTTGCTAATTAAATGCCACAAATGTGCATCTCTCCTCCCCCGTTATCCATAAGAAATCATGACAATTAAGATATCAGTTTATTTTCTCTTTTTTACGTCGAATGTTTCAAAATACCTAAGAATACAGTAATTTTGGATTTACTCTTCAATATTAAGAATGCAGGAATGCAAGAACGATTCTGCTAAGATTATAAAAGTATCCTGCCTGCAGGAATGATCATTTAAAAAAAAAAAAGCATAGGTAACAGTAAGAACAGGGCAAGCATATACAGTATTTTCCCCGTCTTCAAACTATCACTCATTACTCTCCTATTCTCAAACCATTTCAGGGAATTTCCTTAGTTAGAGGTGATTTCTATCTATTTAGGAACCCAAAGTATATTTCTCTTTCAGTTTTTTCCACTCTCTCATTTAATCCTTATATTACCCATCCACAGTGTCCTTCAGCACTAAGTTTCACAGGTCTATTACTTATTGAATGGAGAAACATTTTCCTTGCTCGTTTTGGGAGGCAGAGGGGTGGCGGAGGAGAAGGTGGTATTTTTTTGGAACCTGGCTCTGCCTAATCCCACTTGGCATCCCCTACCTTTTAAATGAGAAAGGTTAGGGAACAACCAATCCCTATTCCCTCTCTCAGTGCTCTACATGCTAAAGAGACCGAGGCTATTCATCTGTTTACTGTACAAAAGTTGTTCCATGCTTTTGATCACTCGTATTGTTTTTCTCTGACCCTTCTCCATTTCTGTCATATCCTTTGTGAGATGAGGGGAATAGGATTGCCAGCTATATTCAAGGTATGGACAAATTATGGATTTCTGCATTGATTTAATGATTATTTCTGTTTTGTTCTCTATTTCTTTCCTGATACTTCCTAATACTTTATTCAATCTTTGGCTGTTAAAAGAATTAGGATGACCTATCGAATCTTGACTTTAAGATTTTGTTTCTGAGCACTAAGTCAGCTCTGAATACATCATTTTATATGTGAAATCAAGATTATTTCCTGTGTGCAATACTTTATTTAACTATGCTGATTTTCACCTACACTTAAATTTCCCTCACACGCATGTGGTCTTTCTGCAGTTCTTCACACTGAATGATTTTAGAACATCAGTCAACTTTCTGCTCACTTCCCTTTCCAGGTCATTTGTGAATACATTAAATAACAGAGGTCCCAACACACTTCTCAAGAGTCCACCAGTGATCTTCCTTTATTACAAGACCTGACCATTTACTCCTAGTTTTGATTTCCTAAGTTTTAATCAACTAGTTATCCCCACGTATATAACTGCTTTTATTTGGTAGGTTTAGGCTAGACTGACAAAAGATATAGAGAACTAAAACTTATATACATGTGGTACATATCTATAAAAAAGCCCAACACCTTCTCTTCCCCCAAAACACAGAAACAAACCAAGAAAACAAACTCTACTCTTAACAGCAACCGGAAACTCTTCAGGAATCGGTGTGGGAGTAAATAACTGTGTGGAGAGTTAAACTGGGAGTAAAAACATCTGTGGAGAGCAGAATGTATGACCACTCAATTTGAATGGGAAATAGTATGTAAAAATATTGATATCTTTTCTTGGACCAGTTAGGATAGTTTTCAAGCATGGAGCACTTCTTCAGATCAGTTTTAGGACAATGGTTCAAGAAATTCTTCCTCACAGAGTTCACTGTGGATAAATGGAGAAACAAATGGAGCTAGAAATATTTATATATACAATATTTAGCTAAAGCTAATGCAGTGAAAAGTCTTCATTCTGGTCTTTTGGAAGGAATAAAGTTTTGGTGATTAAAAGTAACCTGTAAATGAGAGGACACTAACTCACCAGAGCAAGAATGCAAAAGCCAAAGATAAAAGCCTGGAATTGTCCCTTCAGTTAAGGCCACAAAAATATTCTTATTAAATAAACAAGACTGTTCCTATGATTTATCCATAGCATCTCTGTGGATATTTACAAGACCATTTTTACTAGGTAGGGAAATGTTCAGAAGTTTCCTAAATGCTGGGGCATTGTTAGGTTCCCTGCACCTTTGAAAAAATATCTAATCAAACTGATTGAAATAGGCATTAGTCTGATTGTTTCTTATTATTATTTCATCCCTTATGTACTTAGCTCGTAAAACATTTGTATTCAAACATCTTCAGATAACTAGGGTATGCAGTGTACATCTAAACACACTCTGCTATCGATGAGGTTAGATCCTCAGTGTTATAAATGGTTTTAGCTGGTGTCAGTGATATCATACAAAATGTCAAAGACTTGGAGAATGGCAGACATGAGGTTCTTCATAAGATCATCTGCAGATCAACAGCTATATCCTTATACTTCTGTGTGTTCCCAAGGTATTTATAGCTTTCTGATGCTACCAAGCTCATATGTATAGCCTGTGTATTTTTTGATTTATCTACAAACAGGTCAAGTTGGAGGACTGGTAAGTTAGCACTGGTCTTACAGATCCCAGAGGGAACAGGTGTAGCTCTGAATAAGTGCTTTAAATGCTCTTCCTTTACCCAGATTCCAGAAGAGATGTCAAATAGAGATTTTATGTCTTGTGGCCTGATTAATAATTGAAAAAAAATGAACCTTGTTTTCAAAGCTTATGTTCCACTCGTTTCCATGGTAACCAGAACATTCACTTACATCAAGGTKTCTATTTTGTTATGTTTAAAAACTCATTTTTTTCTGTTAGCAATTCTTTCCCTGTTTTGACTTAAAAGTGATAAGACGTAACATTTATTAAATTATATGCTGGGTGTCTCAAGGGACCACCATGTGATGAACATTTATTTAATTTCATGGGAGCTATTTAGTTACACAATAAGGTTTTAAGAAAAAAAGGGTTTAATTTCCTGAAACATCCCAGCTCTGCAATGACCGTAATGTAGCTAAAGCATTCACATTAGCAGTCCTATGCCTGCAGTGTCTGAGGGGTAAAGCATCTGATCGAACAGCCCACACATCATCATGCTATTACTGGCAGCTGGGTCATGGGGAAAATATGGCTCCCAATCTTCGCATGTGCAAAGGGTCTGCCATTGTTGCCTTCTGTCATTCATAGGAACTCAAAACTGTCATCACTGTAAGTAATTTTATTTTTTTGTTTGTTTCTTAACATATATTGAGATATCCAGTATTATACTCTTAATTTTGAAAATTTGGGTCACTACAGAAATACTTCTTTATGCTCATCTTTACTAAGCATATATTTCCTGCTGGAGTTTGAGAATAATGCTGATTATATATATTTCTTTAATATCATCCCAGATATTTTAGAACATATATTGACATGCATCATATAAGGGGGAACAGCAGAAGGGAAAGGGACACTCTCCTTTTTGTTTCTGTGAGAAAAAGCTGATCTGACTTTCATGGCTAGTTCAGAGACAATGGCAGTAAATCCCAGCGGAGACATGGGATTCCTTTCTTCCGGATTACTTTGCAAGTCCCTGAAAGGATAAAGCATGACTTCTGTCTTTGACATTTCCCGGGTGTAGTAAGACTTCCTCTCTCTGCATGGTAGCTGTTGCAAATACTTTTTCTCAGGTGTGTCTCCTCTCCTTCTTCAGTGAGCCAAGAACTGAAAAGGCATTGAGATACCCTATAACACACCAGTACATTTGGTGTTAATGTATCAGAAAGTTAGATAGCGCAATGCTAAATTTGAATTTTTTTGTGAATCTAGCTTAGAATTTCTTCAGATGATCAGTATTGGTTTACTCAGTGATAGAATAAACACTAGGAATATTTAGAGATTATTTATTGAAAAGTATAAATCCCCTTGATACAGAGTGGATCCAGCGATATGCAAAATCAAGCATCCATTTGTATTTTTTCGTGTTATTAGGTTGATCCTCTATTATTTAAAAATCATTTTATTCCTCTTCCAGGATGTATATAAAGATAACTGAGGATAGATTTCAATTTCCCTTTCCAAGGAGGCCAGATATAAGTGACTCCTACATGCAAGCTATACAGCCAAACTAGCTCTGTGTTGCATCATCAGTATCTTGCTTTGCACAAAGTAACAATTATTTATTTTATATATGCTATGATAATTGCTTTTTGTATTTGATTTTAACAAACAAGTACTCAGCTGTTGTCACTCATGCTTTCTATTTAAGAAACAGTACTTTTTGAAATGCACATTTACAGTGCAAACTGAAGCTAATACATGTGAAAGACAAACTCWCAATGTCCATGTTGGAGTAAAAAGATATATTATTTTAATTTTAGATTCAGTCCAAGCATTACTATCAGACCATGTCCATGATGATGTAGTGATTACAGAGGAGACTTCAATTTAGAAACATACAACTTTCTTGAAAATTGGGCTGACAGCTCTTTGTGTTGGATTTATCAGCTATAAACTTACTGGAGTCCCTGAATCCTCTCTCTCCCTCTATGTATGCGTATATATTCAGTGGTGTATATAATTTGATATGTACGCATATATTTAAATGGTAGATGTCAAGCTTTTTTGCTGTTGAATAACTTAAACCAGTTTTGTTTCCAAAGTTCAGATTTGGCACACATCTAACAGTTAATGAGAGAGGCAAATTGCTAAATGAATTGGTGGAGGGTAAAGAAACTTAAAATGGCTGCAAATGTGATACCATGTAGAAACAGGAGGCATTTTGTCTGGCAATTTAAATGTACATTAGGGTGGAAGTTGCTACATCTATGGTAGCTTACACTGAAGGGGCTGCTGAAAGGATAAAAAACTCTGCGGTTATTTGTCGACTCAGATTTAACAATGGAGTCCATAGAATTTTTGCCCATCCGGTAACTCTCGCATCCCTCTCTGCATGCTTATCCTTCGAGTCCTGCATTATGCAGGAGCTCCCCTGTCAAATGCCTTGACTGGGAAGCACATGACTGAAGTTGTGGCAAAGCCAATGTGTCCGCAGAAAGGAGGCCTAGCACAGTTCATGAGTGTTAGTTGCCATGTTCCACAGTGACAAAAAGGCTGGCCATTTAATAGTGCAGAGCGCTAGGGATGTTATGTCCAGATGTGGAATATGCCTTATATGTGAAAGACAGATAGAGAAAGCAGTATATGAAATGTCAGGTGATTTTTTGCTTTTCTAAACAAATAGTTTCAACAAGATTCAGGCAGAAAAACTCTGGAAGCAGAGTTCTGTTTCTACTCTTGATTTTGCAGGTCATGTACCTGGATTATTTCTAAATATATAGGGTTCTACGATGTTCTTTGTGTGAAATCTTCAAAACAGAAAGGAATATTCAAAATAGAAGTTTGCAGCTTTGCCTTTGACTGCTCCTGCAATATGAAAAATTACTGGGATGTCAGAAGAGTCAAAGAATTCATAGTTCAAGTTACCAGTTTCTCTGTCTGTTTTCTCTTTTATTTCATTTCTCCTTTCTCTTTCATCCACAGTCATTCTATTGGGTGTTCTCCTGAGCAAAAATAAAATAAATAAGAGGGAAATGTGGAGAATATATTATTAAAATCACAGAAATTCTGACAGATTAGCACCACTCTCTCTATCAGTTGCCAGCTTCCTTTTTAAATGATCGTCAGTTTAACTTTAGTGTATCAGGCTCTGCATAGCCTTAGATTCACATGGTCATTATCAGTTTTAACCAGTAGATTGCTTCAGACCTTTCCTGTAAGGCAAACTGATGGCACCATTATAATTGAGTGGCTTCTTGATTCAGCTTAAACATTACTTTTCAGCTTTTGAAGTTTAAATTAATGAATCATGTTTAAGCATTTTACTGGCTTTGTTCCATCAACATCAGGATGTTTTCCACAAATATATTCTTATTCCTCTAAGACTTTTAAATCAGAGCAAATCAGACTGGATCCATCTGCAACTTCTAGCATTAACTCTACAGAGTTAAGAGGATTGCTAATGTTTCAATAACAATAAGAGTCGTGTAAGCGAGCTCTTTCTGTGATCCAATTTTCTCCTCTTAAATATGTTGTTTACTGAAAAACTGAATTTACTGCTGCAAGGAAAGAGAAAAAAGCTATAGGGAGAGAAGAAGAGCATAATGGCATGGTAAGTGAAGAATAGAAAAAGAAAAAGGGATAGCCAAGCTGAATGTATAATTAAATATGGACCATGATATAAGATCAGAAATAAAAACAAAACAAAACAAAAAAATCTAAGCCAGCATCCTGAAGGACAGATTATCCTTTTTCACTTCAGAGTTTGCCTTCCGTTTGTTAGGTGTGCTTTGAAAGCCTAATTACAATATATAATATGCCACCAGATAAACATCTAGGGAACTTTCACTGTAGGCAGCATTCCCTGTTGGATGGAAATGATGATTAATCAACCTAGTAGAAGTTAGCCCAGTAGGGAGCAGTGAATGGAGTAAACAAATGGTGAAATGCCTTTGAGTGGTTTAAAGTATCTGATATGAAAAATCAGGTAATTAAGAAAGGCTTCTCTCTTCATAAACTTTCCTTAAGAGCTGGTGACCTTAATGGTTACTGCATTAACATGTAGAGAGTTCATAGTCATCCCTGATGACTCTGAGAAGGAATGTTGGAATGGGGTAAGCTTTAATTTGCTAGAACTGAGTAATGGAACAAAGGAGAATGGAAGGAAGAATAATGTTTCCAGGTCCTTTCAAAAGCCATAGAGGACAGTTCTGTATTCACAAACCACTGAATTAGGACATAAAGAGCAGAGGTCTCAGAATACTGGGTTTAAAGGTTGGACAGGTGAAATTCAACTTCAGTAGGGCAAAGACAAGAGTTTTTTTGATTTCAGCCAAATAATTTAATACATCTATTAAATACATATTAAAGAAAAGGAGGAAGGAGTCCAGCAAAGGGCCACTAGGATGTACTGGAACATCTCTCATGTGAGGAAAGGCTGAGAGAGCTGGGCCTGTTCAGCCTGGAGAAGAGAAGGCTGAGAGGAGATCTTATCAATGTGTACAAGTATCTTAAGGGAAGGCGACAAGAGGATGGGGCCAGACTCTTCTCGGTGGTGCCCAGTGATAGGACGAGAGGGAACGGGCACAAACTGAAACACAGGAAGGTCCATCTGAACATGAGGAAAAACATCTTTACTGTGAGGGTGGCTGAGCACTGGAACAGGTTGCCCAGAGAGGTTGTGGAGAAAAGTCAGAAAAGTTGTAAAGAGGGATTTACTTATTGTTGCAGACAATGCTGTTCCCCACTGTGAAACAGTGAGTCAGCCAACAAAAGAATGGGTTAGGATGCACTGCATGAGGGCTGCTTTTTGTGAGTTCACCTTAAGAGATCTATACATAATTGAGTAGCTTTTTTGCAGGAATTCTCTATCAACTAGATACTGTTGTTGGTGTGGAAAGATGGGGAGGAATTAAAAGTTCAACTGCTTTTGTAGTCTATTGAGAAAGCCTGCCTTCATCTAATGTTTTCTTTGGACTGGCTATTAGAGTCGTTGGAACAAAGTGAGCTCAGAAATTTGTCATGCAGAGAAGTTATTTTTCAGCATGCCTTTTTTCTGATTAAAGCATCACTGACCTTGTTCTTTCTTTTTTTCTCTTTCTCCCATAGAAAATTCTTACTATTCTCCAGATTGGTAAAACCTGTCTCATGGTACAAATCTTCAGTAGGTGGCATCTGAGTGCCGGGGGTGCAATTACACTAAAGAGATCTTTGTTCTAGATAGTAAGATTGCTCTTTTTAACTAAGAAATGGAAGAAGTTTCTCTTTTTAATCTCTTTTCTTCCTTTTCTTAACTTGCAAGAAGGTACCAGATCATTGTACCAGAGAGTCTGCCAATAAGCTGTTTTAGCAAAGGGCTTCCTTTGGCTGCTTGTCATGCACAGTGTGGTACCATGGGTCCTAGGCAGTTCCTCTGAAAGAGGAACTGACCTTTTGCAAACTGCTTTTAGCATCCTGTAGCTCCTATCTTATCAGATAGTGGGGTCATCGCTGCTTTACTGGTACTTGATAGCATTTTTGTGTCTGCTGCTTTCTGAAAAACAATCTATGTACTTTATAGCAGGAAAGCCTTGCTGGTAATTCTCCTGCTTTTTTGTATAACTAGTGATGGGATATATTGGAACTTCTGAATTTATATTTTTATAAACTATAATTTATTAGATATTTATAAAATGTGATATATATTTTTAACTGTGGGTGTTTCAATTCATTTCTATGGCAGGCTGTGATTTTTGATGACTTTTGTGATTTGTTGCAAAGCTGGAATGAACTGCATTTTATTGTGCACATATAATTTATCAAATGTTGTTATTTACTCCACACTTTTCCTTTTGGTTAAATGCAAGTAGGTAAATAGAAACAGAGCTCAACAGRCATTTTATTTCTCTCCCTCTGCTCAATGTGTCTTAAACAATAATATGTGTCTGTGTTTTGCTAATCTAGTAGTAACTTCACCACAAAATGTTTTGAAATTATGTAAATGTGTACAATCACATACAATTATTACATAAAATAATTATCATATATATCTATTTCTGTCTGGCCAAAATAATCTCTGGTGTATCTTAATCAGGAGAATAAAGTGATAAGTGAAGTCAAGGAAATATGTAGTGAAAAATTTTGYTCTAATGTTTTTAAACTATTGGACAACAGGTTATGTCTCATTTTCAAAAGAGCTCTGCAAATATTTATTTATTTTTGCTGTTATCTTCAGAATACTTTATCTGTTAATCTATAAGTACTATCAGAATAACTTGTACTGATTGCATAGCATTCTCTGAAAACTTTATTAAATTCAGTTAATTAAATATTATTAAAATTAACTGTATATTTCCCCTTTCCTTATCTAACCATTTAAATTTTAAATCTTCCATTATGAAGTGCTGCTGTATTTGTTTTTGTTCCTTTTGACTCTTTGTAGTTTGTCAGAGTCACTTGATTTCAATTGACTGGGCCTACATGTGTTTTCTTCTAGTTCAAAGGTATCAAATTTCTTCATGCTGTCAAAACTATTCAAATTTATAATTTATTAATTATTGCATTATCCTAAAGAGAAATCTAGCACATCATCTCTCTTCGATGTCTTAAGACATATAGTAGCCTTCTTTAAAAGAGAAGTACACAACTTTGTTTTATATAGATATGTTATGAGCAATTTACTTAGGAAGCAAATGAATTCCAGGCTGCGTAGTAATAATGTGATAACTGCATAGCTGGGAGCAAGGCAGATTGCTCCATGCCTCTGACCCATTTTAATATGCAACATTCTGGTGTATCATTGTTACTAAGCAAAGTTGCATTGAAATCAATGATTCAAGTCCCTTTTTCATGTCAAGGGAATTTTGCATAATACAAATAGTACATAACAGAACAACTGTTCAAACTGCTCACTGAACAAAATACTGATCCTGCAAAACATAAAAGCAAAAAACTTATTCTTTTTGCATAGTAAGTACTGTACCTATTCACCCAGTATTATATTACATACAAAAAGTTTCATTACAGGAATATTGTCAGAACATTGTTGGAACTTACTCAGTGGCCTTGTTCTTGGAAAAAAGGGTTGGAAATAGTTACCCTGAGGCAGATATCAAATGTGGCACATTTCAGTAGGTCTGAATCATTAAAGTCTGGCAAATGTATAAGCAACTCGAATGAGTCTTATAATGGAAAATATCAAGCAATCTTTTTAATAGAAAAGCCTGTTGCTCTGCCTATAGCACTGCAATGTTATTGGAGATAAATGATCGTACCGAGTACAGTTAGTCAAATAATTCACACTTATCCTTTAATTTTACAGCCAAGCACACTTCTATTTATAGTTGCATTCAGTGATAATATTTTTATTTTAAAAACATTAATTTCTCTAATCTTTCATTGGGTCTTTCCACACTACCAACTGTGCAAAGCGTACTGCTCATGCCACCTGTAAATAATATCACTAAACCTCACAGCATCATCAGTTGATTTTATGACCCTTCACTGCAGTTTAATTGCATTATTTGACTATATAAAGCCTTAGCTGAAATTAACAGCTTCAAGAGTCTTGCATTTTTCTAGGGATGCTTATTATATACATTATAATATTTTACCATCAGGGAAATGAATCTAACCATCTGGATCACACAAATTGCATCATCATGGGAGATATATTTGACTCCACAGTACAAGGTACAACCCTTATGATGAGCAGTGAAAAATAGGTGAGTGAAAAATCTACTGTTCGTGCTTGAGCACCATCCAGAAGGAAAATCTGTAGCAAAAAGATCAATATTACTTGAAATGGGTTTTGTTATCTCTTCTCTTCAGGACCTGCTGGTAAACCACTGGGTGCATGGTTTTTAGTTGATTGATTTATGGGGAGGAAGGGACACTTGGAGGAGGTGACTCTGTCTTCAGTTTCTGTACCATCTTGTGAATGCATAGTTGACTAACTAGATAATGAGACAATGCCACTCATAATCTATGTATTTAGATCATGTAACATATCATACATTCTTTTTAATTTTATTTTCCTTACAAAACAGTGATCATTCTTATTATCTAAGCCTTCAAGTTCCAATATGATGACAAAATTTTAGTAATTGCCACAAGATTTTGGAGCCAAAAATGTGTGTGATATTTTTTTCCTTTACCTCCTAGTATTATTTAGCTACTTTTTAAAAAAGACAGTAATCTTCCTTCTTTGCTTTTCCCTCATTCCCACTTTTCTCTTCTTCTTGTTTCTGATGTTTTCTTGTGTCCCATGCTTTTCTGCCTAACCCCTTAACTTTGGTTTTCAGCTGCGGCTGCTGAAATGCTCAGTGGAAGACATGGCTTAACCAGCATGCTCTGTAGCCTGTGAGCATTTCCTGTAACACGTCCTGAGTCCTTGGGCCCGTTGCCCAGTGAGCCCTATCCCACCTCTCCCAAGCTTCACCCGTGGGTCTGGCAGTTTTGTGACTCCTGGGAGCATGGATGATGGGGCAGGTTGCCTTCCTGGAGAGATGGGAACAGGCAGCATTTAGTAGGGCAGTATAAGCCAGGTCAATGAAAGCCCAGAAGATTACCGCTGGAAGTGTACCTGAGTCAATACAGTGAAAAAATAGCTGTTTTCTGAAATAAAAGAAACATCCTAACAGTTTTATAGCCCTGCTGAATGAAATAATCTAAATTTGATGCTACATAGATATTGTTAGATTTGCACTTGCTCCTGTCTGCCATCCCCTAACTCGTTAAAAATGGCAGAAAGTGCTTGTCCAGAAGCTGGGAGGAGCTGGGGAAGACCTGAGTTACCTGGTTCAGCTAACAACATGGGACAGAGTCTTGCAATGGCAGCAGCACCCACCATTTCTGTTTCTGAAGTGTCTCTTTTATGTAGAAAAGCATATTAGCAGGCTAATTTTAAGCAAAACTGAACGAGAAACAGCTTCCCCCACACACCTACCCCTCCAAAAGAGATCTCAGGCTGTAACAGATCATTAGAAAGGTGGAGGATAGAGTAATGTTAAGAACAGATAGTACTGGTCTAGGCTGACAGTTTTAATAAACAAAGTATTAGAACTACTGAGAGCAAATTAGATTTTGAAATATTTATTTTTACAATGGAACAACAAGAAAAATTTTAAATGTTTCTGTGAATGAGTTTTGTCAGAATATCCATTTTCAGACTGAAAATATTGCCTGTTAAATTTAATCTTTTGGTCTGTTTCTCTTGCCTTTGGATTCTTGTTTTGTACTCTCTTGAGAAATACTAGGGCATTTACAGTTATCCTAAGAAATCATCCTGTTTACAACTTTTGTTGAAGCTGTTACGTTTCTGTAAAATACATCAGATTTAATAAAATTTCAATTCCCACTCCATCCCAAGTAGCTAAACAGTTTTAGTGACTATGTGGCAGCAGCAAAACCTGTTTCCCCAAAACTCCTTGCCTTGCCTTGCCTCAAAGAACCTTTTGGCTATTCTTGAACAAAGAGACAATTTGGGAGCAAAAAGAGTCTTGCCAAGATTTGACATATTTAGCCTCTGAAGTATTTTTCAGAGGAGGAAGAGAAGTTTTGAGCCAGCTGTTCATGTTTGGGTTTTTGTTTTAATTGTTGCTTGAGATACTTCACAAGCTGATTTATGTATGTGTAGGACTATCACAAAGGGGAACCATGCCTGGGAGGTATCTATGAATAAGGCAAAGTATATGATTATTTCTTTAATCACTTAAAATGATCCTGTAAGATTTGCACAGCCCTAGAAGTTACTCTGTAACAGTTACAGCAAAGTTACTATATTGAAAATTCTTGCAAGTGAATGGAGAACAAGAGATGCATTTTCAAACATTAATGAAAAAAAATTAGCAAAGATAAATGCAGGTTTTCATGTTTCATTATTTGATAAAAATATTTTCACTGTATTAAAACTATGTTCATTTAACTTTGTGTAAATTATTTTTAAAGTAATCAAGTAATTTAGCATTAAATAGGCTCCAGAGTTTAAGCATAAATGTTTTCAATCCATTAGTCTTTCCGTAGGAGCTGATTAAACCATATATGAAGTACTCTAGTTAGGTAATAAGACTGGTGTCCATATGAGATGAAGACATTCACTGCCCCACATGAATATTCAGGATTGTGTGACATGAAGTTCTGTAAGCATATAAAAACTCTTTCTCTAAGAGCTGTTTGAACATCATTTATAGCACTACCAGTAAGAATAGTTGCATAGCAGGGGAGATAGATATGTATAAATCATAGTTTTGGCTTTCACTGGAAACAGAAGTAGAGGGGGAACCCCCCCCAAACACACTTTTTCTAAAAGGAAAACTGTAAAATTATTAAGAATAGGAAATTTATTTTCTTAATCATTTGGGCTGTAATTTTTAGTTCTTTTTTTTTTCCTAGAAGATAACTGAATTGTAAAAGGTTTAAAATGTCTTTACAATCTTATTTTGACAAAATATTTAAAGTAGAGGTCTTGAAATTTTCCAGTGTTTTGTATTAATGTGTTGTACTTACAGCATTCAGTCTTTCATCATTACTGTACCCCACGACACGAAGTTAAAAACTTTGTTCATTCTGTTTCTTTTTGTTTTGGTATATAAAAGAAAAATTAGATGATTAGATTAGAATCATTAACTGGTAGATCTTTAGGACTTTCTGAGTCAAAAGACCTGAATAAACGTTACATACAGTCTTATACATAAACCTATAGGCAAAGTACATTCAAATGGACTTAAAATTAAAAAGAAAAAATCAGTGATATGTTAGCCAGACAGCTATCACATAACAGTCCAGTTCAGTATAACTCACTGCTAACAAATGGAACAATGTTAAATGTTCCTGCTCCCCTTCAAGAATTCCTCATCTATACACAAGTCTTTACTCCTTGGGTTTGGGGTTTGATTTATTTTTTATTTATTTATTTATTTATTTAATGTTGGTGAGAATAATGAACTCTGTATTTTGTCTTGCAGGCTGCCAGGGTAAAGTGTTTTGGGGCCAAACCTTGAAGTCCTCTGGGGTATGTGTATACTGCTGAGGCTTTCTTTTGAGTAGATCTGCTCATTCGATGTGACCTTAGAGAGAAGCCTTTCTACCTTGTGCAGAAGCTCAGGTAAGTCACGCAGGATAGCCGCAGTGAGATTCCCTGTGGCAGGATTTTTCAGGGTCAGCTGTTCTGAGTGGTTTCAAGGCTTAGGCCTATCTACAATGTTTCTTGAGGTAGCAATGATCATACAGGCATATCACTACTGTATGTTTTCTAAATGTCTAAGAAGGTGTGCACATAACTTTTGTAAACATAAATTCTCACAGTAAAAAACATACCTTTTAAAATTCTGGGTTTGCATTTTTTGCATTGCATTTATCTAAGTTCTACTTACCCTTGAAGGAAACTTTTTTATTAATTACAATTACTTATTCAGTTAAACCATTTTGGTATTCCTTATTCTTTCTGAGAGGGCCTGGGTGATTACGTGAGGAAAGCCTGACCAGATGAATCACACAGATCATCCTTCCTAGGCAGTTAAAAATGAAAGCTGGGAAAGTTAAGAATATCAAGAGTCCTGTAAGTCTGACCTGAACTCATGCTCCTTCTGTCTCCCAATCTGGCAATCTATTTGCCTGTGAACCTCTAAGAAAAACTCACCAGCTGAGCATCAAAGGAAGATCTCAGAATGTATCCCACCAGGTCTTGGCTGTCGTCAAATATAGTCAATGACTGATGCTCCGGGAGAAGTGAAGGAAATAAATCTCTCCAGTTTTCTGCAGTGTAAAAAATCCTCCTCTACTCCTAGTGGCTGGCTGAAACACTGAAGCATGAGATTTGATTATAATCATTACTTTCACGAACAGTTGTAAGCGTTATCAACATACTGAAGAAAGTACAGTGCTTTCTGCTCTTTCCATGACTTCAGTAATATGGACAGTAATCTGTACTGTAATATGTACTGCAGTGCAACCACCAGCACAAGCCAGAAGGGTCACTGCAGGCAAACTCCTTCACAAACATGCTGTAGAATTTTTTCCCAGAAATCTAATCAAAATATAACGTTAAAAAAAAGTATTTTTTTCCTAAAACCTCCAAACAATGATGAATTGATTATCCACCTTTCTACAGTGTTTCAAAATTGGAAAGCACTCCCTCCTGAGACATGATTTCCACTTCTGCATCCCTGTGCATGCTAAGCAATACTAGAAAGATGGCACCTCTCTTATCAATTAAATAAATTTCCCCTATTAATAGATTATTGCCATGGGAAGTTGTTTCTACACCCGTACCTTTAGCTATATTTTTATGCCTAAACTCATAAGCTGCTTTTTCGTAATAAGTCTCTTACTAATGGAGAGATTGTCTCAGTAACCTACACAACCCCTTATAACCATGTAAAAGTTTCTCTCACCTCCAGAAGCCTTAAGATCCCTGTGGCAACAACAGCAATTGCTTACAGGGGAAAGTAATGTTAGAAAAATATTTAAGCCATTTCTAGCTGTCTTTAGCACAATATAGCAGCTGGGAAGAAGGCAGGAAAAGCTGCTATCCTGTGACCAGACAGCTCTCCATGTAAAATCATCAAGTGATCCATGGTTCACTGGCAGTCCACAGACCATAGCTTGCCTTAGTAGATGAATGACTGGTCTCATTATCCTGGTAAATACCTTGGGGCAAGGTAGAGGCAAAAAATCATTCTCTTCGAGTAACACACTTTTAGGAAAATATATGTAACTGGAGTGCCTAGGAGTCCTGAGGAAATCCTTTCCTCTACCTCATTACCTTTGTGACTGTACTGCTGTTGAATTCAGCAGAGGAGCTTGAGCTAGCATATAGATGAGGAGAAGGTGTGGAGAGTAACCCTGTTACTTTGAAAAGTTACCCCGTTACTTTGAAATTCGTCCCCAATTTATGAATAAAATGGACCACATGTAATAAATTTCAGGGCTTCTTATAAAATTATTCTTTCAAAGCTACAGCAAAAGCACAAATGTAAAAATGGGGTAGATTTGCAAGAGTAGGAAATTATTTGAAGAAAAAAAATATGAGCTTTCGCATGTAGGAGTTTTGCCATTTAGTCTTGGTAGAAAAGTGTGTGGAATAGCAGCACTTATACAACTTTTACTTTCCTAAAACTATGTCTATGTCTGTAAATACATGTTTTCACATGAAAAGTCTGGGTCTGGCAAGTTGCAGAAAAATTAAGCTTTAAAAATATTCTTTGGAACTTTTTCTAAATATTCTTTCTCCTTGGAGGGGGGAAGCTGCGATTTAGATACGGATAGCTATTCCCACTCAAGTTGAAAAACATCACTGTTTTTTTTTTCTAGTTATATTTCCAGGACTTTGAATCCAAGACTCCCCTAATCTGTTTCCCATTGAGCAACAGAAAGATGCTCATATGAAATTAACCCTATTGATACAGGGAAGCAAGCTATCAGTGAGAGTGGATGTTTTGGTGACCTGTTAGTTATCTATAAAGACACTAAGAGTAGATTCCTTACTACACATAAACCCAGCTTTTTCACACAGTTTTTGTATTATATTTTTGGACAGTATGTGATACATGTTAGTAACAAAGTGATTTGCATTCAGAAGTCAGTTGCTGGGTTTTTTTCTTTGTTTGTTCTTGATGAGCTGGCCAGGCATTCAGAAACTTCAGCCTTTGCTTGAAATCCTGTTTCAGCACCACTCCTCCCCCAGGACCCTGCTAAACTGCCTAGGGTAGATTGGCACCTAAGATTTCAGGCAAAATCCTTCTGGCTATAAGCCTACTGTTGCTGAAATGACTATCTAGATCCTATCTCTTGAGGGCATTTGGGATCCCAGACCTAAGATCCCTTGCCCAGGAAGCTGCTGATGCAAACTGTAAGCCATTTCAGCATACAGCTTTGATTCACAAATCTCAAAACACTTCTCAAATCCCAGACAAGTTCCCAAACTACCAAATTATGGAACAGTCAAAGAAGTTGCGCTCTCCACTCCAGTGATGAAAAGAGATCATTATAAATGAGGACTGAAGGACTGATACATCCAAAAGAAAGTGGATAAGCAAACTCTTGTCCTAGTAATTGCTGAACTGAGGTGTAATTAGAAATTATATGGTAAAAGCACTTTGGACAATGAGAGATGATTCTTTGTTGTTGTTTTAAAACTTAGATATTAGGTTGTCTGAAATATCTGAGCTTGATAAATAAGCTTTTCTTGGCCTTCTTTGCTGAACTTTAACTATTAAATTTTGTCTAAAATTAGGTTCCTAAATAATTTGTGGAATCTATGATGAGATCTGAAAATCCTAATTTCACAGTAATACTTACTGAACTAGTCCTCTGAGGCCACAGTGGAGTTTCAGATGTTTTTCTACTGACTCTGTCATCCCTCCCCCTCAGTGTGTTGCTTGCTGTGATTCCCAGTCTGGGAACAATTTTCATACTCTCTGTACAGGAACTCCTACTGGCTCCTGAGACAATACTGTGTGTTTCTTTCCTGGAGGTAGCTCTCTAATTTTTAGGTGCTACATCACTAAGCATCACAATGTTTTAATCTCTTCATTTGAATTTCAAAGAATTGAAATCCCTGTAGTGAAATATATGCAAAGTAACATCTATAAAATTCAAGACTGTACTGAAAAAAAGTGCTCTCCCTTGGACTACAAAAGTGTCTAAAGCTAAGTGTCCCTTTCTGTCCAGGACAATTCATGGGGCGAAAAGAGAATTGAAAGTCTCCAGTGTTCAACTATGTCACTCTGCTATTCAAGAGATCTTTCTCATTTTGAAAGCCCCGATGATTCCAATCCTATATCAACCATCTGTGTCATTCGTTACAAGAAATAACCCAAGAGGAGTTAGAACTCTTTCTCTGCACCTCTGAGTTACAGGAAGGCTTTTTATACCTCCATCTCTCCGGGAATTTGTGAAGTGCATGAGCGTATGTATATATCTTTGTGAGAAAATAAGGTCTTTCATAGTTCCCTAAAAGTTAACTGTGAACACTCAAGTCTTTCATCTATACTAATGGGTCCATCCTGAATTCAAAAAGTGTTATTTGGGAGCTGCTGTTATATAGTTTATTAATAAACTTTGAGTTAAACCTCTATAAATTCTGTGCTATTGTGTGCGAAGAGGAGGGGAGAAAAAAGAGAATAGCTGTTCTGACAGTAAGGAGATTTAAGGAGAAAGTGTTAAGTGCGAAGCTGGTGAGAAACCATCCTTGTGTCTATAATTCCTATAAACTATCTGAGATGAGTTCACAGCCTGCCCTGGGCTATCTTGTTCAAAGAATGAAGACCCAAATGGACATTCATGTCCTTCAATTAGTGTATTGAAATAATAATGATTGTTAAAGGTTATTTGAAGTTCTAGAATAATAGAAAACATTTCAGTCGTGTAGAAAGCATGCATATTTATCTCTGATTTTGGACATGAAGTGTTATCAGAAATCAGTACAGATCAGAGTACCTCTTACATTGTCTGAAATTAATTCATTTGGGTTGCCTTTCAAAAATGGAAAAAACATCTGCAAATTTAGAATGTGAGGTACTTTTTCACTCTGCATCTGATTTCTGCTTTATGAAGTTCACTTGCAGTCAAAAATTTTGGACAAAATGTCAACACCAAATCTTGGTTTCCTCCCAGTGGACAACAGAAAAATGTTTAAAATCTATATTCAGAACAAGAGGAAATGTTTGGGTTCAGAACTGGAGAAGATGTTTGGGTTGAGACTAATATCACAGCTCCATAATCTGCATAAATTTATAAGTGACCTCAAATATCTAGCCAATAATTCTGTAGCTCATAATGAAATTACTGTCCGCTGCTCAAAATATGACAAGAGGCCAGTAACTCACTCAGAATTTCTTTGCCTCCCAATTCACCAATGATTTGCAGAGTGTACATGTTTTTTAAGTTCAGCAGTATATTTCAATGTCAGAAGAATTCCAGTGTTACTTAGATGGTTATTATCTCACCTGTAGGCATGTGAAAGAAAAAATAAGAGTTATGGAATTCAGAAATTATGTGATTCATTCTTCTATTCACTGAGTAATACTGTGTCTGGATTAAATGCCTCCTTGAAGTATAACTGATGTCATTCATGAAAATATGAACAAAATATTGTAGCAATTTCTAATTACTGAACTTTACAAGACTTTCACTCTGACACTACAAGATGAATGTAGGATAATATAAAGTGATTTAAGTTTACCACCTGCCTTGATTCATTTGGGCTTGTAATGATAATTAGAAATAGAAAACAAACATTTTGTGGAACAGTTTATAAACTACTGATAAAATTTAGGAATTGGAACTTTGCAGTATAATGGATGGTGTTTTGTGTTTTCCTTTTTTAGTCTCTTTTTGTAGTTCATAAGGCTCTTTAAACAATTAATACTCTTATTAGTGAAACAAAGAAGGGATCTGGTTGGAAAAACTTATCCAAGCAATATAAGCCCAGAGAACGAGGAGGCTACACCTTATCACCAAACAGGTCAGCATCTGAGCCTAAGAACTGGCTTACAATTGTCCATACTATCCAACTGTTAGTATGGTCCTTGTTGTCATGCTGACCCAGACCAACTAGAGCTCTCCCAGACAACACCTAGGGAAAGTTTAGAGGTAAGCACGTTCTCAATAAGCATCTTATCTGCAGCCATCCATTCTGGTGGAGTGAGAGAGGTGAGCTATACTAATAAAAGCCAGGTAACATGAGCTGGCCTACAAGCCAAAGAACAGTTCCTGGGCCCTTTTAGCAAAGAGACCATTTAGGTCACTGAAACTACTACAGAGTCACAAGTAGTAATCATAGGCAACCTTAAATAGTTATTTAGTTAATAAGCACAAAGAGATGTCTACTTTACAAGCCATCACACAGCCATAAAAACTTCCCAAAAGTTTCTAAAAAATTTAAGGTGTGTATCTCAAAAAATTCAAAATTTCAAACTATTATGTATCTTAGGAAGAGAATAAAAGAGTTTAAAGTCATCACCCAGCATCTGAAGCCTCAGTACCTTCAGAGAATTTAATAGGTGAAATGTTTGGCAATCCAAGGAAGTTGACGAGCTACAGTGGAAAGCAAAATATCCACAAAAACTATTCCATTAATTCTTGTTCCAATCACACTGCAAAAAATCCCTTCCTGATCCAAATTTGGTGACCAGTCAGACCTATGAATGTGAGCAAGATGCAGTAAACAGGATCCAGGGTAGTGTTAATTACTCTAATGGTCTAACACAATATGTGTCACTAGACACGGCCACTATGCCAGAGGAAGACAAAATGTCCCTTTCCTTCCCTTCAAATTGGCATAAATGGAGTGAGGGTGGAGAGTATTTTTTGCTGTTTGGTGTGCTGCTCTTCCTGAAGATACATAACAATATTCTTTGGAAAAGCAAAATATGAATATGAAAGGAGCTCTGTATCAGCAGAATATTTCACTGTCAAAAGACGAAAGAGGAAAGTGGAAAGTGTACATCATCATTTTCTCAGTCTTGTCTTCTGTTCAGCTGTCTAAGGCACACTGAAGTTAATTAGACTGTTTTCATGAGTGAGCTGAGTAAGGTGCTTCACAGAGGATATTGGTTTAGAAATGTTATTAAGTTTGGATTCATGCTGGCTTTCTTGGTTATGATGTGCCTTTCTAAAGCTTTAGTTTCTAACAAAATTGGAATTGCAGTAACAGCAACTGTAGGAACAGGTTTCCAAGTACAAAACAGTCCTGCCCTTCCCTTCTCACAGCTGTGTGTCTGCTGGCTCTAGTGCTGTATAGCTGTGAAGTAAACAGGATTAGAGACACAGAAAAAATAAAAAGGCCAGCAGCACAGACTCCAAACAACTGATTGGAAAATGGCATTTTGAGAGCATCTATGGAAAACCTGGACATCCCTGACTAATATTCCTTGTGAAAAAGGAGCTGTCAACACAGATCCACTGTAGAGAACAAAAATGGGTCAAAAGAACTTCCCAGCAAACACAGATTTACTGAGGGGCCATCAGGTCTCCCCTCTCCCGGACATACTGCTGGCATTTCCCTCACATCTAGCATTGCACCGCAGAATCTCTCTCTCTGTTTCCTCAGAGGACGTGTGGACTATGCTGAGCACATAAAAACACCATGCACTGCCTGCATACCCTGAGAGGCGTTACTGCTGCAGCCTGGGAGCGGGAGACAGCAGCAAGCAAGCGGAGGGGGCTTGGTGACAGAGCTGATCCCGAGGCTGCGCTGCACACACCGTGGCCCTGCACAGTGTCAGCGTCTGTGTCGGGGGAGACAAGAGTCCCACAGCAGCCTGGAGCATGGCAACATGGAGATCTGTCCCCCAAGGGGATACCACTGCCCTATGACTTGAGCGGGGATTATCTCAGCCCCCACTCATATTGCAGCTACTGTATCTGCACATACTACTGTTATTCTTCCACATCCTTTCCTCCAAATGAGCCTGTCTCTGACTGCTGACTCCTGGGCAAAATAACAGTCATGATTAAAACATTCAGATGGCTGTGGAGAACACATCCACTAAAGCCTAAAATAGGAAAGAGAAGGGAAAAACAGAAATGAAAATTAAACCATGCAACTTGCTAATATACCACTGGACTACACTGAAGGAGACAGAAGCATACTGATGCTCCTCTGTGGCTCAAGCTGATTCTTTGCCTACTGGTCCTGCACAGTAGATAGCTACAGTCAGAGCAGGGTTGGCCAGATCTGAGGCAACTATGGCCTGGAAGCCACGCAACAGTATTACCTCAAGCTCGTATGTTTTTCTTCTCTGCAAGGCTGATTAGCTTGGGCTCAGCACTGCGTCTGATGTTCAGCTCAGCCCAGACAGTGAGACTTCAGGGCATGCACTGTAGCAAAACTCCAAATGTTTAAATGAGTTTTCATGTAAGTGCTTATGCATCCCTAGTGCTTAAAATTTTTGGAAGGGTTTTTCTTCATTTCTCTGTTGCACACATGCCCCTAAATCCACCTAATTTCTACTCTCAGTGCTCAAATGCTGCTTGGATCTTATCTGTAGCTATTTGTTTATAGCCTTTAACTACATTGTATTTGATTTGAAGCATAAAAATATAGTTTTGAGGTTGCAAAGTATGTCTATACCACATAACACAGCCCCATGAAGTAATTCCTGACCTTGCTTTGAATGAGCTATAGCTGGAACTTGAATCGCTATATCTAAGCCAGTAACAGTCATTAGAGTATTCATCTAGGAGATCAGTTTCCACCTACGTGTTTCCCAGATTTCAAATCTACAGTGTTAACGTCTCTCTCTGATTTTAGATCCAAATGATAGGATGGCTATTCTCCAGTTGAGGTGCAGCTGCTGTGGCATCTTAAAACAACCAGAACTGATAGCAGAAAATCACATTCATTTGTCTTAGGTTCAAATATTTAGATTAGATATGAGTTTTTCTATACTGTTAAATTTATACAAAAATTAATAATTGATGTTTTTAAGTACTTCAAAAGGAACAAAGTAATTTCCCAAAGTAGAAAGTGTAGTGCAATTGCATATAGTGTGAAAAATATTTCCAAAAACAAATGCTTAGAAAATGGCAGTTATTTGGTGTATCAACAATAAAAATGAATTAGAGCTTTCTTGTATTAAAGCTGGGACCATGCAAAGTCATGGAGTTACCTGCCAAAGACACACAAAATCCTGGTCTAGACAAAACATGAATGAATCATCAGTAGCACATTTTTATTTTATTTGTGTTGCTGTCCACAGTAGCTTTTCAGAAAATAAACTGTCTAGTTTAGCTCAAAGTTTGTTAGACTTTTCCTGTGTGTGCAATACATCTCGTGGTCAGTTCTTTCCATTGCAGACAGGTAGCTTTTTTTTTTAATATTCTATCTTTGAGGTTGTATTATTATGATTGTTACATATCTTTATACGATTGGGGTTCCAATTCAGATCCGAATTCCTAGATGCTAAATTCTAGATATGGTTCAGATGCAGCTGTTGCCTCCTATCTATCTTCTCGATCTATCTTCAAAAAATGAAAAAAAAAGGACATGGGAGGGTTGCAAGGTAATTATTCTTCAGCATCAAACTTGAACCTCAGCATTATGCTTAAGCCAGATATGGATTAAAATATCCTTATTTCATCTCATATCTAGATAGTTTAGGAAAGCTTTATGAATTTGCCAAGAATTTGAAGTTGTCAAATTCTGTTTGTATCTGATAGAATACATACTGCATTATAAACTGCTGCTTGATTAGTTGTGCCTGTCGGCTGTGATCACAGAATCATAGAAGAAAAGATAGAAGACCTTGAGAGAGCATATAGCTCATTATAAGGCTGGACCAACTATATTCTTGTCAGTCCTCACATATCTCTTCCTTATGGCTCTTCTTTAAAAAGTGTAATGTTGAAAATTATAGAAACTCTTCAGCAATGTATTTTGCAGCTTCACTATCTTTATTGTTAGAAAAATTTTCTAATAACAAATCTTATCCATATTTAACTCATTATGTCTTGTCTTCTCCACAGTGGATACATAGAAGAACATATTGTTTTCCTCTTTGCAGCTATCTTTACATATTTGTTTATTTTTTTCGTGTTGCTCTTTCATTCCTTTCTAGATTAAACAATGCTGGTCCTATTAACTTTTCCTTACAGATAATACTTCCTGGATCTCCAATCCTTTCACATCTTCTAAAACTGAAGAAAGCACTGCTACTCTTTCCCTCACTTCTTTTTTCTCTCCTTCTCCCAACAAAAAATGATTCTCTTCTGTTCTGAAAAATGTTTTTCACTTCTATAAAGACTAGCAATTTAACCTAAGAAATTCAAGAGAGCAACCTTTTTTTTCAATTGAGTTTTCATGGCAGTCAAATATTTATGACCTAAGATATTATTTAAAAGACACTTTTTGTTTAGCGAACAGATTTTTGTAAGATTTTGTTTTCTGAACACAAGACTATTTATTCTCTCAAATAGACTGTGTTTTTCCCTGCATTGCTGACACTGGTTACTGACTCTCCTTGGCAAATACCAAAGGCGACTCCCCTCTCTCAGTGTCGCTTAATGGTTTAGGATCCCATTAAATTCTGAACTCAGACTGAAAAGAACAGTCTTTGCCAATCAGTTAACCCAACTTCTAGTTCTCTCTTTTGCCCACTCAAGCAATGTTTCTTCCAGAAATAATTCTTATTTTTCATTCTGGACTGTACTTTTGCCAGTGTTTTACTTCATTTTTATTTCTTCCTGGAAACTGATTTGAGTTTATGCCTTATAGTAGGTTACTATAACTAAGATGAACTAGAATAGATATAGATGTATATTTTATAAAAATACTCTTCTCAGTGGTGCCCAGTGACAGGACGAGAAGCAACAGGCACAAACTGAAACACAGGAAATTCTGTCTGAACATAAGAAAATACTTTTTTACTGTAGGGGTGGTTGAACACTAGAACAGGTTGCCCAGAGAGGTTGTGGAGTCTCCATCCTTGGAGCTATTCAGAATCCGACTGGGCATGGTCCTGGGCAACCTGCTGTAGCTTGATCAGGGGGTTGGACCACATGATCTCCAGAGGTCCCTTCCAATGCCAACTCTTCTGTGATTCTGTGATAATTCTGCCTATAAYTGAAACTCCATTTTCCTGCATCTATGTGGTTTGGGGAAATTTTGCAATTCTTATTTTTCTTAAAGTAAGGAAACACAAATATTCCAGTTTTTAAAAATAAAATTATTTTCATAGCTGAAAGACTTTGTAATGTATAAATTTGACTGAATAAAAGTGTATAAAAAAAAATCCTGATGTTGCCAAAGATAATAAAGATATCTTCTGTACTATCCCTAGTCTTTCAGCTGTGGGTCATTGTAGACAAACACAGTAGACACAATTACAGCTTGTTTACTGGATTTTCTCTGTAATCCTACTATAAGCACTCAAGGGACAAATTATGATTACTAAAATTAATGACAGAGACATTTCTGCCAGCAATGGCTAGTCTGCAATGTATGTATATACATACAGTCCCGTTTGAGTAGAGACCCTTGAGCAAAAAAGAGGATTTAATTGCTGAAAAAACTTGTCTGGGATTTGGGGGAAGTGATTTCTCCTCCAGTTTTCCATGTGACTTTAGACTGAATTCTTTACGTATAAATCACTATGAAATACAAAATACAAATACTGAAGAAACACCACCTTCTCCTTGACCTTAACTAAAGCTGGTGCATTAGAACTATAGAAGAGAACGCAAATTACTTAAGAGGGAAAGAGAGAGGAAAATGGGCAATGTGAGTGGTAGCTGTAATGAATCGACAACAGCCACAGAGAACCTGAAAGTACTGACATGACTGCAAAAACTGGGAATTCATTAGCCAGCAGTTTCTCAGATACTGCATACCCGCACTTGAGGCAGTGGAGCAGATCATATTTACAATATGGAAAAGTTCAATGAGATGGGCAAGTAAGAGCATTTGAACTGCACCATCCAAAATGTAGCAGCAGACTTTGCAGCAGTCTTGGAGGGGCGGCATTACATTTCTTTTTGGGAGAGGTGAGAAAGACTGGGAGCAAAAAGAAAAACCCTTCAAAAGCTTTATAAATACTCTAAAAGAGCAACAGTAGTTCAGTTTTTTTTGAAAATTGTGAAGCTCAGGTGCAAAATATAATCCTTTGCAGTGGTAATGCTTCAGGGATAGTTCTTACACTGGTAATAAACAGAAAAATAAAATGTGTGTAAGTAATGGATAATATATAATATGTAAAATAAAATGTATCCAAGTACTTTTTCTAAAAGATAGTTTTTCCAACATTAATATGATTAATGTCAGCCAGCCAATTTTAGCTGATTCAACCCTGTTATCATTAGAGAAATGGTGTGAGCTTTACATAATGTAAATGAGACTGGAGGTCAAAAGAATTGAAATATACAATAAACTGAAGCAGATGGACATCTCAAAGATAAAATTATAATAGTTTTCTCTCCTTTCTACTGAGCAATCAAAACAATATATTTTAAGATCTCATCTGTATCTACTCTACTGAGGAAATATGCTGCATTTTGCATCATTCTTGTGACTTTTAGAAATCAGTTTATGAGTTATTCATAAATTGCTTATCATGATTTATAAGAGATATGATCAAAACAACTCACATAATAATACGTACAATTGAAACAAAACTGCTAAATTGTGTAGCCATTGGAATGTCAGATTTATGGAAAAGCCTGAGATTCCAAATTTTCACAGATGCGCTGGCATTAAATTCACTTTTGATTGATACAAATATTTCATCTAGTAAATGAAAAAGTAATTTTAATTTAAGAACATATAACATAAAATAAACTTCAAAATAAAAACTTGTTTACGAAATGTTACCAAGAAGCATGCTTTACATCATAAAATATGTCAAGAAAATTATCACCTTCCATGGCAAGATATGGTCTGATGGACTATGTTGCATAGTAAATTTTTTAGCTGAATTTTATCTCCTCTACTGAAGTGCAATAGAGAAATAAATGATAGATCTAAATCGGCATCTATTAATCTACTAGGTGACTGTGGAGACAAAGAAAACTATTCAAATAAAAGAAACAGACAGCATTCCTGACAGCTAAAACTTTTCAAGGAAAGACCAGAAAATAGGAAATTAACTTGTACATCAAAAACCTGAACAGCATCTAGTGTTCAGTAATCTGCACTTCCTCCGTGTCAGGGAAATTCAGACATATATTCAGATAAGCAAATGAACATGAAGCCTTGTCAAACTACCCAGAAAATGAAACAATGAAGAAGTAACTTAAGAAATAACCTTTTTTCTGATTTTCTCACTAGCTGCTGCAAAGAAAGATATTTAATTCAGTGATTCTGCTGAAGCAGTTAACTGTTTCAATGTACGAACAGGATAACCAACATAGCACGCATATGAAGGAAGAAACACATTAACATGTGAATGCCTTTAGATATGAAATCCCCACATTTGTAATCATTCACTGGCTAGCAAGCACTATAATTATGTGTTTAAGATTTTGAGAAGAGGTGTCCTGAAAACAAAGGGATTAAGAGCAAAAGGGACAATGGGGTAAAACTCAGTTTAAAAACCTTGTTCTCAGTTTCACAATTAAAGATACTGTAATTGGCACTATTTTTTAAGAAGTTCCTCAGAAGAAGAATATTTATAAGTTTGTAAGAAAGTCATGCTTTTCACTATTTCTCCAAATGTGATATATAGGGATTTACGATTGTGTTTTCAGCATGTGCTTTTTAAGATAATTAATCAAAGAGTCTTTAAAGAAGCAGAAGAGAAATCTGATTCCCTCATTAGAGGTACCATGCGGCACCACGCTGCTCAGTCATATGAAACAAATAAACCAGGTTACCACATTATGTTTTTGACCCTGAAACAAGATTTATACACTCCGTTGTACACACTTCTTAATAATAAAGTTAACATATGAGCTATTCCTCACCCAAACCAAACATTGCGTCTGTAGTGCTAGGGCCCGTTCCAAACTTATGAATCCACTGAAATCGAAGAGCACAGGGTGCACCCCTACAGGACCTGCTCCTCCTGCCTTGAGACTTGCCGTCACGGGAATCAAGAGAGGATGTGCGCTGCCTAGTAACCATCAGGAATTACAAGAAAGCTCTCCAGTGTGAGAGAAGGAGAGGGGAGAAGGCATGCTTCAACACAATGGTGCCCAGGGAATTTGGGCCTATGTAAAACATGAAATATTATTAGTGAATAACTTTGATTACATGTCTGATATTACAGGGTTTTTTTTGTTTTGGTTTGATTTTTAGTATCTGGAAACTGCTTTCAGATCTTTTTCCAATACTACTGGGTACAGTTCTGCGTAGCATATGAGACAGGCCTGAAATCAGGTAGGAAGCTAGTGATTGATGTAGAAATACAACAGATCACACAGACAAGAAAACATTCACTGGTTCTAAGCTATGCGAAAATTGCATGTTGGAGGATTATGTGTGAATTTGATATCTGGATGGTGACTGTCATAAAAATCAAAATCTGGGCTTCAGCCTCATCTTGAAAAGAGGTTCAGAACATTTTTAACAGATCTTAACTTGATGAATGGATTGATAAATGGATCCAAAGGAAAATTTCTCCCTCATAAAACACAGCTCTAAGCATTTTGATATGACTTTAGCTAACAGAAGAATCATATGGGATAACTTGCCTCAGCTGCTTATTGTTATGATTGATATCCAGCCCAAATGTACAGGTAACTGCAGGGTAATCACTTAATGGAAACACATCTTCAGGGAATTTCAAGTAAGTTTAGATTTAGGAATATAGTTTTGTGATTTAAAACAACATGGTTTTACTGGAACCTAATTTTTAATATTCCTCAGTGTGGGCTGCAAAAGGAACAACTATAGAGAAAATGTATGCATTTCAATATGCCAAGATGATACCTAAACTAGAAAATTGAAACTGTTACAGTGTTAGAATTTAGGAACCTGTGGGAAAGATCTAAGCATAAATTTCAGGGACCACTAGCTATCTAAGTTTTAAGGCTAATTAATATGCATTCAAGTATGCAGTGGTATACAGTGTTAGAACTTAAGAGAACAGTTGTTGGGTTTGTAAACAGAAAAAGAAGAAAAATCCACTGTACGCATGAAAACTGTTAAACCAGTACTAAACCAATTCTTGTGACAATATTAGAGTGGATTAGATATTTTTCAATGAACTACTTTGTCAGAAAAATACAGCTTTGAATGAATGAAGAAATTAAATGAAAATGAAAAATGTTCATTTTATTCATTTCAGTTTCCCATTCAACTCCTAAAATAGCAGAAGTGGCTTTCATAAACTGGAAATGTTTAACTATAAATGTGTCTCTGTGTCTCTCTACTGGCTTTCATTCCTTTATCATACCCAGTATAAGTTACTTTTGTTTATTTTCATGGCCCCTCTTCCTATCCATAATCTGTCACAAAGTGATGAAAGGTCAACTCCTACATCTGTATGCCTCATGATATCAACATTTATCACCCACTGGTTAAATTTATAAACAAACTCCTCTGTGCTTTCTCCCACTCACACTTGAGCTAAGCTCCTGTAAACACCCACAAAGTTACCTCCTTGTTGTCATAGAGAAACACTGCTGGGCTCACCTGTTTTAAATCAGATTGGGATCAAAGAGCTTTACTGATTTATAAATGACACGTGATGAATGGGCAATCATTGAACCCTGCATTCAGGATCAACATCAGAATGCAACAAATAAATGGCAATACTCAATGCTTGCAAAACGCTAATTTTCCCCCTCACGTGGGACTGTGGGTATTCCCACTGCCCATGTGCCCCTGCCTCTGTCTGCACCCCACTGAGGCTCCGGCTGGGCAGGGCCCCGAATGGTAATGACATTTCAATACTATTCACTTGAACAAACTGTACAAATACATATTTTAAAGAATATTGATGCTATAATGTTTTGATCATATTAAAACTCTATCAGAATGAAGAAGCTTAGTACTGGAACAGCACTTTTATTTTTTCAGCTAGGATTTTCCTCCAGAATCTTCATACTACAAGGGGCTTGAACAATTCTACTTCTTTCTCTAAACTGAAATACAGACACATTTTGGTAGGTCAGGGCTTCTGGTAGTATAGAAACCGTGTTTCATATGAATCACTAGATACTATTTAAAAAGTGAAAACTCTCATAGAACATCTTAAACATCTTAATTATATCTTCTGTATTTTAAAATACCCTTTTGGGAAAATGGATAGCTTTAATCTGAGATACAATAGCAAAAAAATTATCAGCTAAATTTGTTATTCATATGGCACCATTGTTACACATGATACTTTACACACGCACACATAAAAGAAGAAAAGACATTTTTGTTCCAAAATTTTAAGGCAATAGTCTGTAAGTGTTTAATAGTGTCATCATTAACAATGAACTCCACATGAAACAGAATTACTTAATAACATAATTGTCAAAGAAAAATCCATAATTAACTAAAATATGACAAAAATAAAAAAGATTTAATATGAGATATAAGAATGGCTACTGAATATGCTTTTTTTTGACTTCTATTTCTACATTAGCAAGCAGGGAGCACAATAGAAGACAATGTATAAAACAACTAGTACGGAGGAGCTGGTATCTACATTATTGGTGCTTGAGAGTTTTGCTTCAAACATTCTATTTTGGTCCTGTGAAATGAGTGTTTGTTAGCAGTTGGGGTGCATTTGATAAGCTCCAGGAATCAATCTTCCATTTCAGTGTCATCCAAAAGAAATTCAGCTGTTGTACTCTGGAACCGCACTGTGTTGTGAACCAAAGCCTGGTAAGTGAGGACAATCAGGAGACAGGCTGCAGCAGCCCTGCTCTGAACTACAATGCTCATGAACAGGTGACCATTACATGTTAGTGGCTCATAAAGAAATTCAACTATTTCATTTTATATTCTGAATGAAAATGGCATTGTTTATTTGTACAGGGAATCTGTTACTTGTGGCAGATTTTTGCAACTACCCTTTGTTAGCACAAATGCTAGAAGTTATATATATATATATCATCCATATAGATATGGTGCTGCTGCTAACTGTATCTTTCCTGAATTCCAATGCACTTCCTATCAGCTGTTAGAAGTTTGTCCACTAAAAGGTGGAAACATTTTAGAAAGGAAAAGTCAGAGGATCACAGAAAATTGATTATGCATGTTTAAATAAGAAGTGTTCAAATCTGATGTTTTCCTGTGAGGACAACATAATTGATCTTTAATTCCTTACCATTTACCTCCATATTCTTTAGCAAAACAGGATGTTAGAAAATCAAGTGAATATAAAGAATATCTGATAAATTGTATATCACTAAGTGGAAGCTTGTTTAATTAACTTACACCATCTTTGAGAAAATGTCATGAAATAATAGAGAGTGTTTGGTCAGTTTTTCTTAAGGACTCAGCGGTGTAAGGGGTTTTGATAACAGTGCAAGAATAAAACAAGATTTTATTTTGTTTTTTCTTTGTAGCAGAAGTCTTCAAAGGTCATGGTTAGACATGACCAAGAATTCTTTGAAAGAAGAAAAATTCATAAAATGTTGAAAAGCAAAGTAAAACTATTTAGCTGATATTAGTAAGATATTGTTGGTGATTGTTAGTCATAATGATAGATGCAGATGACCAGTATTACAAGAATGTTCAGAAAGCCCAGAAATTTCATAAATCCGAATATACACAATTACCTAATACTTGTTTCACAGCTAGTGCTGCAGCAGCTTGGCAATGCAAAAGCTGCAAACGGGGTCCTGGGCATCATATCTTTTGCATAATCCGTAACCCCATAAATGTGCTCTGCACATTAGAAATACAGTATGACTATATAGTGAAAATATTTACCCAAATTATATATCAAATTATACTGATGAACAATATGATAAAAAAGGAGGGCTGATTTGTGAATGATGTACAGGCATAAACAAATCATTCTGAGAGCAGCAGAAGTAATGACATTTAGTTTCCTAAGTAGGGATGCCTTATATATCTTGCAGCCCCAGTCCACACAACTCATTTTTGCAATGCCTTCTAAGTTTAAAAATGATATAAAGTAGACCCTTCCCATTTTAATGCTTTTTCTCCTATTTTTTCATTTTAAATTTATAAAACAAATAAAAGTATTTCTTACTCATTCACAACATCTTAGACTCTAAATCCTTACCTATTTTTTCTAGTTTCAGGAAAGTGTCTTTAAAAACAGATATAGATAAACGAATTCATTAATATTGGATAGAATTTAATCGTCAAGATGTCAATAAAGGATTTAGGTTTTACTTAGAGCATCCTGGAAACTTTCACTCCAGTGTCATGAGGCCCTGGAATTTTTTTTTGCAGTTAATCTCTAAAATTGCACTTGCATTTCTGATGCACAGTGGAAGAAGTAATTCTGGGCTGTGAGACACCTGCCTTAAGTGTGAAATAATCTCTAAGGGCAGCAAGAATTTCAGTTATTCCCCTGTCCTCTTCAGTGCCTACTGGTTAGCTCCATGTAACTCCCTGCCCAGTAGCTGGCTGCGCTGACCTCTGCTGTGGGCTAACTCTTCCCACAGTTAGCCTGACACGAGAGCTGACCTTTCCCTGTGTCTTGCCTTAGACCATGACAGAACACCAACACTGGGAGTAATTTTCTACATGCATTTTATAGGGACTATAGACACATAGTCAGCATCAGAATAATTAAATTAATTAATCTAGTCTAAAAGGTATTGCATGCTTTTGATTAGAATTTTGCAATGAAAGGTAGAAGTTCCTTCTCCTCAAATGTAGTTACAGACTAGGCTCTCACCTCTCAAGTCTAAGCCCTAACAGTGAGGTTACTTTGTGGAGGAAGATAAATCTGTGTTCCTCTGTTGGTATTGCTCAACTTTGACCAAATACTTAAGTAGGTACAGACTATTTTTTCCTCCTTTTTTTCTTCAACGTGAGGTTTTGAGCTGGATAGAGAGGTGTTAGTGATTCACTTCCTGCACTGGTGACTGTTTGTCACCTGCACTGGTGACAAAGAGAAATAGTGTTTGCATGGGACTAAGACCTCCTGTTTAGAGGAATATAAAAGCTATATACACAGCCAGTCAAATCTCTCAGAAAGAAGAGAGAAATAAAGCTAGGGCATTTATCTTTGGAGTATATGTTTTAACTCCTGCTGGATGAAAGTACAGACTTCTCTTCTGTAGTCTTTTTTTTTCAATTTTATCCTGAATGCATTTACTTCTTTTTTTTTCCAGATAAAACTATTTTGTGGATTCAACATTTAGTTGCAAGACAATTCTGAAAAATCAGAACTTCTATTCCCAGAAAAAAGTATTATTCATTGTAAATTAGTATTATTCTGAAGCATTATTCTTCTGAAATAGTTTATCTGACCTGTAGTTTCAGATTGTTCTGTATTCAAAGACTATTTTAAACTAGGATGACTACCAACACTAGCCATACAGTTAAAGAAAAGATTAATACAGGAAGGAAGAAGTAGTCAAAGGTAGCACTTTATTGCCCCTTCTGTACACCCTAAAACATTATGCTTTGATACAACGCTGCAATTAGAGCATGTAACTTTCCCATTCACATTGTTTTTTTCACTCTTTCTGCTTTAAACCTTTTTCTCAGGTTAGCCACGCATACGTATGGATATCTTAGGGTGTTTTGAAATGTTTTGTATTTTAAAACTAGTTGTACAATTTTTCTATTTGATTACTACTTCTGGCAATTACAAGCAGAGTTAGAGAATTATTCTTCAACTTTTTGTTGTCTTTGCTCTCTGTAGGTCGGCTCAGAGCGGCAGCTAGGTGGGAGGTGCGGCGAGGGGCACGCTGCCAGGGCCACCAGCACTTTATAGGGGGCTGTGAGCAGCCACGGTGCAACACTGCCGCCGTTTGGCGATTGTCACCCCAGTCTTCAAAAAGGGCAAGAAGGAGGACCCAGGAAACTACAGGCCAGTCAGCCTCACCTGCATCCCTGGAAAGGTGATGGAGCAGCTCATCCTGGAGGCCATCTCCAAGCATGTGGAGGAAAAGAAGGTGATCAGGAGTAGTCAGCATGGCTTCCCCAAGGGGAAATCATGCCTAACCAATCTGATAGCCTTCTCTGATGGAATGACTGGCTGGGTGGAGGAGGGGAGAGCAGTGGATGTTGTCTACCTTGACTTCAGCAAGGCTTTTGACCCTGTCTCCCATAACATCCTCATAGGCAAGCTCAGGAAGTGTGGGCTAGAAGAGTGGACAGTGAGGTGGCTTGAGATCTGGCTGAATGGCAGAGCTCAGAGAGTTGTGATCAGCGGCAGAGTCTAGTTGGAGGCCTGTAGCTAGCGGTGTCCCCCAGGGGTCAGTACTGGGTCCAGTTTTGTTCAACTTCTTCATCAATGACCTGGATGAAGGGACAGAGTGCACCCTCAGCAAGTTTGCTGATGATACAAAACTGGGAGGAGTGGCTGATACCCCAGAGGTCTGTGCTGCCRTTCAGAGAGACCTGGACAGGCTGGAGAGGTGGGCGGAGAGGAACCTCATGAAGTTCAACAAAGGCAAGTGCAGGGTCCTGCACCTAGGGAGGAATAACCCCAGGCACCAGTACAGGCTGGGGGTTGACCTGCTGGAAAGCAGCTCTGTGGAGAAGGACCTGGGAGTGCTGGTGGACACCAAGTTAAGCATGAGGCAGCAATGTGCCCTTGTGGCCAAGAAGGCCAATGGTCTCCTGGGGTGCATCAGGAAGAGTGTTGCCAGCAGGTGGAGGGAGGTGATTCTCCCCCTCTACTCAGCCCTGGTGAGGCCACATCTGGAGTACTGCGTCCAGTTCTGGGCTCCCCAGTACAAGAGGGATGTGGCACTACTGGAGCAAGTCCAGCGAAGGGCTACAAGGATGATGAGGGGACTGGAGCATCTCTCTTATGAGGAAAGGCTGAGAGAGCTGGGCCTGTTCAGCCTGGAGAAGAGAAGGCTGAGAGGAGATCTTATCAATGCATACAAATATCTGAAGGGAGGGTGTCAAGAGGATGGAGCCAGACTCTTTTCAGTGGTGCCCAGAGACAGGACACGAGGCAAYGGGCACAAACTGAAACACAGACAATTCCATCTGAACATGAGGAAAAACTTCTTCACTGTGAGGGTGGCTGAGCACTGGCACAGGTTGCCCAGAGAGGTTGTGGAGTCTCCTTCTCTGCAGATACTCAAAAGCCGCCTGGACACGACCCTGTGCAACGTGCTCTAGGTGACCCTGCTTGAGCAGGGGGGTTGGACTAGATGATCTCCAGAGGCCCCTTCCAACCTCAACCATTCTGTGATTCTGTGATTATATGTTGAACCTGTAGTATGCATTTTCTAAGCAACAGAAAGACAATAGCTTCATAAGACAGAAAAGCAAAAGATGAAATACATATTTGCTTCAAAAGACCCATACAGGTCCTATTAGTGAAACTGAAGTATTAAAATGTGTTTCATTCATAAGTACTTATATGCATATCTTTGCTAGAACCTAAAAAATAAAAACCATTGCTCTACAGTGTAGAAATGTATTTTTCTACATTAATCCACCAGCACATACTTCTGGGCATTAATCCAGCTAATAACCTTCATACTCCTGTCTTATATTCTACTGTGTACCATAAAAGCAGGCTAGGATTTTTGTTCTGTAGCTTTAGAACTTCACTTTTCCTTCAGGAGATAACTTAACTCTGCAAGGCAATTGATTCTGAACAGTAATATAAAATAGATATACCATTAAGACTCCAGGACAGCACTAATGTTTGCAGGCCAGACTTAGATTGTTCTCCTACCAAATAGCCAGACAATTTATTCAGTCCAGGAAATACTGATGGTTTTGACAGCACAGCTGGGAATTAGCCTACTTTCTTTACAATGCAGGCACTGAAGGAATACTTCTAAATTAATGATACAGCAACACATACATACATTCCACTTCTACTGAAAGCAACGTCAGCAACTTACATAGGTGACAACGCATATCAGGAGTCTCAGGGAAAACCAGAAAACAAGAGTCACAGCAGTAGTACAAAGAGTGTGAAATTTGTAAGAGTGCTTGTCAACAGCACAACCTCGTATAACAAAAGGTTCTGATTTCTTAAGAGAGTCACTGTGAACATAAATCTATTCCTTCCCATACAGCAAAATAAATGAATAAATAAACAAATGTCAAGACACTGTCAGATCGGGAATGGACTGAATGGTGCCTTGGAAGATCGATTAGTTGTAGGAATCGTAACAAAAGTGTACAAATAAGCTTCTGACTAGAGCAAACGTCTATCTATAAAATAGTGTTGAAATTGCAGTGTCTATGGAAACTGCAGCTTAAGATACAGGAGCATTACATGCAGAGCCAAGCAAGATGGCAATGTCCATAAAATATGAACCACATCAAAAGCTAAACAGTAAATTGGAAACAGCAGACTGCTAGGGATCCTGATATTTGCTACTGCTGTGGAAGTGGGTCAGACATCCATTCCAAAATTGTAGAAACTGTAGTAAAAAGTACATATCTGAAGTGTAAATGTCCCAGCAAAGACTAAGATAAAGAATAAAAATTATCTTGCTGTTGATATAGGGACAGTATGACATTAGCTGGAAGCAGAAGACCGAGAAATGCTCAATAAGAACAAAAATGGCAGAAGTACAATTAATGGTTAAAATACGGGAAAAAACCTTCAAATTAGGGAGATGGTCAGGTTTCCAAAAAAGAACAGGTGAATCTCACTTTAACAGTATCATTCACAAACTTATGCTATACTCAGAATGTGCTGATGAGCAAGTGTTTGGTTTTCTGCTGTCTCCCATCATCACAAAAACTGTCTTTGTTTCTGATTCAGGGCAGCATGTCGCTCTGCTCAGGTGAAAGGAATTACACAAGGCAGAATCAAGCTCTCAGCAGACTGTTGAGTGTGAGAGAGATATGACAAGGCTTTAGAGGAACTGAGATTCTTTCTCCCCCCTATGTAATCCATATTTTTCTACTGAAAAATTTACATCAGATTCACACTCCTATCTGCCTGAGAAGCGTGTACAGCACAAACATAGAGTACTATGGCATCCGCAAAGCTGAGAAGAAATAGAAAAAATGTTATAAATGTGTTATATAGTTGAATTATGTAAAGACAGGAAGCTACTGTCTTGAGATACTACACTGATATTATTTTCACTTTCAGCAGATTGATTTCTTGCAGAAGTCATCCTGTTCTAGGTTAGAATTAGGATTGTTCATTTAGTGTTTTGTTTGAGGAATTAAAAAATACATGCATATGTATGCATAAAACCAAGAAAAAATTACAGATTGAACACAAATTGAAATCTTTTAGTTATTCTGTTAAACAGTATACCACAGAATTTTACTTTCTAGGGGAATTGATCTAACTTTTCCTTTCTCCCTGACAAGCATTTTCAGTTTCATAAACCAAGAGTTCACTTGTGAAATGTTTTCCTTCTTTGTTCAGATAGTTTTCTTTCAATGCAAAACCTGTCCTCTCCTGGAAGAATGCTTTAATCACCTAACTGTGGGGAGCTGTAGGGTACCAGTTTTCTTGTTGATTCACATCACATAGCTAGTAAGTACATATCCTTCAGATCAGAAACTGCAGCCCAAATGTCTCAGCCAGTACTCTGGAGAGATTCTTTCTCTTGCCGCCTTAACACTTATTTTTGTGTTTTATACCAAGTGCAGTATCTCCAAATATGGAAGATTTTCTTTTAAAAATAATTAATAACTTGGTAGGTAATGAGTATACTAAAGATATAGTACAGGTAATCATAGAATCATAGAATCACTGAATGGTTGAGGTTGGAAGGGACCTCTGGAGATCATCTAGTCCAATGGATAAATAAATATAAAAACCCTAAATATAAAAAAACTTTGTTCAAAGTCCTCCACCAAATTGTGTTCAGATAAAATAACTGTTGTTGTACATGTAACAGCCATCTGGGAGGTGTGACATCTGTTTTTCTTTTTTCTTTTTTGTTTTTTTTCTGGAAGGATGGTTTAATATTATAGGAAGGGAAAAACATAGCTCTGTGCATAACCTGTGACAGCTGTAAGGGGAATAAATGAGAATTCCAGCGAGGACCCAACAGCCTCAGCATCTCCTGGGGTATGTAAATTCAAATCCCCACAGACAAAGCAGAGATTAAGTTATTTGGTTAAATGGACCTCAACTCACAGATGGTTTCAGGATAACTAAAACTACATTCTTTAGTGAATTAAAAAATGACAAAAATCTATGTATTAAAAAAAATATATAAAAATGCTCTAATCTGCTTACACTTATTTTCTTAAAAGTTGTCAACAGTTTCTACTCTACTTTCTGTGACTCCAACATCTAGGAGTGCAGAATTCTGCAAGCTGACCATGAAGAATCCCTGTGCTTGCCAGGAGGGGGTACTTTTAAGAGAAGTAATTTCAAAATAAATTAGTTTCATTTAAACTCTCTTTATCCCTGTGAATGCTAATCTCCAAAATTTTAATTCTGACTTATGTAGGTTTGTAATTTATATGGAAATAATCATGTTAGTGGTAAGAATAAGAAGGTTTTGCAAGGCAGAGCAAAGCAGAATTCAAAAGCAAGAATAGTGTTTTGGGAGTTCAGGTACAAGATTTAATATTAGAAATGTAGATTACTGAAAATAAATTTTCCCTGAACACAGTAAGTGATTGAATCTCTAAGGTGACAATTACCACTGCCCTGGGCTACAATAACAATGGGGACAAAAATATTGGTTCTCACATCTGTACTTTGGGGAGAGAGTACCAAGAGTAAGATGGTTTGAAACTCACTTTATTCTTCAGTCACAGTCACAATGTTTCTTTAGGATTCTAGGCAGTCCTCCATAGTAGATGAAACCATATCCTTACCGTCAAGTTGTTGTCAGAAGATTATTTTTAATTACATATTTAGAAGATGTACAGTGGTTGTGGACTGTGGTTGTTTGATGGGCTGAGGACAAGAGACACTGACTCAAAAAACTTAGATGCCAATATACTCACTGCTGTCCTTTCTGTGGTATGATGTGCTTACAAAGAAATGTCCAAAATGTTTATTGTGGATTACAGATGCTACTATTTTGCAGCCCTGTTATAGCTGACTATAAAATACCTCTGTTTTCACAGGGTTGGGCTCAGGCAAGCAAAAGAAATGAGATGTCTTGAGCACTAAAAGTGTTAGAGGGAAGTACACATGAAGAGAGTCTCCAAAAATATATCGTGTTTATATACACAGCTGTGTACAAGGAAACGTCATCTTAGATGTGCTGCTGCATGGTGTTGTAATTTACATATGTGTGTCCTTTTGACTATTATCACTTTTATGTGATTGAAAGATTGCTCAAAACTGTTCAAAGCTCTAGAAATCACTTTCAACTTTGTCTTTCTGTCTCACAGGGCAAGATACTTTGCAATCAAGACCATTTATTGAAAGTGGAAAATATGTAAAAGCGCAAATCCATGAAAATAGATAAAGAGTAAATGGGGAACATCTGCCCATTTCAGTTCATGAATTGAGCTCCATCAACCACTAAGCTGCCTAATGGCTGCACTAACTGTATAATGCAAAAGCATAGAGTGAAGTGCTCTTGGCAAAGCAGCTGGGATGAACTAAGGCTGTTGTCCTGATGTTGTCCTTCCTTCCTCATATTTCCTCACATTTTCCTCTTAAGTTGACACTTTTAATTTTGCCAAAAAGTTTATCAAAAAGATTGTATTTTATCTATGGAAATATTGATATTTAAGGGGGGAAGTGGAAAATGTTCCTATGACCAAAAGAATATACTAATACTCTTATACCATAAGAATATTTTATCTGAATAAAAAAAAGAATTTCAGTTTGGAACTACATAATTTCAAAATCTATAATGTAACCAATCAGACAAGAAGAGAAAATATACACAGAAGAAAGGATAGACTAGAATTCCTGTGGACCAGTCATTCACAGGCTGGAAAAATCAATGCAAATTCCACCAACAAAATCTTCACTGTTAATTTCATTCACACTCATAGTACCTTAAAAATTCCCCCAAGAGAACCCTGGCCAAACTATGTAATTAATCTACAGTGGATGGATACAAAACTCTACTCAGAAACTTTCAGACTGGAATACTTATGGAGGTTCTGTTCCCTGGGGTTCTGTCCAGTACTATTCAATAGTATTCAGTACTTTAATAACAAGTTGGATGTTGGAACAGAAATTTAATATAGTGATTTGAAATGGTGCCACACTGGGGGAGCCACAATTGCAGGAGGACTGGATTAGAATTCCAATGATCTGATATGAGAATAACAGTTTAATAAAGTCAAAGACAAAATTCTACACTTAGAGGAGAACAAACAATCTCACAAACGGGAAGAACAATGTGAAGGTAGACTGCAGTTCTCCAGAGAAGGATTCAGGGATTATAGTACAAAGTGAACTGCTGTTGAACTAGCCTGCTGTTCTGAAAAAAACAAATATTATGCTGAGATATACACTAGTGTAAGGTCTATAAAAGGTAATGTCTTTTCTGTACCCAGAATTGGTTAAACCTCAGTGTGTACTGTGTCTACAATGTGTGGATGAGCTGGGAAGAGTCCAGAGCAGAAGAACAAATCTGACCAAAAGAACAGTCTGAAAACATTTGGGTTGTTTAGTTAGAGGAAAAAAAAAAGAAAAAAAAGAAAAAAACCCTAAGGAGAGACATTATAGCCATCTTCACATACATAAAAATATGGTTGCAAAGACCAAAGGTAAAGCAAACTGTTTTGCATGTCCACAGTCGAGTGAACTGGAAGTAATAGATTTAAATTGTATCAAATGACATTTTGGTTACAGACTAGAAAAATATAAGTTATGTTTAAACCCTGGAATAGATTGCATAGGTGCATTATAGATTTTCCATCACCAGAAAATTTCAAGAACATGTTGATCCATCAAAAATTTTCAAGCAGATGAAAAGGTATGGATTTGATACCTCTTAAAAACCTGCTTGGCCATATTTTATGTGAGCACTTGATTTTCTGATCATTTGTATTACCAAGTCACACAGCTTGAGAATAAAAAAAATTCTCAAAAAAGTTTGTGATAAAAATAATTTGCAATATTCTTGAATATGAATGAAATGCTGTTAGCTTTTTGAGTAAAAGGGTTAAGAATCAAAATGGCTAATTTTCAATGAGTGGTTTTCTTAAAGTGTATAAGAGGAAAATGGGAATCTCAGGTTGCACAGCTGTTGGGGGGAAGAGATAAATGTATAAATTCTGAAAAGAAAATTGTATCAAAGACCTCAGTATTTTAAAGTGAAATTTTCTAAGGTAAGGAAAATAAGTTTGCCAGTAATGCCTCACTAAAAAGAATCACTGACAGTATTTGCCTCAGTAATCATGTTTTAAATAGATAATGACATAAGAAGTTTTTCCATTCCAAATATCTGCTTTCCCTATGTGAAATTCATGCCTGTGCAGCTTGCAAGAAAGGTGGGAGAGTATTTTTGCTCTTAGAGTGATAATATTTCCTTTCTTATAGCAATAGTAGGGAAGGGAATGTCCAGCAAAAGATGGGTGAATATAAAACAAAGTATTCAGTAGAGTGAATGACAATACTGTTGTTCCACACGCAATTAAAGAAAGAAATTTAGCAACTGGCCATTTTAATATAAGCAAGAAAAGGAGAATGTTAAATTCTGTCTTCAAAAGGTGTACTTTTTCAAACACTTTTCTTGTGAGTGGATTTGGYCTCTGAGACTGTGACATTATTTCTGTGCTTAAGAAATACACTGAACACTCTTACTTGATTAGGCAAAGGAAAATGTTGATCTTTTTTCAGATGAAGTACCTGAATAATATGGTGATGATGACCATATAAAGAACCTTAATGTGAATCCTTGCTTTCCCTGAGGGGAGAAGCTGATCACACGGGTCACTTGTTCCAGAACAGAAGTCAAAATAAGACAAAATCTTTTCCAGTTCTGCTGTGTACTGAGCTGTCTCCTCTGTAGTTTATGCTCTTCAGTATAACCTGTTAACTTAGGCCTTTAGCTTGGGACTTTTGTTGTTATTTAAGATCCCATATACAAGAATCTTGAATAAAAGTCTTATATTACAGTCTTAACCCTTTTCCAAAACTCCACTGTTCATGGAAATTGTTCAAGGAATTTAGCTCATGTTTTAGATAGGTATGCAATAGAAGAATGTGTATTTACTAAACAGTAGATATTTCCAAATTGCTGATATGACATTTTGGGTGTATGTAAATGTATTACATTCATGAAGTTGTTAACTGAAGGTGAGCTGAAAGCAATTTTATGCATATAAACCTTTATCTGACTAGAAGAAAGCAGTATATTAGCATGGAAATCTTTTTATCCTACTTTTCAATAACTTTTTTCTAAAGAGGCATGAGATATTATTGAATATTTGTGCATAATAATGACATAATATATTTTTCAGTTCAGAATAAAATGGAGCATTTACAGGTATTCAAAATAACAGAAGTTCTGGTCGAAAGCATTTAAGTTGTAAACTTGCAATGACTTTTCAGTTCCTCTTTTTAAAATGGCTAAAGTGCTTACTGATTTTTTCTTTCTCAGTTTCAGTTATACCTTCTATTGCATGTCTATTATAAGTAGCTTATAATAGTCTAATGAATTATTAATAGATGTAGTAAGTTTGTCCGTATCATGTGGCACAAATGGCTATAGGCCCCCTAGAAGAAATTATCTGGGATGCTTACAGGCAATGATCAAAACAACATACTGATGTGTTGGGTTCTGTGGCCCTCTACTGCTACTGACCTGAGAGTAAATCATATTTAGCTATTTCTTATTTATAAACTATATCTAAAAATGCCCTTAATGTGAGCCAAGATCATCTATAAAATACTTTATTGCTGGGCATTAACTAGTCTTCCTAGCTTTCCAGAAATCTGGTTCTTCCTGCCTTGTGTTCTGAATAATCTAGAGGAGTAGAGTCAGGAGTCCAGAAGCAACCCAAAGCAGGTTTTGCTGTTGGTGTCAGGCACTACCATGGCCAGTTTTGCAATGGGGTCTATTCCAATTTAGTAAGTAACTTGTGACCCAAGGATGCCATCCCATGTTGGTGTCAGTGATCCAGAAGTCTGCAAGTGAAAATCAACATCCAAAGAAAAACATTAAGATCCTTGTACCTCTCTGTTCATGGAAGGAAAGTTTGACACATTAAAAATAGTGGCATTGATTGCATTGGTATGCCTGAATTTTGCTCAAGGTCTTTCCAGTATCTCATTGGCTACATTGGCTCATAACATTGGCAAAAATTAAAAATTAAAAAGAAGATCAAATGATATTTGTCTTAAAATTAATTTTACCTGATTAACCTGGAAGTGAACTGCCAAAAGTGAAATTAAAACATTTATCTTCTTAGTGTGAGACATGCAGAAAGTCAGTGCTTGTTTAAATCCTTCTGGATTTGTTAGTCCAACACGAACAAAGTTTACACTTTCCGTTTTTTTAACTCATCAGCTAAGATGTCACGGGAGCATTATAAATACAAAAGGAAATAGTAAATAATATTTACAAATATTACAAAAATATTTTGTAAATAATAAATATATTTTTTCAAAGTCATAACTGAATTTGCAAACAGAAGTGACACAAAAGCTTTTGCTTTATATGGTAGCTTGTATTTAAGTGTTGTAGAGGGACAAAGTTTCTCACTCATGTCTGCAGAGATAGCAGTAAAGGAGATCTACAATGTTTGAAGAACTGATTGATATTGGGAGAAAAAAAATATATTAAATTCCATATAGTCAAAAAATGACTGTTGCATTAAATAACTGAACTCTCAATATTAATATCCAGTGCTAAGAAGTTTGTTATATTCCAGGCCCTGTGTAGGGCCCAAGTAGCCCAAGTGCAGCAGTGGCTGTTATTCCTTGAGAGAGTGCTATATTATTATTGTAGTGCATATGAATAGCATAGTGGGAAGAAGAGATCACAAGACTTCTTGTACTCTCTTTTCCCTTTATGCTTTCCTGGAATAGTTTGTCACGACTGAGTCCTAAAGGGAACAGATTTTAATATTGTCTTGCAGAAATCCATTGACCTTGATAGAACTTCTTGCGAAACAGAACTTTGCTTAGTGTAAACCATAAAAAAGGGGGCATTGAGTGAACTTCCTACACATAGTTTTTTTTCTACAACAGATCAACCAAGCAGTGTTTTCTAATTAATTTAACTACTTTGAATTTCACTAAAAAAAAAGGATTTAAAAAATATTAACTTCCTATTTCTCTCATGCAGGTAAATATTATATTTGCCCACTGGGAAACAATTTATCAGTTAAGGAAGTGAAAATATAGGTCATGTATTCCCGAACCAGATACTTATATACATTTTGCCTGAAATGTACATAAAAAATCACTTCCATGTCAGTTGTAAAGCAGCAAAAGGGAAAGAAAAATCTTTATTCAAGCACATTAGCTGTGATTAAGGACTATACAAATCCTCCTTCTCAGTCAACCATTTCAAAATTAAACCTAAAGCAAAATATTCCAAAAGCTGGACTGCAAATCTCTCATTAAAGTGCCATTTACAAATGAGATTTCCAGCAGAACTCCAATTGTGTTTAGTTAAACAAGCTGTCAGATTGCAGTTGGTATTTTCAGTATGGAAGTTATTCAAGAGTAACATTTTGAACATACGCAATAATTGTCGGAAAGGAAGATATGCGACGTACTAATTCAGTTTCCATTGCATAAAAAACACATGTGAACTGCTGACTGATTGCAGTAAACAAAGGGGTGTGCTTGTCTATATTTGATCACTTCATATCTAATGAGAGTAAAAGAATACACTGAGGACTCCATAATTTGATCTTTATTCTAAGTCATCAGATGGAAATCCAAACTGCTGTCCTTTTGGGAATCCACGGTGGCAGAAGAAGGTCAAACTACATAGTATGATTCTTACTGGAGAAAATACCTGTTTTACAGGTCACAATCTGTGTCACAATTCTCTTCCTTCTCTTAGAAGTGTAAAAACATGTGAATTTATAATATGATCTTTCTTTGATTCTTATTAGGATTTTCAAATGAATCTTTTCTTACATCTTTTTAGAGCATGTTTAGAGTATCTCCCTAATTTTAGAGTTTAGAGTATCTCCCTAAATAATTAATATTTAAAGATGCTAGTTATCCAAATGCCAGTAGCTTGAAAGCAGGTTAACCAACAAATCTCTTATTTCTTCAGTAAGCAGGAATTTGAATCCAGTCTTTACCTTAACTCTAAAATGGAGTTAATGGTCCTGGTAGTATTTATATTTTAATTAATACTTATATTTAATTAATTATTTTTAATTAGTTAAAAAGGTAGGGTTTCTTTGTTTTTTTTTCTTTTTTTTTCTTTTTTTCCCCCATGGGAAACAGATGGTTCCTATTTCTAGGTGAAATGAATCAAAGATGAAATGTTATACTTCTAATTTGTGTAGTTTTACAGTGCAGAAGACTCACATATTTTATGTATTCCTCAAAAATACAGTGTGGCATTTCCTGTTTTCTTTTAAATATTCTCTGGAAGGGCTTCTTAGAAGTTGCCCCATTATTACAAATTGTCAGAATACTTCTCAATATGAAGTAAACCTAAATTGCTGAAATAACCATCAAATGGGTTTTCAACATTTTTAACAAAGAAAGTGTTCATATCTTTGTGTTAATTTCCCTTCTATCTATATTTATCTATAGGATTACACTCTTATGCATCATGATATTTCTAATTAGAAAACAACATAAGATCCTCAGTATTAAAGACTTACTGAAATACAAAACCTGAACTTTAGTATTTCACTTTATAAAAATTGTTTTTTTTCCCTGAAATCAGTGGTATTCAATTCTGGGTTTGTACATTCCAGATGACAGAGTAAAAGGCATCAGATATTTCTTTTCTCATATATAACATATATATATATATATATATATATATATATATATATAAGCTCATTGTACTACTAAGGTATCTACAGCTATTCATGTGTATATTAGGTTACTACAAGGTTGACACCTAGGAAACGTATGTTGCTCCCAAGTCAAATTTTTCACATGAATGTTTCTTCTATTAATTCAATGTATATCTGTTTGTTCACTTGTTTGTTTTGTACTAATAGCAAATAGTGCACAATTCTACCCATAACAGTAGTTTCATTTTGGTGTGGCTGAATAAGTTCCAACCTGTAATGGATAGATACATATAATAATTGTCTATATGTAAATGATCAATATTGGATAAATTTTACATATATGCTAACAGACAAGATTAATTTCCAGGCACATCATATAGATAGGGATAATTTTGTACATCAGCATTTTACATAAAGTTTTACAGAAAACTGAACCGTAAACTGGTGGGCTTGAAGACTGAGACATTGAGCTGTGATAGGTAGAAACAACTTCTCTAAATTTGCTTCAATAAAGCTTACAGCAGTTTATCTCACATTCTCTCAAAGCTACAATAAAAAGTGTTAAGACAATACTGATAATGATGAGACATTTATGAAGTTATGCCAGACAAGGTAAATTTTTAAGGACAAACATTGAACCTGTATGTCTAAGTTCATGTGGAGTTTTGTTTCCATTTCTCTGCAACATTAATCCCTTGTTTGCTTATCTGCTCGTAACTTCTGGTTTCTGACATAAGCCAACACTTTTTCTGCATGAACTCGTATTATTAGTAGGGAGGTTTTGTAAAGCTGAAGAATTGAATAGTTCAGTTCCTTCCTCAATTTTGGGCTGATACGGTGTTTTGCTTTGACGAAACCATATTCAGTAAATGTTTATTATTTGTGTGGTTTATTATTTTTGTTTGGTTGACTTCTTATTCTAAGAAGTATAACAATTTTTGAGACCTTCTTGTACTCAGTTTTCAAACAGGGAGTTTCATTTGCTAATAAATTGAGAATTTGTTGCCCTCCATATCATCTGGAGGAAATGGTAATACAGCATTAAAACTTTATTTCCCCATACCTGCAATAGTCCAAATTCTGAAGACCTTGTTCACCTGGATTATCATTTACTCATTGAGGGGTCTGTAGAATCAGTCCATGTTTTGTAACCACCATGTTACAAATAAATAAATAAATAAATTATGTGTGAGAGGAAACAAAGAGGTGAACAAGAATAAATGTAAAAAACAGATGGCAATTATTTTGTTTAATTAGAAGAGACAGAAGATTGTTTCCTATTATGTTCTGGTATTCAGATATTTCCTGTCAGAATCTATTTATTACCCTATGATGACCAGAACTAATATTGTAGCCTAAACTGATTTAGAATTTGCTTTTGTCCATAGTCCTGAGATGCAATATTTGGCCCAAAGAGTTTGCCATTTAAACTGGTCACTTCACTTCTGAATTCTTCTTTAAGTATTGATCTGTAAATCCATTCCTTAAATCCTCCAGTGTTTTCTTCTCTCTCTCTCTCTGTATATATAACCTTTGATGTACCTGTCACCTGTGTAGATTTCTACTTAAATGGAAAAGTGCTCATACAAGCGTTATCGGTTATTGTAAAACACGGACAGGATGTTCCTAAAATTTCGCAAAAGAGAATGAAGTAACTGTGTAATTGAAGGAAGCCACAAATAAGAAAACCTTTTTAAATATAGTAAACATTGAAATACACTGATCACATTATATAATTTAAAACTGGTTTGTGAAAAGGAAATTGGGGTGTTTTTAAATTTTATCCTTTGTCTAGTAACTTACATAAAATAATATCCCAAATAATAACTTTGCTTAATACAATATCTCTTTCTAGTTTGCATATGATAGCTTTATAGCTATCATATCCTGTAATTTCTCTTAGGGAGAAAAAAAATTCTTACAATGCTGCTGTGTGCTTTCTCTTCTATTAGCATGTCCTTAGTTATAGCAATGACTGGCTTAGAGTATCCCAGGCCTGTTTTCCTATGCACAGTACTTCAGTTGTACAAAAGTGATGATGTTTTCTTTTTATATGAAAATGAGTCCAGTGCTTTATATGTGGCTTCCATTTGAACCAATTTTGTTTCATTTAGAGTCTAATAATTATTATTTTCTATTTTCTGTATTTTTTCAGTGTCATTAGTTAATTGCACAGGATTTTTGTTCTTCTTCCAGAGATAGGGAAGGAGATAATTTTCTTCTGTATAATGAGACTTAGAAGTTTCCCACAGGTCATATGAGGTTGGTATCTTGTTTGTCAATAAATTAAGGACAAATGAAATAGCACAATTTGAGATATTGCATGTTTTTTGAAGACTAGGTTTCATGAGAGTATCCTATCTATCAAGTCTGATTAAATACAGTGGAGAAGGAAAACCTCTTTTCCATTGTTTGACATTGATAGAAGCAATATGTATTTGATTTCTTAATAATTTCACAACCCAAATGGAAGCAAAATTAAAAAAAGGAAATATAAGCATAAGAAATTTTTGTTTTGGTTTTAAGCTCACATATATTTCAATGATCATTTTCTTTTTTTGATGAACCCATTTCATCACATTTAGCTACCTAATTTTAATCCAAATCACCTAGGTGTTTTTTTTCCTAAATAAAATAAATTGTCCATTGCACCATAATTCTGAGTTCTAACAGTAAAACACTGATATAACCAGCTGAGTTAAGACAACCTTTGTTGCTTTTTCCCTCATAACAATAATGTTTCCTACTTTCATCAAATATCCAAACTAAACGGCTCTTACTTTCATCAAATATTCAAACTAAACAAAAGCCTTTCTTTTAAGGGAAATCCCCTTTGTGTCTGAATGCATATATACATATACAGTGTGGTATATGTATGTGTGCGTGCGTGTGTGTGTGTGTTTAATGGAATTTCTTTTTTATCTCTTACAACTCCGGTGTCTGATGCAGTGCCTGAATTTGTAAGCTTGGAAGCAAGCGAACTACTCACAGTGGGGTGCTGAGCTTTCTCAAGGAAGAGAATCTATGCTGTCACATGAGCTTTGTGGAAAAGCATAACAGCTTGTAAAAGCACACAACACTTCATGAATAAAACATAAACCAGATTCAGAAAGGTGCTTGTCCTTTAGGCTACAACTTCCAAGCTACTGTTTATAAGACGCATTAAATTTTTCTTAACTCTTAATGTTTTGTGATGCAAATTTCCCCTCTGCAATTCTTTTTTCTTTAGTTTTGTTGGAATGTTTAATCTTTTCATTGCATGCCATTTATTCATTCAAGAAATTCTTTCAGAAATATTAATGAAATATAGCAGCAGGGACAGAAGTTACTGAAATTTAAGAATATCAAGACCACGATGCACATAGGTATTTAGGTGTCATTTGCTCAAAAAGTTGTGACATTCAAATATGCGTCTACTTCATCTATTTCATAAGGATGGATCCCCACCAGAGACAATTTTCTTAGACATGAAATCTGTGTGTTACCTCACATACAGGAGATTTCAAAACAAAACACACCTTTTCTTATCATTATAAAGACTATCATTTAGGATACTGATTAATCTGCCAAAATGAGATGAGGACCCTAACTTTAATGTGTGTTCTCACTGGGCTCATCAACCCTGACAGCTTTAGTAGGCTTCATTAAGCATTAGTTAAACTAGCCATAACTTCTTAACATTATTGGCTAATTGCTTTGTGAATCTGAGGTAACTCCAGAGTATACTAAAGCTCCATATCAATACTATAAGCTTTTACTTCTCAGTATGATATCACACTATTTAAATTTTGATTGATGGTTGATCTTCAGATGCTGAAGTGGACTTTATTTCATTCCTAAAGAGGAAGACCTGAAAGCTAGAGTGAAGATTTTATTGTCAGATGCAAATATAGTTTCCACTTTGCTAAAAATTTTGGTGAATGTGACCATTCAAACTTTGCAGAAGTGGCAATTCAGAAGTATTCCTGCACAGAAATATCAACACAATTACTGAAGATGAAAATTCCTTACATTGTTGACTGGAACATTGTGGTCTTCTTCCAATCTAATACAGTACGGCAGTAATTCCAAGTTGACATTTCAAGCAATAAAATGTATTAGTTCTTTCTAAAAAAATGTATTGTAACTTGCACAAAAGCTAGGAGCTTGAGGATTGAGGAATTACTGAGTGAATACTGTGGCCCTTTATAGAGGCAGTCAGGTAAAAGCGTTACAATTATACATAAACTTGCTACAAAAATAAAAAAAAAAAAAACAGAATGATTCCTTCACAGGTAATCCATTGCCCATCAGGAAGAGTAGAATATTTAATCTTATTCTTGTCTTTAGGAATTATTCAAGTCAAAAGTTAATCACATGTCTCCTTATGAACAGATGTGGGCTGAGTCCAGTAAAGTACTTGGGTGCACCAAATGACTTGATACTACACTTCAGGCATCTTAGAGGGTGGAGAGCTAGTCATAATACCAAGTACCAGGTTGCTTTGTCCGTGCCTCTAAGGCAGTTATGAAGACAACTCACAGCTTCAAAGCACATGCCAATCCATATGCTGGCCTTCTTCTGAGAATGGGAACCCTTCAGTGCTTCTAAATAGCAATTGTTCCAGCCCAGGAACAGGAAAATCAAGCTCACAGCTTGAATCTTTGAGGAGAATTTCTTAGTCACCTAGTTACAGAACTACCTTCCCACTTTCCTGATGAGGACGGGTCATGATGCAGCAAAGAGTTGGAGATTCATTGTCTGTGATGGGAAATGGAAGCAGGACCATGGCTCTATTGCTTAGCAGTGAGGAATGATCAACTGGGGGGTGACGAATCCTTGATTCTAATCCTTGGTCCTAGAATATTAATGCATATTACGAACATTTTGATTAGGAGGTGGCAACTGGGGCCAAATTGTATTGCTGGTTGTTCTTCTGCTAAAGAACAGGATGTCCTAGCTTCTACAGCTACAGCATTGTGAGCAATGCTGAGGGATCAAGCCAAAGGAAAGAATGGCTCAGGAAAGGTGTAGCTCACTCCTGCATCTTCTGGGAAATTAGAATTTGTCTGTAGTCATTCTCTGGCATCTGCATTCCTCCAGTCTTTGAACAAAGCTGACAATATTGTGTGGAGAATGCTTGATCAGTGGGGGAGTTTTACTGTATCATTCTGGAGTTTTCTGAATCCTGGACTTCATCATTGCATTTGACTAGCAGAGGGATTATGGACAGCTAAACAACTCTTGTCATTGCTCTGGGCTAGGGCAATAGCTTCTTGCAAGGAGCCAGAGCAGCTTATCCTGGCTGCCCATGTCTCAAGAAGCAGAGTAGTAAGGTAGGAGCAGGAGTCTCCCTGCTTTGGTGATTATCTTCGTACTCAAGGAGCTCAAGAAGGTCTGGCATGCCTGACATGGAGACAAATGCCTGAAGAGAAATGGTCTCCTAGGAACATGGGCATAGGCTAATTTGCTTGCTCAGAAATCCAGGCTGGGTAGAAGAAAGGGTCAAAAAGAAGGCTGAAAAGGGTCTCCACTATTTGCTAGTCAGTAGAATGGCACCTGGTGGCCTGAGAGAAGCATCAAGTGCTGTCCGATGAGAATTCCCACTGAGCAGAAATAAGTGAACGTGATGAGTGCTCTGGAACTAAAATGAAAACAAAGCAAAGCAAACCAAAGCAAAACAAAACAAAAAAAATCAAAGCTAGTTAAATCACTGTAACAATTATGACTAACCATAGGTTTTGCTTAATCATCCATCTTGTTAATTCAGGAAAGAGGTTATACCACTTTATTAGAGCAAACTAGCTCTAGAACAGATAAAAATGGTGATGAGCAAGGAAATTACAAAAAAAATTGCCATGAGAAATAGGATGCATCTTGGAAGAGCTGTTGAATGCGGTATTGTTCCTTTAAATGAGAGAGTTTGGGAAGACTAGCTGGAGACTCTGAGCAAATGGCCCCAGGATATAATCCAGTCAGACTTCTGTGTCATGCAGGCATGTTACACCTAACACAGGTCCATTACAGTAGGACAAGATTTCAGACATAAAATACATGGAGTAAGCTCTGGGAGCTTCATCCTGGCTAAAAGCCTGATAGCCTTTGTATGAGATGCAAGAAATTTTTGAAATCTAGGAAAAAATAACAAAGATCTGTCAACTTTGCAAACAGTTTCTGGCCTATTTGATCCCCCAGCTGGTTGTTACTGATAAACACTTTGCATACACACTACCTTTCAGTATAATATGATGTATATATCAAGTTGTAGCCTGTTATTTAGTACCATGTTAAATGCAGATAATATCCTTTATCACTGTCCAAATTAATCAAATTCCTTACATTTTGACATTCTACAAACAAATGAATACATGCTAACTACAGGTGTTTTGACTGAGTTTGTTTTAGTCTATGTTAAAAAACAGTAATTCTGATTTTCTAAACGTGATTATAAACTTAGTCAACTGCACTGGCAACCTTACTATATGTGAGAAAAAAAAAAAGAAGAATAACAAGTGTGACATAGATGTTTTAAAAAAGAAAAGGAAAATAGAATGTGAAGATTTAAACAAAGGTATTTGATTCATGTATGAAGTGTATAAGCCATCTGCATATAGCTTGAGTGTCTCAGTATGCCTTGGCTTTGTGGCTCAGTTTCAGTCAGAAAAACAAGGCCTTGTCAGATGATTGTCTTTGCATGTAACACCAGCTCTGACCTTTGTAAGTGAAGAATTTCAATGGCAGGAAATGCTTCAAGGTGATTTTGTGATTTGTACAAATGTTTCCCAGGGACTAGGCAGAGATTATCAAACTTGTTTCTCTTTTGACCTAAAGCAGATCTCTTAACCTAGTTCTTCAGAGCCCAAAGACTTGTGCATTAATCCACTAATCTTCCTAGTCTCACAAATTATTGAAAATCCATTATCTGCAATCTCAGACTGAAGACTTATTGGAAAGAGTGTGACCTCAGTGAAGCCCAGATAATGAAATATGTTGTGCTACATCATTTAATTTCTGGTCATTCTAACTTTTGACTGTTTTGCTTTGTTTTGAAAAACAGAATCGTTTCCTTATTTAGATTAATTCCTTTGCAGATACTCTTTGCATTTATAATGTGTTCTGAGTTTATATTTTTATGAACAACCAAGTAACGTGGTACTGAAGAAATATCTTCTGCATTATAACACCTATTCACTTCCTCCTACTTTACATAGAGGATCATGCGAAAAGCTGCACAGGTTGCTGATGCCACAGTAGACAGAGTGTCTTTGGGGAGACAGTGCAACACAAGCGATTCATAGGGCCCAACTTGCTTGTGCTTTTTGTCTAATTAAGAACTCTTTTACAGTCTTGCTATAAATCCAAATCTTTTTGGAAAAGACATTGCTTGCTGCAACTTTCTTTTACCCTTGTAAGATAATTTCCTCTTTTATAATCCAATAATATGTCTATAATTTTGGAAAGGTGTTTAAATTTTGATTTTACTCATCTGCCTTTACATTTTAAAATTCCTCATAAAATGAAATTCTCCAACAATACTGTTTAGGAACCTAGGTGTAAGTGTCAAGTCTTAGGATACAATATAGAGATTTAGAACTTCCTGGCAAATCAGATCTGAATATTCTAATTTACCTATTGATAATATTGGGTTTATATAAAATTTAAGATAGAGTAAGTGAACTTATATATTTGGAAAGTTTTCCAAAGATTAAAATGTTAATAAAAAGGTTATTCACTTCTTAGAAAACCTTGAGAGGGCAAGTAAAAGCTGGGGACGTTCAAACTGGTAAACATTTTTTTTTGCCATTGTAGTTGAATAGATGTCTGTGACCTGTTCAGTTCACAGCTAGAAAATGGATCAGAACAAAGCCACTCATTCCTCTCTTTCCTTGCCCTTCCCTCAGAAACACACCGTGTATCTTTATCTACGAAGGTATGAATTTAACATCAACACTAGCATGAAGAGTACTTTAGAAGAAGTGTCTGTTTCTAACAATAGCTAATGTGAGTTGTGGTGACATAATGAAACACCAAAAAACTTCATTATGTTTCTAAGATACCATACACTGAAATTATGTGCAGTTTTATTTCATATAGAGAATGTGGATACATGCAAATAACAAGCAGAAAATGCATTGTCAGAAAAAATGCACATATGAACAATAGCTTGTGATAAGAATTGAATGTATGTGTTATTGAATATATAAGTAACCTGTCTCGTATATAATTTAATAGATGGGCTTACTGACATAATACACATTTGACCATCCAGATCATTTTGATGAATTGAAATTCTTCCCATTTGAATGCAGTAGCACACTAAACTATGCATTAAATTCATCCTGCATTCACACCTATGCAAAGGAATGTGTATTGGCTATTATAATGTCAAAATCTATTCCTCATTATCACTTCAAAGAAGAACCAGCCGCAGTTATTCAAGGCTCGGCTCAGAGAGGAGCATAAGGGACTCTGCCTGTGACACCACCACTGGACAGACTGACTGGAGCTCCCCCTGCCCACATGAATCCTTGAAGTGAAATACTGAAAAAGAACTTGAGGTACCTGCATTTGAGTCAAGATAATCATGTTTATTCAGCAGTGCTAGGAGAGTTTGCCAGCTCTTGTTTTCTAGCTTTGACAAAACAACTTTCAAATACAATTATTTCATTGTGGAAGTGAATTGCATCTTCATATATATCTCACTGGTGCCAGGTCTCTCATTCTGTGCTACACTGCATAGCATAGCCCTGTCCAAATTTCTGCCAAATTGCCCTTTGAGGCATCTATGTCCCAGATTTAAATCCTTGCTAGCATTCTTATCTTGATTTTGTAATGAATTTTGAGAGTGACATCTTAGTCTGTGTCACTTCTATACTTCAGCTAGCGTGGTATCATCTAGATTATTATTTTTTTTGCCTTCTAGCATAATAGCTGGTGACACATTTCAATGTCATCTGACTATCAGTCAGCTCAAATAACTGATTTGAACCTTGCTTGTCCTTGTTTTGTTTTGTTTTGTTTTGATTTGGTTTGGTTTTACAGGTTATTAAAGCTGTCAAAAGCAGAACTGTTATCAGAAAAAAATAGGTCTTCTAGATTTTTACCACATACTTATAATGTGCTGATATTTTTTGCATACATTACTATTTCAATATCCAATTTAAGGATTGTTAAAGCCTTCTGCTTAGACTGCCTTATTTATTTTTGTCCAGGATACAGAGACACTCTGCAGGCACCAAAATAATCTATTGCGTCTGTTAGGAGCCAAAGGCAGAAGAGATTTCTGAGCGCCTTGATTTTTTCTGAGTCAGGTTTTTCCTGATGTTTTGACTTACACAGGAATCAGCAGGGCTGTGCCTGCTGCTATGGGACATTTTCTGAAGTGATAGAACTTATGGGGTACAACATTTTCAACAGGGACAACTACAGTTTAAGGCCTTGTTTGTCTTGGCCATGTGCACTTGTTCTGAAGGTAAACACTGCTTTTCGCAGTTTTCTACAGACATTTATAATGGTTCAAATAGAAAACTACAGATTTTTTTTTTAGCGTTATAATTTAAATAAGATTTAACACAATGGAAAACCATATATATCTATGTGGGAATTTTGTGAGTCCAGCTAAAAACACTGTAAGACAGTGGTTATGAAAATAACCACTTTTCCTAGGAATCTCCCACAGACCATTGTAAACTACTTCAAATCCTCTTTCTTGATGAAACACCATATTACAGGTAAAAGATGCCAATCACATTAATCTAGGACCTGCCTGAATTTGGAAGTCTTCCAGGTCTACATGTGGAATCTATTTCTAAATAATTATATTCTCAGGATGAAACACTATTTTTAAATAATTATTAAAGAGCAGTTACATCAGAAAATTTGACAGCTCTAGACAGTTTTTAGGGGCCCACCTTTTCAAAAGACAGTAATTCTGCTATCATTTCTGTAATCAGTAATGAAAAAAGTAAACAAATTCAATAAAACTTGAATCTGATGTACAGTAGGACTGGACCAGTTATGTCAAAATGGCATTAACATCAAAACTGCTGCTGTTATTTGGGCTTCAATTCTAGTAATCTATCCAGCTGTGATATGAAAAACAGCAAATGCATCAAGACATAATTCTAAACCTTTTCGAAGGCATTGTCTTGCTATTGATTTCACTGGGCACAGAAAAACAAGTGGTTCCTTACTAATACTAATTATTGCAGAGGATGGCAAGCCATAGTGCTAGAAGCAGCTAAAAACAGTTTGATACTAATAGTGAAGTATTAGATGTCTTGTCATCATTATAATGGTTCATGAAATAGTTCATTTTTCTTTAGGGATGATTTTTCTCTAGCTGTGTTTACACTTGCAATACATTAAGATCCCAAACAAAAAGGCTGTTAGACAGGGCTATTAAGAGAAGTAAGCTTACTTTTATGAGGTGAGTTAATAGCACTATTTACTGATCTAAAAATATTCTGCTACCCTGTACTCACTGTTGTGTTGCTGCAGGGCAGATGACAGCTTCAGTTCTGAGTCAAAATTAGTGTTATATCAAGTTGAGCTTTATATAAAAAATAACCCTTAACTATGTGAAAAAACATTTACTTAGTCAAAAAGACTCATGTGTAACCCCGTGCTGAGGCCAGATGTGATTACATTAAAAAAAAAAATCTAGGATCTTTCATTGCCCTTGTGAGATATTTTGGTCAAGGAGGTAAAATCTCCGAAATGAACTCTATATAAAGGTGCATCTAAATCAATACCATTCTCAATGTTATCAAGCTAAAATAAAGATAATTGCATTTTTATATAATCACAACAAACACCTTACCTTACTTATCCTGAGAAAGACTCTTGAAGATTAAGGTGAACTATGATTCTAGTAAAACATCAACATGTTAATTATAATCACAGATTGGACCACCTCAAACAATAGAATTATTCATGCTTTTGAATAAGAATAGACTTAAGAATTTGCAAGTTCCTGACCATTTTAGCTGTGTGAAATAAAACTAAAATAATTAATTAAATCTTATTTTGAAAACAGATTTTGCTCTAAAAAAGTTCAGGCTCAGTGAAATCACTTATCACTTTTTTATTGTTTCAGGAGAAAAAAATGTCTGTACTCTCTGTACAATATCTTTTTATGTCTGACTTTCTTCTGCATAATCTCATCAACACACTGTTAGGTTCATTAGGCTCTTCTCAGTTTTCTATTTTCACCTAAAAAATAACTTTGTAAATGTTCTCTTTACTAAATCTCCACGGAAAATCAACCATTTCAAAAAAAATCAAACACAAAAATTGATTTAGTCATTTTTGAACAATATTCAAAAGTGGCTAATATTACTGTTACAATAATATGCAACAAAATGATATTACTATAGGGAATAATTTCAAATAAACAGAAGAAAAACATAACAAGTGACTTTTCAGCATCACAGTGGGATGGACTGAAATTGAACTGTGTCGATAGCAAAGCTGAAAAACAATAGATACAGTAACACCACAGCAAAGAAACTGTGATACTTTTCATAGGAACATAAGATTTAAAGTGGCCTTTTGGGTCATGGAGATTGGTCCCTGGCTACTGCAATTGTATCCTCCAATCTATTGGATATAAACACTACACTTATAGGAGGTTGTTCCTGAATCAGTCTTATCCTACTTCATAGAAACGTCTAGTTTCCAAACCAAATTAATTCATGTCTATGACATAACCATTTCCCTTCTGATATCATTTGTCCATCAGCTTAAATAGCTTTTCTTCTTCAGTATTTGTCTCCTTAGTGATTTAGGGACAATCATCATATTCCTTCTAAGTCTTGTTTTTCCAGGACCTGAACAATCCAAGTTTTCCTAGACTGCTCTGTTAAGAAACAGTCTTCAGACCTGTTTAGTAGTTTTACCTTATTATTTGGTATAATTTGAATTCTTTTTTAAATTTTATAAAATATTTCAATGCTATCATGGCTTTACCAAATGCCACAGTGCTTCTGCTTTTCTTGGTTTTACTTTCATCCTAGAAGCATTTGCCTTTTTCATGGCTATGCTGTCGTCATGGCCCTAGTAACTGATAACATGCCCAGGACTTTTGCTATCTTTTTCCTGTGTAAGTCAAGGAGTGAATCCCCAGTTTATTTGACCTACAGTGCGTGAAGCTATATGTTATACTGCTCAGTCTCATTTGTATTATTTCATGCCTCAGTATGATCCAGTTTCCTCAGGGTAATATTACTCCCTAGTTTTCTGCCATTCACAAACTTCATTAACACAATCCTAGATTATGTGCAAAGCAAGTCAATGAAAATATGAAGTATAAAAGGAGTTCCACAGGGGAAAAAATATTCTGTATTGAAAGAGCAAGTATTTGTAAATCGTTGCCATCTTTTGGCTTCTCCTAATTATACTAATCCTCTCTTCTCTAAGGAACTGTAATTTCTGATCCTTATTATGTCAGAAGTCCAGCTGAGATATATTATATTAGTCATATCTAATCATCAGGAAAAGATTGAAAATTTACCAGGCACAATATATACTAAAGCTTATATTTTAATCTGTTCTATTTTCACATAAGTTTACAATGTGAAATCTTAAGTGATTCATGCTCATTTCTTATGCTTGAAATCTATTGTTGGAGAAATTATTTATCTGAAGATTTTTAAAAGTAGAGATGCTTATTTCTTACAAATATTTATCACCAATATGGATGTTTAATAACTCAGTAGTGTACCCTACTAAATGAGGATTATAAACATCAGAAAAGAACATAAGTATCAATAACTAAAACCTCAATCTCCAACACATTTGAAATTAAGCTTCCATAAATAACATTGTCTGACCCTCTGTCCTTACTTGTTTTCCTAATTCTTTAAGAAACTTAATATGTGCCTAATTTCAAGCACACATTAGCCTCACCAAAGTTAATAGGGTTATTTCAATTTAAAATTAAGCATGTTTGTTAAGTGTCTTGCTGGATTTTAACTCTATTTTCATGGAGTTTTTGAAGAAGGCCTCTTGAAATTCAGGGAAATTTCCAAATCTCATAAGTGTAACGTTTGTTAAAACGCAGTACTCCAAAATGCTCTGATGTTTTAATTTGATGCTCTTCTGCTAGGATTTTGGGGATGGGGGCTCTTATTCTTAGTGAATAATCTCTGGTTTGATTTTTCCTTTCCCACTGCACATAGAAAGAGAATGCTGATGGCCATGCTATACATTTTAGTGGAATCTGTATTGATGAGCCAATAGAAATCTCATGAAAATCGACGAAGGCAAAAGAAAAATTACAGTAAGGACAGAGTAACCCCATGCATCTGTTCAGACTGGGGGAGACTGGCTAGAAAGCAGCTTGGCAGAAAAAGGCATGGGGGTCCTGGTGGGCAACAGTTTAACCATGAGCCATCAGTGTGCCCTTGCAGAGATGAAGGCCAGCCTCATACTGGGCAGCTTTAGGAAGAGAGGTGCCAGCAGGTCAAGGGAGATGATCCTTCCCCTCTAATCAGCACTAGTGTGGCCACATCTGAGTGCTGGGTCCGGTTCTGGGTGCCCCAGTACAAGAGAAACATGGACATGCTGGAGCGAGTCCAGTGAAGGGCCACCATGATGGTCAGAGGTCTGAAGCCCCTGGTGTATGAAGAGAGGCTGAGAGACTTGGGACTGTTCAGGCTGAAGAATACAAGGCTAAGAGGGGATTTAACTGTTGTCTTCAACTACCTTGTGGGAGGATACAGAGGAGACAGAGTCAGACTCAGAGGCATACAGGAAAGGTTGGGAGGAAGTGAGCATGGGTTGCAACACGGAAAATACCAACTAAACTTGAGTAGAAAACCTTTTGCAGCGAGGTTGGCTAAGCACTGGAACTTCTGGATCCACTTCACAGTTCAGGAACTAACTTTCAAACTGCTGATAGGATCTGTCAATTAATTCTGAATACTTTCTGCAATACAACAGTCAACTTTGACTGATCTGCTTCTGGTTTGTCATTTTTAGTCCAGTCCAAAGTAAAAAGAAGCCCTGTCTCATTGACTTGAGAAGGTTTTGGATCAGTTTTATTAAAACTAATAGAGCTTGGATACAAACAGGCAGGAGCAAGAGACAAGCTTTCTTGCTAGCTGGCTTTACACAGAGGAATAACTTGATTAAAACTGAAAACAAAGAACAAAATTAATCACACACTTGGACAGTCATATTTTTCTGTAAGACCTCAGCTAAGCACTCAGTTAAAACAGTCCCCTTGTGCAGTCTTCACTGGCTTTTTTAACTGCAGTTCAAAGGATGAGAAGAAAAGATTGCGCGGGCATTAAGCAGTCCCATGGAGTGAGGATCAGAGTACGTTATTCACTTTTCTGCTGAATGCCCTTACAGCTGAGATACTGTGCTGAATGCCCTTACTACTGAGATACTGATGCAAATTCTTTCTTTCCCTACTCTCAGCTATCTATCTTGAATTATTTGCTACACAATGACCAGACTTACCCTGACAGGGTTTAGAGGGTGAGGAACATAGAGTCATATCCACACATTCACTGTATTTTATGGCTTTGGATTGATGCATGTGGCTTTGGTTCTCCTGAGCTAGCAAGAAGGCATTGAATCTCATGTTTTCATTTTGGATAGATGTGCTAGTTGTGATTATGGAAAGTGGGTGTTAGCACTAGCACTTTTTTCACATTCCACTTTTTTCTTTTCCAAAAAACAAAAGGTGGATGAACTCCTTAGAAAAGACTCTCAGACTCTGAATCACAGGCACTTCCTTGCAAGCCTGACCCGGTCACCTTCATTCTGTACACAGGGGATTTAAGACACGTTTTTGTGCTCTATATCTCCATGGTTAGCATGAATATTTTTAGTTTCCTACTTGTTATCTGCACTGACTAAGAAGTCTACTTGACAAGATTTGAGTTTCAGAACCTACAGGACTCAAAAGCTCTAAGCACCTATGTTCCTTTTTGGATCAAACTGTTGGACTTGAATTTTTGCACACAAGTTGCAACCAAACCTCAAGGGCAGGATAAAAGACCAGTTATGCTATGCAATTTTTGTGCACTGAAAACACACACCTTTATATGCAAGACCAATAATTCATTATATATCCTATTAGCCTAGTATTAGTCCAGCTACAAAGATGCTAATACTAGTAATCTATATTGTCTAATTATTAAAGAAAAAGCCTCACTGGTAATACAGTTAAAATTGGTATACAAACACTCTAGTATCTACCCCTTTTCCTGGTGTTATGCTCACTCTTTCACTGCCTCTCTGGGTCTGCAGGTCAATTGCAACAATTTTTTTAAGATGGGGCTGGGGGAAGGTTACAAAAACTTGTCAGCATCCCGGGTTCTTCACTGGAAGGAACATGATGCTGATGGGGGGAATTTTTCTCTCCTCATTCTTTGGTCCATTTGGGAGTCAAAAATGTTTATGTATTTGCTAGCACAGTCCACTTACTTACTCTTCCTTCACTGGTCCACATATTCTTTGTTATGTTCCAGTTTTACTGTATATGGTATGTTTTGCATATATTCTATACTTATCCTTTTTTTCCCCTTTATAATGCCTAAAACCAGTTTTACCCAGTTCCCAAGAAAACAGTCTTTTAATGATCAGCAATTGGCCGCTGGAGATTTATTCATAGCCCTAGGGCATCTGGTGCTGACCTGTGCCCACGCTTTCAAGGCCCCTGCTGTCATTCTATGCCATTTTTATTATAAGATAAAAGATAATCCATCCTACACTGAAGAGCTACTTGTTATTTCTATCTACCAGTTGCTCAAACATATTAATATTGTTCTATAATGACATTATAGACTAATGTTATATAACTATAACAAAGGTATTGCACAATACAATCATACAAACAAACCAAGTAATAGTCACCTGGTCAACTGCTCTTACAGCTAAGCAAACTAAAACATGGGTTAAGGACGCCAGCCCAAGTCCAGACAAAGCAAGTCTGACAAGTCCTATTTCTGAGACTTTGCAGAATTATTATAAAGTCTGTGGCCTGTCACTAACAATGGCAGTAATTTATTTGCTGGGCTACAGGTCTAGGGAGTAAATAAATCAGGTTAAAATTATTCTTACATATACCACAATAATGCCCAAACATACATGCTCCCAGAGCAGTCTGTGCCTCTATAGAAAGACATTAAACAATATGCATAATAGTATATATCACATACATTTTTAGAGATATCTATACATATATTCTTATACTTCTGTTAGCATACAGATGTGTAAAATATTACATTTATTTTTTAGATTTAAAAAATTTAAATATTTTTGTTAAAACAAATTTGTTTTAACTCAATCACATATTAATTGCATCTGCTTTATCCAGGAATATATCAAGGCATGGTAAGTGACAAAAAATGGAAAGAAAGGTCCATGATATTTTCCTGCTATTTCGGGGTGTATAAAAATCCACAGAGAATTTCTGCCTATGTTTCTACGAAATAATAAAATAATACTGGTAAAACTGTATTAAAAAGACATTATATCCTGCTTAATGGTGATGTAACTTTACTGTAAGGGCAGCTGTACATAAATATATGTAATAATTATAGTAACGCATTAATTTATCAAATTTTTATGATGCATATAAGTTGTTATGATAACCATATCATTATAAGCACAGAGCACTAAACTGCTAGTTTTTTGAGGAAAAATAAGTCTGAGCATAAAACATAGAATTTTAACAAGGATCTCAGTTTACTACAGTAGGTAAAACACTGTGTCAAAAACATATTAGCCTTACATAATAAAATCAAATCAAAATAAAATGATGCAATTAAGTTCCATCTCTTGTTTTGAAATAATTCTACGAAAATAAAAAATGATTTATCAATATTGCTTGAATGGACCTGAAAAGCAGACTTTTCTCCTTACACTAATCTATTTAGCCTGAAGTAGATAAACTATAAATCAGGAATTTGTTTTTCCCACTCCACAAAAGACACCAAGCTATAGCAAAATGAAAATGAACACCATTTGCCTTTCCAAGGCAAAGTGCAGTTATTTAGAGCTAGGCCTGTAAAGGATAATTGAAAAAGCTTTGTTATGAGAGATTTTTCGCATTAGCTTCAGGTGTTGCCTCTGTTTCAAGAGACAAATGATAATCAATGTCATGTTAAAAGACATATGTTCTTCCAAAGTTATAAGTAACCTTTGTTAACCACGCTACTGAAGAGGATTATCAGCAGTTGCAGACCTCAGGTTAACAGAAGATATAAGAAGCTGTTTTGCCTTTCTTCCTGAAATTACCAGAAGCAAGGTCTATATTTTCTGTTTATACTAACTGGCTGCAGAGGACTTCAGCATAGTGAATAGTCTGTTCTAGTCATCAGCCTTTGGGAATCAAAAGCTAAGTCAATTTACTCTGTCAAAAAAACTGGCTCCCAATTTACTCCCACGTCATGGTTCCCTAGGGAAACATCCATGCTGCAGGTACGTTATTTCACTTCTAGCTCTCCTCCAAGGCCAACCAAATAGATCCATCCAAGAAGCTACTCAAGCACGCAAGCATACTTCTGGAGATTTTTCCCCCCACCAGGGACTGCTGTGTATAGACCACTGAAAGTCTGCTTCGCCAGCCTTGGCTCCCTCCAGCTCTTCATCTCCCAGCACTGTCTCAAAAATTCTTTCACCACCAGGCATTTCCTTTTATCTTTGCTTCCCGACATGTGACATATGCCCCCAGCAAAACATTACCAAAATACCACACTAGTGGGCTGTAACACATCTCTGAGATTATTTAAAGCCTACTGAGAACATTACGCTAGTCATGGGCTCATTGCACAAGTTTGAGAAAAAAGGCAAGACAAAACTTATCYAGTGTAGCTGTAGTCAGCCAGCTTTAGAAGGGACTTGCACAGAGGCTGTGAATATGAGATCCCATGCAACACTAGCTTGAGAATAGGGCATCTCTCTCTTGGCATCCAAAGCTAAAATATTTTAATATTTTAGCCACAGACTCTAAATTTTACTGGTGAAACCTCCTTGTGTAAGAATGCTCATGCATTGCAGCAGGTCCACATTTAATTCTAAGCTGGGCATATCATGAAAATTAAAACTTGCATTTGTCTTGAATGATAACTATTAGCATCTTTCTGACTTTGATCTGCAAGTAACAATATTTTTATGTTATTCATTGTTCCCCACAGAGTGGTAATGTATAATTAGCAAAAGAATAGAATGTATTACATTATAATTTTTATGGGAGTAGTCATCATTAAACATGTGTAGCTGGGCACAAAACACATAAGAAAATTTTAGATTTGAATTTTTTTTCATTTCAAACTTTTCCACATAGATGAAAACAGAAAGTTGAAAACATATGAGTACAATTAAATGTTCTGTGTTTCTATTTTATTGCTTGAAACTTGCTACCAATGTCTTAAGAAAACCAAAGATGTTCTTTAAAAAATTTAGTTATGTTAATTTCCAAAAAGTCAGAAAATAGGATTTGCATTCATTTTTAAATCTTTTTTTTTTTGATTCTTTGGACCAGATACTATTAATTTATTTAGAAAGCAGGTAATCAGATTGATAACTGAATGTAGAAGCATTGTCAATAGCAAATTTAATCTTCAACAACTTTGACACATTTCTATGAAAAAATCTTTTTTCATCAAATCAGCAGTCTCAAAGGAAAAATGTTTTACTGCAAAAATCACGGTTAGCTCTACTAGAAATATGTGTTCCTTTAATAACTGAGACCTTGACTTTTGGTTTGGCAGGGAGACTGGTATTAATCAAATGGTTTTCCAGAGGCAGGTGTAATAGCATAGCAATTTCTCAGGTCAAACTCAAAATTGGCAGCTGAATTAATATATACATTTTTTAAATAAGTACTTCTGGAGGGGAACTTCCACCATCAGTTTCTGCAATGAGACAATAAGGAATTCATTTTAGAAGCTGCATTTATCGCAGTATTTCAGCTAGCATTTCAATCACAACTTCAGTTAGTCTAATGTGATAACATGTTAAGCGACCAGAAAGCTGGCTAGCAGGTCATTTGGGATTCCTTCAACAACCCATAAGAAATGTTTTGACACTATGGCCAAAAGTGTGAGATATGTGTTGTGGGGTACATCACATATTTCCTAAATAAAGCTTCCAGATGGGACTGGATGTTTTTATTTTATCAATTTAGAGAGTCTGCAGATTGGTTCAAATTGATTATTGCATATGGAAATGTTGTCATTGGTAGAATATTCTATCCCCACATTTCAGTACAGTAGTGTCTAAGCTTCTGAGTTACGCTGAAGTATCTTTTAGTTAGCAGAGCTGCTCACATTTGTAATATCTATACCCTGTCCTCAGGAGAAAAAAAAGAAAGCAAACCACCCTTTGTTATTCCATCCAATATTTTTTTTCTGAAGGAATTTGAAGCTCCTTCAGGTATATTCTGGTGATGGTGGAAAAAATCAAAATTATTCTAAAAAAGCTGGCCCCCAGAATGAGGAAACATATGGAAATTTCCTTAAACATAATGAAATCAGTAATTAAGAAGCCATTTAAATGACATAATTCCACTGCAGCCAGTTACACTGTATTCATTAACCTGCACTGGAAGTGGAACTGATAGAAAAAGTTCTTTGGCACCATTTTAAATTTTTATGATTCTTGGAACCATGTGGAACTGTTAAGTGCACTGCAGAGAACCTCTTCAGCTCTGTCTGCCTGCAGGCACTTCTACACTCATTCTGAATCTCAAGCTGACCCTCAAGTGTATCATTATCTGTTCAGAATATATATTAGGTGGACTGGGGGAACATGTAGAAGGATTTTGGTTTCACAAACTTGTACCACAGCAATACTCAGAGTAGCTATAAACCATTTCAGGATTATTTCAGTTTACATTCAGGCCTAAAAGCTTTCAGGAAAAAGGTTCTGATTCTGCACAATCTTCCTGGAAAGATCTACTGCTCCATTAAAGAGCAGACAAGTTGACTAGTCACGTTCTACCAAATTTTGTGATGCTCTTTTATTAACTGATAAAAAAAATTACAAAAGGCATAGAAATAACTTTATGGCACCCATAATAATTAACTTCTTTCCAATTGGCCAGCTTGAGAAATAACAACTATGGATAATATATCTATAAATGGTTCTATTTAGGAATATATTTTTTCCTTTTTCCTGACATTCTTCTGTCTTTCTCCTTTGGGGATTTCAAACACAGTTACTGACCTGGACTGCAACACCAGTGTCATCACCGAATAGATCTGTTCTTCTTGGAGGAGAAGGTTACGGAGATGGCAAAAATCTGAATCAAACTGAATCTAAGCTCTTTCTTGGATTGTGGGAGAAAAAATTTTCAGGGTCTGGCGTTAGTCTGGCCAGAGAAAATCCTTTTGTAACTTTGCACAGCTCTGCCATATAAGTGATGTTTTGTGACAGTATGCAAAAACATAGGAATTAAAATGTTACATGTTTAATACTAACATCCAATTAATATAAAATTTGCTATGCAAGCAGAATATGGACACTCAGAATCACTATAATACGAAAAACAGAGGGCATAAGCCATGAGTAATATTTCAGAAATTTTTAAACTACATTTTTTTGAACATGGAATGAGCCCTTACTCATGAGTTCTCTTAGGAAAATTAATTTATGACTCCTGAGTCATAAAAAAGAAACTCTTTTAAAGACATTCAACCTTTTTGGCATTTTGGTCCAAAAAGTCCCAATATTTAAAAAAATACATATGAAACAATTTTGAATGCCAAAGGGTCTAAAGTATATCAATGTGATTCAGACCTTTTATCCGTATGAATGCTTAGGTTCATTTCTTAGATCCGTGCCTATGTGAATTGAAGAAGGGTACTAAAGACATTCTTTTTCTTACAGGTTCAGAGGGCAATTCAGACAATCAGCCTTTTGATTCTATCAGAGCTTTCCATTTTATTTGTGCCTGTACGTGTAAAAGTTTAGGTATATAGTAGTTTTTGAAGGGGGAGTTGGGGGGAGAGAGACAGCATCAAAAACAAAACCCATCTCAAGACAGACTACTGAAGAAAGTCAGTTTGAAAATCTTCCCATTGTTTTTAACGAAATTTTCTTTACGTAATATTTTCATCTCCAACATGAAATATCTGGTCAGGACAAAAAGTTCAAACTCCTTTTGCTGCCCTTCCCTTTCTTTAGCTTGGATGAAATACTATGCCTAGGGCATTTATGTTTCATGTGATCCAAACGTTAGTCTGAACTGATCAGTGAAGCCTTTCCAGACTAAGACTCCCATGGCTCAGGTGAGTAACCAAACTGGAGTCTTGTTGGAACAGGCACGCTCTCTTGCATCTGAATAAGCTCCGTTAAGATTGCTCCATGTCTGTGGAAAGTCTTGGTTCTGAGGGAACGTTCAAAAATGTAAAGCAAACAAACAGAACCGACTTTTTGTTTGACCTGTTCGCATACCCATTGTATGGAAACTGCAGTAGAATTTTTCAGGCTATGGAGACTGCATCTCTGAAAAGTGCTCTGGAAGTATGTTTAAGTTAGACACTCTAGCATGAAAGACTTTTTTATAGGAGCTCACATTTGCTGCATGCACTCATCAAAAATGTCATTTGTATTTCAGTTAAGAGTATTAGTCCTATGTTGTATTTGTCACTTTAAGGTAAGAATAACATATTTAGTGTTTCTTCCTAATTTAACTGTTGAGTCATTCTCCATTTTGAAAACAAATAGAATTTTGAACTGAGGGCCAGAGGAGACTGGTTCAGTGCTGGATCTCTGCAATTCCTTTGTGATACTGGGCAAAATATAGATTTTTTTTTTTTAAACTCAGTTATGCATCTGTAACATCAATGTAATGGTAACTCATCTTTGCCTTATCTGGGTGAATTTTAAATCCTTCAGACTGGAAACTTTTAATACATATATTGCACTTGCACAACAGATCCCCAGTATCACTTGAAACTTATAAACTCTATTGAAAAGGTGTGTAAGCTTTATAATTATCTACTTTATAATGCAACATTTTATGACTATAAATCATTGAATAGTACATATATGACAGTATTAGCAGTATTTCTTTACCATACTGTGCGCTCACTATTCGATAATGAATGATCCTTCTAAAAATCTGTCTTGAGGAAACGTTATCCATTGTCCAAGTTGCTTCTTCTTAAACATATAATTTTTATGTTCTTACACAGTTCAATTGTTCTTACTTCACTGCTTATCTACTGGACATGCCATGCATCTTTTTTGTTTAAATATTTGATATTTTTATGGGTACCGCAATATGTTAATAAGTTAAGCAATCATTGCCTTAAAACATGCAGGGTACAGCATTAAAGAGAGATGACATCTATGAGCTACAGTTTTCTGTGCCCCTTTCTTCAAACCAAATCAGAGCACAGCTGTCCAGAATATTGGCTTCCGCTACAGCACTGTCCCTATGATATCAATAATCATATTTATCAAATATAACCTGGCATATTGCAGTATAAACTAGAGATTAAACATTCCGGGTTCAATATTATTTTCAAGTTGTGGCACACAGTTGCATTACCTTTCTTTTAATATTCTGCACAAGGAGGAACAGAGTATCAAATGGCTATAAAATATATGCCTTCCTTTACATTTTTGACATGACATAGTTCAAACCTAATAATTTTGCAGTCCTGCAACCATAGCAAAAGTGTCTATCATAATTATTCCTCTTTGAGAAAGTTCAATGCTTTCAGCTGAAGAATGAAGAGAAATTGGTCAGATTTCATTACAAGTGTTACATTTTAGTGACTATTAATGTTAATATCATTGAAGTATTTAAATTTAGTTGGAAGTTAAATGCTAAGATTAATAATAATTTGGCTCTCTATAGTATCCTTTCTTCATTTTTACTTCCACAGTTTTTCTAACTTGTACAGCTTCTCACTTTCTTTCTCTTTTCTCCTAACCTTTTATGTGTTGATAAAAGCTCTTTGACTATTATTTTTTAAAGACAGATTAAGAAATTCTCTTTAAGTGCTGCTTGCCTTAACAATCTTCTGGTGAATAGTAGAGGTAGTGCTGACTTCAATGAATTTTCAATCAGCTTCTGTTTTCCTTTAGTGGAACAGAAATTGAAGCAACCAGATAGAAAAGAAGAAGAAGAAAAGAAAAAGAAAAAGAAAAAGAAAAAGGAAAAGAAAAGAAGAAAAGAAAAGAAAAGAAAAGAAAAGAGAAAAAAAAAGCCACACAAACAAATGATTTCTAGGGAATGTGATCCAGTGATCTGAACTAAAAATCTTCAGTTCACTTCATCTGTCACTTCTGCTGTCTATCATGTGTGAATGGCTTATCTTCTCTTCCTCAGTTACCTCTGTAAAATAAGGGTAATCATACAAAGTTTTGCACACATAAAGTGTTTACTTGACATTTTGGGAGGCTGTATGACAGAGAATGAAGCACAGATTCCAAATTTATTATAGATATACTTTTTCATGAGAAGGTCCACAGCTTCAGTTCTGCAGAAATGACTACAACCCATCACCTTTTATTCCCACAGTGATTTATGTCTGTGCTTATCTTTATTTCTGGGGAGCCGCTGTACTGAAATCGATACTAAGATTGGAACCTTAAATAATATTTTTCTCTTGGTGGGATCCCTTCATCTTCCTTAAATTTTTTTGAGATTAAAACAATATATACTGTTATCTTGAGATAGGCCATAAAAAAAGCTTTTCTCATTTTTAAACAATAAGAAGTACTGTACATATGTTGTGCAAGCAAAATTTAAAAGGTTTATTGGACTTGGGAGATCAATATATTCTATTTCTCCGTATCTCCTTTTATCTGTAATGGAGGAATTCCATTAGGAGCATCACAGCATCCAAATTAACGATCAGTTGCACAAGAGTAACCAACTTAGATGTCTGTCTTCATCTGAAATCTGTGACTGAATAATTTTACAGAAAAGAGAGTAAAGCAAGAGATAGTAATAAGCTTCAAAAAAGAGAGTATGTAAGATAGAAAGAGGCAGAACTGATATAGGGGTAAAATAGAATGTGTTCTATAGAGCAGGATTAATTAGCGTAAATGTTACCAGGAACTGCTAGAAGAGGAAGTGCAGGGAAAATTCAGTAAAATTCAGTTCCTAATAAATTTTTGTTATTTAAACATGTCAGGTGATGGTATCAAAGCCAAATATCTATTTTTTCCATTAGATTTTTTAGTGAAAAAATTTTCTTGTATAGTACTGTGGATAACTAAAATAACCTGCTTGATTTGTAGACAAATCAATATTAAAAAAACTGCTATGAAATTTTACTAGCTCACTTGGAGAACCTACTTTCCCAAGTAGAAGTTAACTATATGAAAGAAATGAAAGAAAGAGAATAGTAATAATGTCCTCAAGCTCTACATACATTATGTGCCTTTGAAAAACTGCATGTGCTCCAATAAAATTTTTCTATTTATTCCTTTCAAACTGACAGGACAGCTATAAACCATTCTGGAAAAGATACCCCACTTATGCAAAGCAGATAGGTGGCAAAATTAGTTGTAACGTTATGTATCCTGAGATACTCCTGTTGCATATTCTCAGMATTGATGTGATGTCAAGCACAGGGGCTAACAAATTAGACAGGAGAAGATTCTTTTTTTTCTGGTACTCCTTTCAAAAGTCACTTCAGTGTCACAGGTTATGGTTTAATTAATTAACAACTTGATGAAAAGAGAAAGCATTTATTTTAAAGAACATAATGTTGCCAAGAAATAGGTCTCAAGTTGCTGTATACTTCAGAATGAAAGAAGGCTATTGTTGCAATACATTTAGTTTATTTTAAAAACAGACAATCAAGTATCAAGAAATATTGGTGCACATGTAGAAGATACTGCGTGACTGCAGTTGCCTTTTTTTCTGTTTTTTCTTTACCTAGTATAGATCAATTTCCTCCTCAAAAATAGTTCTTCATGAAAAGTTAATTAATTGCTCTCCATTACAGAGCAAATTTAAAAATGAAATTCATAAAGAACGTTTACAATTTCTTTTGGACAAGCAGGGAGACAGGCCTGAACACTTGTGATGCCTTGATATGCTGCAAGTAGTAATTTAATGTAGATGTTCCGTTTCCAACGACTAATTTGAGTTCATTAAATCTATCAATCCCATCATTACTGAGCAAGAAAAGTGTGGTATGAATTAGGGTCTGAAAAAGCTTGTCTTTTATGCATTTGAGTTTTGGAATTAAAATATTCTTTTACCTACAGCATGTTTCTGAGGGGGCTGCTATTTGCCTGAGTGTCAGCCTATGGGAAATTTGGGAAGCATTAGCTCCCTAAACTTTAACTATCCATATGCATCCACATATATGAAATTGGCTGATAAGGTCATGTAGGGCAGTTGAAGGACTTGCAGGGAGAATCCCAAAAGCAAAGATCTAGTATATCCAAATGTAATTGACTTATTCCACCTGAAGATATCAAATGACATGACAATCTTGTATCTGATAAAACTGCAAAGCCATTTGCATGTAACAAAGAAGGAAAATAAAAGAGCTTTTTAATAATAATATAGCAATGGAAGTGAAATGTAGAGAGAAAAAAGAATGTGTCAGCCAAAAAACCTCATGGCTGATTAATCTTAATGAGTTGATATAGCAAACTTTCATTGCACATGATTTTTTTCTTATTTCCTCCACGATTTTTTTTCTGATGACCTGTGTGTGAATTCAAGAAAAAGAACGGAGCTTTTTCTGACATTTATAACCACAATTTCCTACATGCAAAAAAAGAAATCAAGAACAGTTAATACAGATGGTACCTTTTCTGTTTAACAGAATCAGAAAGATACATTGATTTCTTTTACTCAAAATGTGCTCCCATCAAGGCAGTCCATACAATTACATATTTCAATACCGCTGTGCACAAGGAGCAAATCTCAAGAAGCACTTATTTCAGCAAATGTTTCTTCATGTGCCAGAGAAGATATGTTAATATAGCAGCATTTGTTTCAAAACGCCCAATAGATTTTCAGTAGCACTAACTGTTATAATACAATTAACATAACACAGTTGTCAAAATGTAACTAAGAATGGCCTCTTTCAGTCACTGGATTTTTTTTCTTCTTGCCTGTTTCTCATCTTCATGTTATGGTAAATCTAAAGTGAAAATTTTTTATAGGGAAGATAGTGACTTTATTTGAGGTGCCAGGCACATCTTAAGGAATCCTGAGAACAAAAATAAATCATTCAATTTATGTGCATAAGAACAGAAAAGATCGACCCTTGAACCGTCAAACATAAGATAGAGTAAAGCTGAATCAGAACTGTGAGATTTCCAAGGACTTAGATATACATTAACAGACCTCCTTGCCTTCCTTGATTTAGGAGAAGTTTTTGTTACAATGGACTTCAGTTCAATGTTAGGAACAATTTCAGAAACTCAGGCTCCTCCCTGTACTGCAGTTATAAGTGATACTTTTGCCACTCTACCAAGGAATTAGGTGGCTGAGCTTAGGTCTCAGAGGCAAATCCCCTTCGTGCTATCACAAAGTCCTGCTGCTGTAGCACTAAAGCAACCTGAAGCATAGGTTGAGGCTTCAATATTTCGGAGATAACAGAATGGAATTAAGTTTTCTCTACCATCTATCATATTCTTGCTATGAAAACTGGTGTATGGATAACACTATATGAGCATCACAGAGGGAAATCTCACCCAAACTGAGAAGGTTCTTTACAGACTTATGTGTGTACAAGCCTAAATTTCCAAACTTTTATACAGCCTGTATAAACCAAAATCTTCATGTGATCTAAGGATAATTGGATTGATTGCACCCAGTTTAAGCAGAACACTCTTAAGTACTCCTGCTGAAACTAATGTCAGCAAAGTTTGACAAAATTTAGCTTGGTAAAATATTGGTTATTTGTACTTCTTTGTGGCAAAGGTGCCTTGTTCTTGTTTACCCAAGGTAAATCGGACACATTTCAATAAATAACTTGTCAAAAGTTATTTTATGTTAATGGTCTCCACAAAAGAATTTTGACTGATTCAACCTATAATATTATCTAAAAAATGACTTTATTAATAGAAATATTCTATGAATGACTATCTGTGAAAAATATGAGCATTTGGAAGTTTCAGGAAAGAAAGGCTTGAAAGATCATCAAAACTTATGTTATAGCCATGTTCTCTTTTACAGTATAGTTAAAATAAAACTAAATTTTAGTATCTTCCCTCTTCTCAAAATTAATCTTATGAAAGCGCAACTAAACTGTAATATAAATGAATATAGGAGTAATGAAGGGGAAATAAAATATATGATAGCTACTAAAGTAAGTAATGTCAAGTGTACCAGACATGCCATTCTTATCTCTCAAGTCCATACACTGCAGTTCAATGATGGCTTGATGCACAAGTCAGAATTTTTCATAATTTAAAGTGTTATAAAATAAATCAGTCAATAATGATATGATCACTAGCCTGCTTTTCTGAACCTCTTGGCTCTTTTGTCTTTGACTACTGCTTATTCCTTCAAGGACATGGCACTGATATGGCTGTAACAAAATTCAATAGAGACTGATTGCCTGTCATTGCCTTAGGCTGAGGTAAATGTGTGCATCTGCTGAAAATAAGATTTTCAGAATTTTCAAGAAGTTTGTTATCTGTGTATTTGTTTATTTTAGTAGTGAATATAGCAGAATGTGGCTTGAAAATTAATTGGAAGGGGTTGGAAATAAAAGGTTTTCTTCACTGTTGTTAAAAGAATGAGTTGAAATCACAAGCATAGAGTTGACTAGATACATTACAGAAAAATATTCATGGTTCATCATTTGAATTAGGCATCAAAGAATAATAGATCAGTATAAAAAAACTATAAAAGACTTGTTCCTGTGGATTAAMCCCCCCCTTCATTTTTAGCATTAAGAAATCTTGGAGTTCAGCATTAAGGTCTGCATTAAATGTTTCATTAACAGTATTTTCAGGATTGGGCCAATTTGTTAATAACATAAAAATATTTTCTTTCTTTTCATTTCAATTTGTCCAAAACAAAACATGTAAAAGAGAATTATGCTAACTTGTTGAAAAACAAAGTCAATGCAAACTTCATTATTAGACTAAGCAAAGGATAGGGTCATTTCATTTCATTTCATTTCATTTCATTTCATTTCATTTCATCCATCTGGACTTTTGTTCCAAGGTACAAATTTATTAAACTGCTGAGATATTTTTGTGCAAAAGTAAGAAGAAAAGGAACAATCACTAAGAAAAAGTCTTCTCTAATAGAAACAGGAGTTAACTCCGGCAACTTTAGAATCAAACAATATGTAAGTTCTGGCATTCACAGATTTGGGAATAGTTAGAAGGCTGTATGTTTTTGTAATGTTCTTTCCTGATAGAGATTGAGAAAATTAAAGCCTCTTTGACTAAGTTTTCATTTCTTATATATTGTAAACTTGCAGAAATATCTGAGTTTTAGGGCCAAATTTCTGTTCCAGAGACCATCAGTAACGCTACTCAAATATTTCCAGTCAGATGAAGCAACACTACAATTTTGAAGAATAAGTTCCATGTGTCATAAGGTTTGTTTCAAATTATGATGAGTTAAAATCATCTGGACTCAGGGCTAATCAATCCTGAATTCAGTCACAAAGGCCAGGATGAATACTTATATGCTTTCTTGGTCTCTCAGGGCTTAAAAGGTTTCTTTTCCTTCCTTGGTGTAAGAGCGAGAATTGCAATTTGCCTATAATAAGTGATCATATATTAATTTTATTTCACCTTATGGTTTAAAGTACAACCCTCATCTTTTTGTTTGTTATTTTCTCCTGTTCAAATGAATTAGTACATAGTCCTTAAAGGCATGTTCTTAATATTATCAGTATTATGAAGCCATCAGATAAAAGAGGCTCAGATAAAGCCACTGACTTAACAGCTACCTAATCAAGCAAAGGCAAATGCTTAGAAAATGCGTGTCATCCTTTGTGTAAAAAGCTAAAATACCAGAAATGAAATTTCTTTTCTTCACTGCCTTGTTTCTAGTCTAGTAATCTTTACAACAACAGAGAATGAGGAGGATTTGTAGCCAGTCCCAGAGAGGCAAATTAAACAACGCCTACTACAGCAAGGCCCATCTTTTCTTGTCTGCTTTGTTTCTTTCCACTGAATATTATCCTTCAATCAAAAGGCGGCTCTGCAAGCCTAGCAAGACCTGACAATTAGTGAGCTGAAATATAGGAGATATGCCTTCTTGGTAAATAAAGAAGGAATTCAAGATACTAAATCAAACAAAACAAGGAAAACGTGCTCAGAATCTTAACTACTAATGTCTGTAGCCCTCACTCATTCCTAGGGAGGGTAGAAGCTTTTCAAATGAAAGGGCTAAATAATGAAGAGATCGGTGTCATATCAAGAGGAAAAGGATAACAGAGAATTAGTTTGAAAACATTCCATATATGAAAAAAATATCCTAAGTAGCTTGACAGAAAAGAAGGCTCAGAAGATGTATTTATTTGAAAATCTTTGTGTCAGGGAGCTTTTGACGAGCAGTACCAAAAGGACTAAGGGAAGAAAAAGTGCCAAAACAAAGAGAATTGTTGATTCAGTGTGGTGTGTCTGCATCTGCTCTTGCCAATCAGCACAGTCTTTTCAGATAAACATGAAAAAGGTGTTCTTCTCCTTGCTGTCTTGAGTCTTCCCTCAGATCTTAATTAACAATAATGTTTTCACATTTACTGTTTATTAACAAAAGATTTAAAAAGATCAAGGGACTGCACTAGGGCCTCAAATCTATTACATCAGTGACCCTGTAAATCCCCTGACAGATGTGTTTGAATATTCTAATGGGCCCCATCTGATCACAGACACATCAACAGTTCACAGATAACACTTTCATCTACATTGGTTGTGGGCCTATTCTATCTCACCTTATCATGTAAAATATTCAGAGTATTTAGAGATAAAGCTCTGCAGCATAAGTGTATTGAAGCAGATACACTTAACAGAACCAAGACGTCTTGCTTTGCATTTACTTGTCATACCATTCCACTACAACTATGACTTTCATCGTTCTTTATAAAACAATTGAATATACCTAATGCAATCCAGTAAAGCAAGGTGTACAGTTACATACGATTTCTCTCAACTTCAGCAGAGCTTTGTTTCCATAGGTAGATAATTGAATTTTGTAGCTCCACAAAATCCTCCATGTTTTTTGCAATGTTATCATGTGGAAATAGTTAAAGGTAGTTTACTTACTTTACCCTTTAAAATATGTGAAATATTCAGGGAGCAAATGAAGTATTGCATTTTTTCAAAGCCATGTCTGCTTAATAATAATTAAATAATGGTGTGATTACTCTCTAAATGAATATGAATGACTTCTTACTAACTACTTTTTCAGTCACACCAAGTTTAATTACACAATTTACAGGACATAAATAACAAAGCAAGTATGTGAACAAAGAAAAAGCAGGGATGATGTTGCATCGGCATATGGTCTGCAAATATTAACACAAGGGCAATCTTAAATCCACGATAAAAATATCTAAAAGGAAAAAAAAACCAACAACAATGTTTTGGACTATTACTCCTGTTTCTACAGATCATTTCATCTTTTTTGAAACGTAATTGAAGTTCATGCAAAATGCTAGGATAAGAATCCTGAATTCCTCTATTTAGCTGCAGAAACAACGCAGCGGATCCTGACGCAGGCTCATAAATCTCATTTCTGCCCTGGAGAGAGTTCACCTTCATAGGCAACACCAATATTCTTTGTTCCTTTAAGAAGAAGCATCCTGGACCTGGATAGCAATTTGTGGACACTCCTGTGTTGACAGGACACATCCTTACTTGGCAAAGAAGTAAACTGAAGCACAGTCATATTTAATTATTTTTTCCGTGACATGAATGGAGCCCTTCTATTTAAAACTGCATCCTAAGTGTCCCTGAGTGCTTATAGAAATTATGGCAACTCAGTTGCCTGCCCATTTGGCTTTTAGCATCATCACAAAGAGTGGGAAAATGGTTACAATTTCTTTCTTTCTTTTGATATGAATAGCTTTTTTTCTACATGTATGATTTTTGGCAACTGTGTCATTTCACAGAGATGACCAATCAGTATTGATTTTTATTGATTATCAACTGAGAATGTTCTTATGTGCTCACCAAATTATAGGGTCCTACTTATCATTGTCACCATCTCTTCCATAACTAATCCCTCCTGAGCCATTTCTTCATGAATACTTTTAGTGAAACATAATTTCTAAGTTTTTTTTTTCCTCCCTCAAATACCTATTTAATCCCTTTATCTTAACGGTAATTGTCTTATTTATGTGGAGGATACTTGAGGGTGAAGATTGACATTTTCATTGTAATTAGAACTGTGTCATATTATATTATGCATGTTGTATAGTAACACACACTTACCTTTCGAAAGGTAAGTGCATGGTAACTGCATGGTTTCCAAGCCATGCAAGTTGGCAGTTTTTGTGGACCAAACACCAAAGGACTCTTTACTCAGTTTTAATTCAGTTGCTTTACCAAGCAAATGGCTACAGCAATGATAAAGGAATGAAACTTTGGGCTCTGACTTGTGAGTGAGCATGTCTTTCTACAGGATGTTTATGTTTGTTCCTGCCCCTGTTCCTTTTTTCAGTTCATTCTGAGTTTCTCCTTACACGCTGTAAGATTAGCTCAGGTGTTCATCTAACAACTCCTGAACCACTGCAATTAGAATTTGTCACATAAGGCAACCCAAAACTGGTGAGAGCTTCAAAACATTCGGCTGTAAACTGCAATGGGCTGGCAACTGTTACATATACAGTTGGTATATCCCTGCAGCAGCAATGAAAATTTCCAAGCGAGTCAGACAAACTGAAGTTATGACATTCATAAATTATCTGAGAGGTTGTGCTGATGAGCGGTACATAGTTAAGCATAGCTGGGGACAGCTGGCAAAGTTATTTCTCCTGCAGTCTTCTCTACCTCTGATGCATGTGCCACTCACAGACATTGACTTGCCTTTGTTTCCACTAACTATTGTTTTCCATCAATCAGAACCTGAGTAAGGTCTGCAACAAAACCTCCCAGCTTGCATATACCTGTAGTACACTTCATACCTTATTGGGGTGTAGCTTAGTTCCCACATGTGGGCATCTAAAATCATTTAGGACATTGTAGAGTGTCCAGAATGTCTGCACAGGGTTGGTAGATGTGACGCAGGACCTATAGGTAACCCTCTTGAGCTATGTCCAAATAACAGCTGGAGCTCAACCAGAAAATGCTAGGACATCTCAGATGACACTAAGTTACCTGAACACGGGCAAATAAATTGAGTTTTATGTGTTCAAGATGGAATTCCACTCTAGCTTAAGACATCTACTTGTAGATGTCTACCTATGAACTAGGTGTTTAAGTTCCCACTACAAACAATGAGGACCTAGGACAGGATTCCTTTGCTTAAATGTAGACATCTCTTGTCCTTTTGGTTTAGGCAGTCTTCCTGACTTCTTGATTTCACTCAAAAAAGGTATAGATTTCCTATAAGCCCTGTGACATATCTGCCAGCCTAGAGAAACATTCTGGATGTCCTAGGGCATTTCATTTGGCACCAGGTTCCCATATATTTAGACAGCTGAATCCCACTCTTACTTAATATAGCTAGTGGAGCTTAGAGAGTGACTCAGCTCACTACACAGCAGAAACCAACTGGCTAGTCTGCCGAATTGCTGTCTAGGGCCTATTGATGGTATTGATGAGGGACTTCTGTTGCCTATACATAGCTATGTGGTGACACTTTAGACTCTCTAGGGTATCCAGGATGTCAGAATCAAGCTGGCAGATGTGACACAAAATCCATGGGAAATCCAGGCTGTTCTGGAGCTAGAGGCCAGGCAGGATATGCTAGGACATTTCACATAATGTGATATGCTTCTTGTGCTTCTGTGTGCTTAATCTTCAACTCAATCCTGTCTTCGGTGTTTTGCACTTTTAGAAGAGCTAGCCCATATAAATTATTTCAGAAGCCTAATGGTTTTTTCTCTTATTGGAAGCAGAAGGCTGAACACTAGCTATGGGACACTATAGATTGTCCTTAAAGAAGATCCTATGATTAAAATGTAGCAAATAACTTTATGGTTACTTTTAAACCTTTACCTTCCAGAACTGAATATGTTCTCATAATCTGCTGAACATGGGAGACTACTGCAAACATATCAGCTGGAAATGTAAGAAACCATTACAAATATTTTGCATTTTCTTATCCTACAATAACTCCTGTTATCCACACATTTAGAAAGTGAACTATTAAGAAAAATGTTTACAGGTCTTCAAAAAATAAGACATGATAAAATAAATCTAATTTGAAAACAGAAGCCTGAAAAATCAATTGTGATTGATTTACAAGATCACATAAGTTGCATACAACTGATCCTGAGTTACATACAAGACTGTCCTTCTCAAAATTTAGTTTTGATCACAAATTCATTTAAAAATATTCAATAATTCAAGACAAACTTTAGAGGTTTTAGAGTATGCTGGTATGTTTCTTTTTTCTCACCTATATTTTAGTGGGATATAAACTTTCCAGTCCCATATGTCATGTGAATCCTTTATTTTGGTCTGACTTCATGTAAGTTCTCACTATTAGAGCTTGGTGTTTAGAAGAATCAGAAGCTCAAAGGGATTCTCAAATAAAGATTCTGTTTTTTTTTTTTTACCAGAAGCCATAAATTAAAATTCATTTCAAACTATTGCTTAGTTTTGGAGAAAGGCTTGTAACTGCTAAAAGACAGTATTTGCTACAGTTTGGGTTACAAATTTCATGCATTGACCTCTTTATAGAAGATAAATCTTGGAGCACAGGAATTTGTCATAATGGTTTTCATGCAAAAGGTTAGATTAGAAATTCAAAATTATACAGATATAATTTGGAGTTTTGACATACAGGACAAATCACATTTTAGGGGAGAGGAGATTTCTCATTTGATGTATACTTCTGATCTTTGCAAATCAAATAGCTTGGAATAACAAAACCTGCATCAATTGTTCATGCACACAATTCTACATTTTTGAACTGCTTTGGCTGATACTATTTATATTTCCTTAATGATAGGATTTTAGAGGTTGAGGAGTAGAAACAAAAATATTTCTACTGTCAAAGACCAAAACAACCTGAATAAGGCTTTCTCAGACACCCAAAATTTTTGTTGGACACAAAAAAAGAGAACTATCTTTTTCTGCTCTGGAGACTGGTTTACAGCTTCCTTGGTGATGTTCTGTGCAGGCTTACAGAGTCACTAATGGATTGAACACCTGTGAAATGACGCAATGGTGGAATCCCATTCCACCAATCCTCTACATTTTCCTCATCTCAAAATGCCATCAGGTCAAGATGATTTTGACTTTAGAAAGACAAAGCATCATGCAAATTCAATGTTCAGTATTACAAATTGTTCTGCTAACATCCAAAAAAAGTTTTACACTTTCGCTACAGAATTCTGTACTTGTTAGAGAATTTAAATATCTGAACATTAAATGTGCTGGCAAAAGAACCATCATGTTTTCTATTTCCTTATTCTCCTTTATGTAATGCTAAAACCTCAAATCTAAAAAATACTAGGAGAATCTTTTTAAGAGATGGCCAAAAGATGATGCTAAAAGGTGAGATTTTTTAAAAAGATTCTTTTTGAAAAGAGCCTTTGTCTACGCTCTATGTGGCCATCAATTTCAAAAAGGATTTGTGTTGTAATGTCAATTAGGCTCTTTTGAAAAAATTTCACCCACACATATAGTGAAAAGGTGATGAAGCATAAAACAGTATTCCTGAGAACTCAGTGAGAGTGACAGGACACTTTAAACAGAGTGCACTAGAACAAGTACTGACAAGCTAATTTCAGCTGGTGCATGAATTCAGTGACACAAAGCATCTGAAATGTATATCTTAATCGTGTACATCAGATTAGGACCTTTTTATATCATTATAATAGTACAAGCGCCATAGCTTATCACTATGTAGCCTTGAAAATGTAACCAACAGCCATTCCTCTCTTTCTGTCAGTCCCAAACAAATTTTATTTTAATGTTTGCAGGCCACATGTCAATTTTCGTGACTGATTTCTTTTGAGGAAAGCTAAAGATGGTGGATGATATTCTGGTTTATAATAAGAATTTCACTCACCTATTGAAAAATGATACTGCCCTCTAATAATAATCCAAAGTCCATATTTGCCACATAGTATCTCTATGTGTAAACTGCTTTGTTTTGGGTAGTATATTATTATGAAGGAACATTATGAAAACAAAGGCTGACAAATATCTTTTGCTAATGCTTCTTATGGCCCAGAAGAAGATGTTATATAAAAACCATGATTTCTGAATGATGCAAACGTGATGCAAATTGTTTAATCTTAAGAATATAAGCAAACTCTGCAGCTGAATCAAATAAAAGTAGAATACCATTGTGGAATACTATGCAAATATTATTGTGAAGACTTCAAAAGCTAAAAAGTTATTTCTTGTGCTGTAATTGCATTGTAACATTCATAATTTTAGAATATTTGGTCCTAAAGGGGGTAAAAATAAATGGAACGAAAGTAAGGTATATCTTCCTTATGTTTATTGCAAGTATTAGCAGCACAGAAGTGGAAATTACCAGAAAAATTATTGCATATTATTGTTAATATTTATAGCTCTGGACATGGCCACAAAGTAAGTAAATGCAGCAAGTGAAGCGCAATGGTAAGCAAGATGTTACGTCTCCTGATGATTTATGCAACTGTTCACCTGTTCATATATTGTCAGCCTAAATATATAGCTTCTCAATTCTTATTCTTATTTATGAAACTACACACTAAATAAATAAGGAATTCAAGTTATTAAAGGACAAACAGAAGAGTGGCTAATGACTGAGTCATACTGTGAAGTCTTAAAGAACATAGCACATGGTCTACAAGTTCTCATGGCGTTAGGCAGTAACAGTAGAGAATTACCCCAGATAAAATGAGTCATATATTTACTACAGTAATCTTAGTACTGGTGTATAAGGAGCTTCAGCCTATTCTATGCAAATATGAGACAATCTCCTCACAGGTAATACAGCATGCTTTTTTCTTCTTAATCCTTACACATTGGCTGTTACTGGATCTTATAACTGCCATTATATAGTCACGTAAACTATATATATACACTATAACTAATACAAGTTATATAGTATACTAAATAACTAGTACTGAGGTAGCTTTTCATATAGAAGATGTTCAACCTTTAAATTAGGCATTGAAAAGGTAAATATAACAGATAAAAGTAAGCCAATATTTATATACCATTTGTTTAAATGTGACTAGATAGCTAGAGCAAGCCATATCTTGTCTTTTACCTAATTTAGTAGTCAATGTTCTCACTATCCTTATAAAAGTCTAATGCCATTTTGACTCATATTATTATTGTCCTTGCAATAATTTACTTTAAAAGTATTTTTACTGTCCTAAAAATTGCTGACAGTTCTGTGGAGAAGACCAACAGGAATAACGAACCTAACTTACTTCAGTCACTTAAAATAAATTGATATCAGGTTATTCTAAATAACTGTGGCTAATCTTGATAAGTTTTAAATATTTAAAACAAACGAGTAAAACAAAACCAGGCTCTTATTTAAATTTATTTAATTTAATGCTTTCATTTCTTTCAAGTTAGATTATTAAGATAAAAAGTAAATACTAAAGTAAAGCTCCAAAACCTGCCATGTACTATATAAATACACATTCTGTCCTCAAATGAGAAAAGCCATATCCAAAGGATGGGCAAAAGAATAAAACAGAAAAGGCTGATCATTGAATATTTATATTACATCATCAACTGGAGAGCCTACAGCTGTAACTTTAGAAGAAATAAGGGATTGTTACAATAGATTCATCCCTCAGGTGCCCTTCCCTTCTCAGCATAGATTTTATAATTATCTTTTTTCCCACTATAAAAAAGCACCAAGCCAGTTATTAGCAGGGATGAAGTAAAAAGAAAAAAAAAAACATGGTAGGGGAGATTAAGGTTATAGAACTAGTGTTTTTATAAGCCCTAGAAAATTTAGAATGATTTCTTAAAGCTTCTTCTGAAGTTGACTGACTTTATTGATTAAGAAAGAGCAATTTCTCCCAGAAAACATTCATTATCGCTGGGACACTTACAGGAGCTCTCTTTTCTGCCTAATTGTTTATTTCTCTGAAGCTTCTGAGACTTGATGCTACTGTCCTTTGTAACCATGTAGCCCTACGGTAATACAGTATTGCCATTGTTTGTAATGGGCCATAATCCCTGTAGTGAGTTTGCAAGGCCTCAGGACCGAGGCTTTTGAGGCTGGCTCTGCCTGAACTTTTCTTGACCCGCAGCTTTGTCCTGCTTGGTTCAGCTGTGATAGCAGCATCTCTAACTGACCAGGTGTCTCTGGCTAATTTGTTTTACTTTTGTTTATCTTGGTGTGATACAACCATAGTTTTATACTGATAGCAATAGCATGTAGTTATTCTATATCAAATGAGATATTTATGACCAGCACAATGATGTAGTGTAGAGAACTGCAGGCAAGGTAGAATAGCAGAGGCCTTGACAAGTGGAAACACCAGATGCGGTGTAGAGGTGTACAGGTACGGGATGGTAAGAGATGGGGCACAGGCTGGCACTGGTGAACCCACGGCTATAAACAACTCACCAATGGTCATTTAAAGAAATGCAGACCTGGAGCTGGACAAAACTGGTTTTAGGGGTAACAAAGAGAAGAAATAGTATCTAACATACATAAAAGGCACCAAATATAGTAAATTTGCAGGTAGCATGGAGCTGCAAACCAATGAAAAAAGAGAAGAGTGTAAAAGCATGTTAGCAAACATATAAAAACAGGCCAAAGTGGATCCTAGAGAGAGGAAGAAGAAACCATAAACATGAACATCATATTCCTCCTGGCTCCAGATGCTGACAACTTGCCATAAACTCCCTACACTAACACCAGGAAGAAACCAACGACTTTAGTACCCAGAGGAGCAGGGGAAGGGTGAGCATAACATCAGGAAAAAGGGTAGAAACTAAGTGTGTGTACAAGAACAGCTATATTATTATTCTTTCTTTTTCTGCAACAATTAGATCTGCCTAATAATAATCAGGCTCTGAAGATTTCAGTTATACTAACAATAAATTCTTGACCTTACTTATATATAAGGCAAGCTTCCTCTTTGACCATAAACAAGATGTAGGGCCTAACATCTTCTATCAAACTGACTGAAGTCAGGCAAAGGTTTCAAAAGTTAGTAGAAATTTGCAGCTCCATGTACACATAGCAATTCCCCCATTTGACAGAATATGCATTGGTCCATAGAAAACCAAGTCAATATGGAAGTGTACATGTGGAATGCCCAGCTTCAGATAAAATTAAGACATTTCAGTTGTCCACAATTTTGGTGTATAGTCACAGTCATCTACAGAGTTGAAAGGTGAGAAATCTGTCTTCCTTCTGCAGGTACTGTCAGAAGGGATGGTTAAGAAGTCTTAGTCAGATTGCTTATTGCTTAAATAGAATATTTCTATACCCTAAAAAATATTGCCTTCACAGAAACTATTTGTAGAGTCCTGCTTCTGTCACGGCCTAGAAATTACAGAACCAGCAGCAACCTTCAAAAAGGCAGTGAAGATGTTATGCCATGTTTACCACCATAATGAAATTACGTTCACAGAAGAATGTGAGATGTAACTGAATGCAACTAAAGTTCTTCATTTCAGAACTGGAAAATGTAAGGCTACAAAGGAACTGGTTAGTGAAATTAAATGGACTAAAGAAAATTAGACTATAAAAAGATCTCACAATTTTTTGCTCAAAGCTGGGAAACAATGACTAGTCTCAGGCATGTAAAGGAAGAGAAGGGCTCCTGAGCTGATGGTATGAAAAACATCAGAAAGAATATATGAAGTAAAAAAAGAACCTGAAACTAAGCTGTGACAAATAATGAAAGCCTTGTTTTTAGAGGCCAAAAAAGTGTAGGTAAAGAGAAAACTGACAAAAATCAAGCTGAAAGATCTTATCAAAGGCATTAAATATATTTGGATGACTTCTAACCATATAAATTAAAAGAGAATTAAAGATAGCTATTCAGTAAGGAGGGCCAAAAGGTGAAAGATAAATTAAGTTTAACCAGAACTAGAAGTGCTTTGCCTGAAAGTGTTCAGGAAGGATAATAGTTAAGGCTGGATACTAATGGAATTAAGAACATGGAAGAAGAGCTTGCTGCATTTAGTGTAGATGAGAAAAATATTAACTAATTCAGATGGCAGATGTCATAAACTGTACCCCATATCTCAAATAACTGAAGTTGCAGAAATGGTACAGAGTACTTTATAGACACTCTTTTGTTAGCGTTTGCGTGGTATGATGAGAGAATATCTCATATTGCACATATGTTTATGAAATAGAGAAACAAAGCTAGAAGGCAGTGTTAGTAGAGAATAAGACTACATACACCATCTAAGAACTAGCAAAAGATCCTAAGGATCTTTCATAATAGAATTGATTTTTAGGCTGCATTTAGGCATACGTATAGTAATATACCTTGCTCTGTAGCTATATGCAATTCTTACCAATTTCAAAAATGGGTTAAACTGACACCTAGCCACTCATATTCGAATGCATTTGTTTGCTTGACAAACTCCAAGTATGGTGCAGTCAGTGTACTGTAAAATATTTTCAATAAAAAGGGAAGAGCATGTATAAATGCACAAATCAAAGTAGGGTTATCCTCAGGATGGAAATGGCTCTAGTCAGGATCTTTTCTCCATTGGCTCTTTGCAATTTATTATAATCATTCTGTATGGCAGCACCCAGCAGAGTTTCTATGCTGTACTTAAAGCTGACTTGCTGTTTCCACCATAGCACTTTTCTTTTTTATTGATTTTTGCTTCACTGTTATATTCATCTTATCCTAAAATTAGGCACATACATACATTTTCAGGTTTATAGTCTTCATCTTACATCTCACCCTTCCCACACTTCCTTCTAAATCAGTTCACTAGTGCTTAGCAGTAAAATGAATGTTTATTATAAATTGGCTTAGCATTTAATGTTATTGAAGCTGCATATGGAGAGAGGAGGTGAATGTAGTCTTAACCCTACTTATTTCACAGTTAAAAGATATACAAATAATTTTTGTGTTTAAAAAATGTAATACTTTTTCTTCATTTTGAATGCATTAACACAGTTAAATCAAAGACCTATCTCATATGCTTAGTACGACGCTGGTGTATATGAAGACATACCTCAGGATCTCCTTCCTCTCTAGTGAAACCTACAAAAATTAATTAAAGACACATTTCGATTAACTCCACTAGGGTGGTTAGAAATCATGATAAAAATGAATATAAGATTATATGTAATAATATCACTGTTAAATTGCTTGCCCAAGAAAAAAGATGCTTCCGTTCTGAGTTTTTCTTAGCTCCAGCACTCATTCCAGGAGTGTTCACCTAACCATGAAGCTAAGTGAAATCCAGGGTAAGAGCACTTCCATTCTTCCTGTTGAAGCTGAGCTAATCTGCAGCCAAGAATGCCAAAAGCATGGAAGCAAAGGGAAGCAGACAAGCAGAAGACTGATTTTAACTTGTGAGATAGGTGGGAAACCAAAAAGCTGCTGACAAAATTCAGCATTCCTGCCTTTTCATTAAGACTCCAAATAGATAAAATGAGTGAAAGCACTCTTATTAGCAAGGAGCAATACCTCAGTATTCTTCCTCTTCTAAGCTCATTCGGGGGATTTAGGCCTTACCATTCCTTTGCTAGGGAAAAACAGGCCCTAGCTCTCGGTCCCTCTAGGACTGTTCTAGTTGTCGTGTTTAAAATTGCGATTTTGTAACTGTAATTGTAATTGTGAGATTAAATCATCTTGCACCTGCACCTACATGTAATAATACAGCTGCTCAGAATATCCCATAATTATTTTATTTATATTTTATCAATGAAAGCTTTGGCTACAACTGTTGTTTATGAGCTAAGACATGTAACTTCATCTGACCAAACAAGCATGTAGAAACTCAATATTTCTTTCAGTCAAGACCTAGCTGTACTAAAATTTCAAGTTTAAAGTTCCCAGTCAAGTTTAAAATCCTTGATTTGTATAAGATTATTTCTTATTTCCAAAATATATAGCAGTTCGTTAAATTCTTTTACTCTTTTATTGAAAATAACAAGACATTCATCTGAGTAGAACAGTCAAGAATTAATGTAAAATTATAATGCTATGCAACAAAACCCACCTCTCCCCCCAAAAAAAGAATTCTTAAGAAATAGTGTCCTATTATAAGTGTCCTTATTAAGAAATAGTAGACCTATGTAATACCAGTTACGTAGAAAACTAAAATCTGAGTCCCCTCATGATTTGCTCTGCAGACTTCTCAAGATCGTCCCTAAGACCAATGTCCCTAAGACCAATTTATACCAAAACATCCTCCATAGAGGTTTCTCGAGAAAGTCAGTGGTATTCAAACAACTTAAAATGACATATTAGGCCCTCTAAGAGAGCAGCTCAGGTCACCTGCAGCTCATGGTTCTGGAGTCCTGAAGTGCTAAATTATTGCAGTGCTGCACCATTCAAACTTTTACTAAATGCCATCTTGCACAGAAGTTTCCTGCTCTGAGTTGCTAAAGGAGTAAGTTTCTGAAGGTGAGTTGCAGTCAGGGCTGAATGAGTCTCTGCTGTTCCATCTTCTATCTCTACACACTGTTTATGCAACCTATATAAAAATAATCTTAAAATATTTTTGTTTAAGAGATTCACATGCAAGGTCACACAGTGGAAAACAGTGGGAAAATTAAAAATGCTAACTTTTGGATGACCTAATGTGTGATGCTAGGCAGGCTTACTTTTCTTTGCATGTTTCTTCTTCCATATGACTCATACATTTAAAATATGAATTCTAAGTGTATGTTAATATTTTTCACTCTAGGTTCATGTTGCCAAATGTGCTGCTCTACTTATGTTGGGGAGTTCAAGGAATTATTTTTATACAGCTTCTAATAATATTACCCTTAAAAAGCAATAACTCGTTGATGCAATAGCATGTTGATATAATGAATATTCTCAAATGCCCCACTTCCAGCTAAAGGTGCCAATCATACTGTTGCTCCTTTTCATTTATGATTTTTCCTGCAATACCTAAGTTTCAGACATTAAGTGTTTACACCAAAGCATCCTCTAACATGATGCTTATGCAATTTGCTGGGACTGTGAAGATGTATGCATTAGGTCTTTTAGGCTAAGAAGACTTAGAAGTCTAATCTCCCATTACCTATCTGAAAGTTTTACTTTAAATAGCCCCAGTGGCAGTACTATAGCCTGGATTATTGTATTCTTCTCACAGGCCAATTGTCTTTTTCCTTGCTGTCTCCAAACCTCTCTGAGTCACAGTGTTTTCCAGACAGGAGTGAGCACAGCCATTAACGCTAGCTGTTTTTACCAGAACTCAAAATCAAGTCTTCTATGGGAGTTATCTGAAACCCTCAAGCTACCTGTAAGAGGTAATGGATGTCAGAATAAACAGGCCACTAGCTAGTTAGACATGCAAACCAATAAATTTTTAGACATGTCAAAAGGCTTTTGTTAGAAATATTAGATGATTTAGACAAGTGGTTTAGCCAGAATCAGGTTTCTTGGCTTATTCTCCTGATCTTAGGAACTTACGTTTGCCTAGACTGATTTTTAGATGTCAATATGTTATTTAGGATTTCAGTTCAGTGCTTCCAGGAATGTTTTACTCTTTTCACAGTTCACCTACTCTGCCGCCTCCTGTTTTTTCCACTTATCATTGAGATCCTTCACAAATACTTGTGGTTTTGTTTCTTCCTGACATTATTATCAACTCACCTAACTACTAGTTTAATTATGTGAATTTTACATGCTGTTTTAAGAAAAAGAATCAATCATCTCTTCAGATTTGTCCTATTAATGGATGTTCCTGAATGCTAATTATTTTTCCAGTTTACCAGCAGAAAATTTACTATACACGTATACACTGTTTTTTACAAATCTTAGATATTAAAATGACCAAAAATTCTACACATCTCAATGTTTTATAATTAAGTTTAGACATTTTAAGGGGATCTGATTTTGAGAAAGTCTTTAGTAACTACTTTCAAAAAAGTCTTCTTAACTGTCTCAATTTCAATAGGAACATGAAAGATGAACTTCAAATTATTAGTTAAATAAGTTGGGCCATATTTTCAAAATGCTTACTATATTTTTAAAATATGTACTTCATCTTTAAAAAGTGTCAGGACACATCTCTCAGAGAATTATCAGCTCCTAATATGAAAATATGCATAATAATAAATTTCAAATTCTGCCCTGTAAGATATTAGGATTTGATTCTGACAGAAAGATTCAGAGTGGGGTTCACTCTTAAAAATCTTTTCTGTTATTGTCACTGGATTGTACAATGAGCGCTAAACAGCCTTGTTTTGCTTTCTCAGTATAAAAAAATATACTTCTAATTTTTTAGAGACTACTATTGTGAATATGTTTGCAAAAAGAACTGAAAACATTCTGATGACTTTCACAGACCTTTGCTTTAATTCATTTTTCACTCAAATGGGCTATACCACTGTAGTGCCAAGCCATTTACTGCATTTTTACTGCTTTATTGAAGATCCAGGAAGGCCTTGAGATGAACCACTGCTATCCAAATAAATGCATAAGTGGAACTGTTGGGCCTAACTACCTTTTCTTTCTTTTACCAAATGTTAACATGCAACTCTATGTTATCTTATTCTATCTCACTGTACTGATTTCTGAGGGCTTCTTGAAGTAACATCTGAGTAAAATTTCACAGTATGGTTCAGGATTTGACCCTCTGAGATATAGAAAATGTATATCCTAGTTTTAGATCTATGAGTGAAATTAGTCTCTGTCTCCTTTAAAAATTGCTTGCACCTTGACTCACTTTCTTTTATATGTTTTAGTATTTTAACACTAAATAACCACTAAATAACTTGTTTTTTCCCTGGTTAGCAATTACAGCTTCATTGTATCTTGCTAGTGGGTGCACATTATTAGCTCTGCATTCTGTGTATGAATGGTTTCCTATCAGTCCGCTGAGACACTGACTTCATTTTGGCTAAGACCGATTTGAACAAGTAGCTGGAAAAGTCTGAAGTAGCTTCTTTATATAGAAGCTTTCCAATTTGTACACCTGTGAGACCTATGGAATTACTTCCCCATGTCCAAAAGGCTGGCTGATTCTTTTAGAGAAATGAAGCTACTGATGTTCCTATTCTTGGGAAAAAATACCCCCCCCCAAAACAATTTATTTGAACAATTTTTCCTATTAGACTTTTCTCAGCTCATGATTTTTCAATCTAGAATCCCCATAGATCTGTGGGTAATACCACAGGTATTTGTAGGGAAAAAAGAAAAGATTACTCTTTTAGTAAATATTTCACAGGCAACATGAAGTAATGTGTTTCTTAAGGGCCAAGTTGCACCCAAAGCAGTGCATATATGAATATTTCAAGGCCTAAGAACTATGCAGGACTTTTAGGTTCTATGCAAGGAAATTCCGTCTTGTCTGCATCATAAAACTCTTTATGTGCAATGAGAAATACATTGCTGAACAAACCCGGACAGATCCACTAGACAATCACACACAAGTAGAAACTACCGCAAACTCCAGCTTTGAGGATTTATTGCACTCAGGAGATTCTGATTGTGTCACAAGGCAAAAATGATCTTAACAAACATAAAAAGCACATCTTGTGTGTAACTCCAAGGTTGCTGAATGTACACAGGCAAGAAAGGAAAGACAGCCATCAGAAAAATGCAGATCAGAAAGGCTGATTAGCTCATCCAATCCCTCTCTTTTCTAGCACAGTTCTTTTTGTCTATATTTTCTGTAATTTGGTGACATCTGTTTTCTCTTGGCCTTTTTATTCATCTACATTATTGAAGGTTAAATGCCAAGAAAGAGGGTAAAATCCTGCTAGTTTTGCTTTTCACAAGAATGATCCAGTTAAAGACAGCCTTTGGGGATAGCAGAAAATCAGCAATAAAAAACAAGCCTTCAAACTACAAGCTTTATTTCTAAACCTAGAACTATGGAAGACCAAGGATTTTAGCTGTAGCAGTGGAAATGTCACAGAAATCTTGGCCTTGTCTACATTAAGGACAATTTGAAAAAATCCCATTGCTGCTAATGTTAGCTCAGCTGAACCAACTATGGCCTTAAAGACATCAGAGGAATAAAACCCCAAGGAGCCAAGATCAGACAATAAATCATCTTTAGGAAGAACTTCAAGATCATCAGATCTTGAAGGCAACTTCCTTAATGTAAACAGCAGGTGGAGAAATAGTAGCAGACTAAAGTTTGTTCCAAGAGTTTACACAATGTTTAACAAATCAGGCAAAGACAAGAGCAGAAACCAGCGCTGAAAATTTTCAGCTAATAGAACTTTTCCTATTGGATACCTAACTAAAAATTTACAAAGCAAAAAGATGAAGATTTAACAATTTGAGAAAACAGATATATTTTGAAAGGGTTTGGTGACTCAGGACTTATAGGTTTGCTGACAAACTTCCATTTATTAGAGATTTAAAATTACTTGAAAACTGATCTATAACTTTAGGAGACCCAATATCCTAGTTGTTTAGAATACATTTGTTGGTGAATATTTCTTAAGTCTTTTTATTTCAAGTTTAGATTTTATTCACATCTCTGAAAATATTTCTCTGATGCTTTTTTAAATTCCCGTTCATTAAAGAAATAAACAAATTTATGCATATGCACAAACGTTACCAACAGCTCAAAGAGAAAATTTTTTTGAGAAAAGGTAGGAGCATGAAATCTCAGAGCCATATAAATTTCATTAAGATTAAACCTTTAAAAACCTATGCTGACTTTGCACACCTTAGTTTTGAGAGCCCAGCTGGAGATCTGGGAAGGGTTTCATTTTCGTGGGGTAGGTGATCAACTCTATGAAGGCCAGCTGGACCTATTTATGTTATACAGTAAAGTAGCAGGAGGCTGATGGAAACACAGAATGCTTATTTCACTTTACTGCAACACTTCAAAATTTGCCTTCATTCTGCATTAAAATAAATACTTCAAAACCTGATTTTATACAGATTTTTTAAACTTGAAAAGCATTTAGAATTTCAGAACAAAAAAATGAAAACTTTCATTTCAAAATGGATTTACTCACAACAGTGACCTGCACTGTTTAAAAAGTTTGTGGACTGGGGGCAAATGGATTTTGTATCCCTTCCCAGTATTTTGATTTGGATCCTGCAACTCATCAATTGAATGTTATAGAGCCTATCATGCCATTTATATCAATAAGAATATTGTCTGATGGGGTGAAGCCTACCTGAATGCACTGCTCAGATAAGTGAGACCTTGACTAGGTCTGCCTAGCTCTAAATCATTAGATGATTCTGGTATGTGTTGGGAAGACAATGAAAGCACAAATAATTTTTATGGGATGAGACTTTCCCAAAAGCTCTGGACAACATCTACCCTGCTCTAATGGTTTAGGTATGCATGGGGGAAAAAAAAAAATCCACAGACAAACTCTTAAAAACTTTACCTCCTTGTAACACATTTGGGCAGGAGACAGGACCAGAAGGTGATAGTAACTCTGATAACAATAACCTGGTTGAATACAGAGAAAGTCACAGAGATTGCTCTGGGGTGATGTGACCAGTCAGGTCATTGGCAGCTTATGCTGACTAAATCTAAATTACAAAGCAAAAAACAGTGAAAATCATAGCTCTGTGGAAGAAACACATCCAGACAACCACACTGTGCAGAAGACTGGGCCTGAAGTGGAACTGCTACACATAAAGGCCAGGCTGCCAGCTGGGACTCGGACCCCTCCATATGGGGCAAAATAAATGGCAGAGTTTGGGTAGCCTGGGGGTGCTCTGTGTGGTAGGAGGTCATGAACTGCCCTGTGCTGGTTACCTCTGGGTCCAGCTGGCTTCAAAACAGATGAAAACAAGCCTCCATGCACCAAAAGCTGCAACCAGTCAGAGGAGCACACGGTGCCTCTGCTCAAGCACATTTAAGAAAGGATAGTAGCGGCTGGGGGAAGAAGACACGGGAGGAGAAGCAGGAGGATGCACATGAGAGGAGACGCAGGAGGAAACGCATAAGCGGACATGTGAAGAGATGCATTTGGAAAAATGTGACAGAGGAGGCAAGTAGAAAGGGACATTGTTGGGGACATGGCTGGAGGCGCCCTCTTGGAAGGAGGTGCTCTGGGATGGAGCAGGGACACCCCCAAAGGGACTGCAGCCCATGGGGGAACCCGTGCCGGAGCAGGGACACCCCTGAAGGGACTGCGGCCTGTGGAGGAGCCACGCCAGAGCAGAGGAAATGAATAAGAAGCAAGGAGCAACAGAATAAGAGTAAGAAGCAAGGAGAGGCAGAAAGAAACCACAAGACACCTCATGCAGTGCCCATCACCTTACTAAAGGGATTGGGAGGGCTGGAGTGTAAGGTACGGTGAAAGCAAGGGGAGTGGAGAGTAGGAAGGGGGGAGGAGAGGTGCTGGGCTGAAGTCAAGCCTGGGGAAGCAGGGAGGAAAGGTATTTCCCTAAGACTTTGTTTAATTGTTTATGTCTTCTTTGTTTCTTAATATCAGTAATTAAATTTTACGTTAATTGGCAATAAATTAAATTAAGTGAAATTCCTGAATTCGAGACTGTTTTGTCTCAAATTCACCCTCAACCCTCAACCAGCAGGAGTTGGTGTCATGTGCCCTGAAGCGCATGGTGCTGGTCTGCAGGAGCTGGGGCCTTGGTTGATGTGAACTACCTGCACAGAGTGTGACTGTGTGTGCTGCGCAACAGCACACTGTCCACCCACTATACCCATCCCGCTTAGTAAATAAAGCTTAGATTTTATGTCACTGTGTGACGTGGTTCTGTTCTTATGGCTACACGGCCCTAAGCTTCTCTGTGACAATAGTGAGATTGTGGTATATATTTAAGGCTAGGTATTTTTTAAAGAATGAAGTCAGTATCTAAAACACAATCCAAAAAGCTCTAGCTTCTATGGTAACAGTGCTCTACTTAAAAACTTCAACTATCAAAGCAGCTGTGCCTGCCTGTGCCCATTAGGTGCAGAAATTTCTAAATCCTTTGAAAGTATCATTCAAATAAGCATATCCCTATTATGTCTAGCACATTACTATGTGAAACATGCTCCTCACAAACCGTCGCCTTTGTCTTTTACAAATTTTTGTTGCAGTGTTGCCTTCCTTTATGTAATTACTCAGTGGTTAGAGCATGTCCCCAGGAAACCAAGGCTCTTGCCACATCCATTTGCAGATAGGGGTGACTCAAATCCACAATTTCTGAGATGCAGGGCAGTGCCTAACAATCCTTCCTCTTTTTATGAGAAAAAGTTGGGTGTAGAATTATGTTTCTTCTTCCTGTTCAAGCTGGGCTATTGCACTGAAAGGGATGTAAGATTCAATAGGCCAGAAGAAGAACAAATGAAGCATGGCTGTACTGAGAATGAGAAGTATGATTGCAATGGTCTAGTTACKTAGAAAAGGGAGGCCTTGGTTTGCCCTCTAGTTTGTTTATACATTTCACATTTAAGCGACCAGATTAAAAAAAAGTCAAAAACACTAAGCTACAAAGTTTTTTTCTTTTTCATGTATTCTCCTCTTGTCCTATAAATCTTGTATTTCTTTTTGAAATGTCAGCTGAATATTGCCCCTTGCATTTCAGCCTTTCTCACAAGGCAAATGGGAGTTCAGATTGGTGTAGAGATGAAAATTGACTTAAACCATCTTCATGGGAAGTATTCTAACAACTACAGAGTGTAGATAGTATCATACTGTGTTATGCCTTGGAAAGAAGTCAATTCTCTCAAATAATACTTACAGGTACCTGCCCCTCCAGGAAGAAGACACCTTCCTCAAGCCTTGATTCAGGCACTGAGGCCCTGGAAAGACCAGTATTGGAGTTTAATGCTCATCTTTTTCCCTATTGACTAGTTCCAAGTTGCTCCTCACTGGGTGAATTTTTCAGATCATCTTTCTAAGGCAGCTATTTCTCTCAGTGCACAGGACTCTAATTCCAATAGCTGAACTTTAGGCTTCAGATTGTGTGCTGGGGATCAGTCACCCCAGATATTGCTGGAGGTCGGTCACTCCACTCATAACTTAAAGGCGCCTAGGATATGGCTACAACATCTGAAAGTGCCAAATAGATCTTAATAGCTGTATACTGAAGATCTGGAATGAGCTATATATTAAAATGTGAAGTAATGAAAAGGTAGGTCTCTGCTAATCATCTCAAAACAGTTCGGCAGAAGAAAGAAGAACTGATAATAAATCTATGGGGAATAATGGAAATTCAGTGGTGATTGGCCAAGAAGTGTTTTTTCATCACAGTTTAACAAATGTTTAATTAATTAAATGTTCTTGTATACAGATATCAAGTTATATATCAAAATTTAGAGATATCTCTGTCTGTTTAACCAAACTGTGGCAGAGAAATCCATCTCAAACAAATAATAGCTGCAATCTTCAGTTACTGGTGATCACTGTGCTTTCAGGACTGTTGTACTTCTACTCAGTTACACTCTCTGTAAAGAGAAAGACCAAAGTAAAATTGAGAGGGATACAGCTGGCGATAGTCATTCATTTCAGTTTGCAGAAATGGACCATGAATTCTTCTGGGACACATTCAAGAATGTATTCAGGCCCCATGTTTCCATATGAGAAGCCGATCTATCTGAAATCAGTCTCCTCAACTGCTGGCTGCAGATTCTTCTACAGCTGTAGAAACCAAATTCATTCTCTGAAGTAGATTTGCAATTTCTTCTCCCCTATTGTATGAAATGGACTAATTCAGATTTCAGAGCGTCTTTTGTTATATGTAGATTTATTTTGCCTGGTCTGAGGCCCAATCTGGTAGTCTTCTGAGGAAGCTCAGAGCACACTGCATAGCTAGTGTACAATGAAGATTACGGTTGCAGCCTGGTGGAGTATTTGGATGTTGATGCACGAATGCATACATTTAAGTCTGAAATAGATTTGTGCTAGAAACATAGTCTCTGCCTGGCAGACGAACACAACAAGGGGTGCTATGCAGTCATGACCTACCTGTTTCTGTGTGCAGTACTGGAGGCAATGCTTGAAATTACACTGGTTTTGCCATCATTGCTCAGAGAATCTGGAACATCATCCAAGAAGAATAAGGATCAGAGTTGTTTCATTGGGCTAGATACAGTAAAGAACTTGAGTACTTAATGAGAGATTGAGGCAGAAGCTGGATGCCTAGATATGAAATTGTGAAGGAACAGGAACAGGTTTGTTGGGGAAATCAGAGGAATTTTAGCCTGCTAAACACAGTAACTCCCCCCTACTACAGCAATAGGAAGCTGCACAGTAGGAATGCAGTGCTATAGCTTCTACTCAGTTACACAGACCTCAGAAATTGGGCACAGGATGCTGGAGAGAGGACAATACCATGCAAAACAGGAGAGCACTGGTCCACCATCTTCACAGCTCCTACTGTGATATGAGGGATTTATTCCACCCCATAACATGGAGGCAATGTACCCCCTCCTCTCCGCAAACTTGAAGACCCATCGTCAATCGTTTCTGAGTCTACAGACACTAGAGTTCTAGAGGCAGAAAGGTGTTTAGGTTCTTCATCTCAAATGGACTTAAGAATGAACTAGACATTGAGGCATGGATGGACATACCTAGAGGCAGGACTCAAATTAAACTAGAAAATTACAGAAATAGGGAATTTGTGGCATCTCCCATTTAGGTAGTAACCAAAGGAAGAGTTTTAGGTCACATTTTTAGATATTGTACCACCCAAAATATTTAATCATCTGAGTGTGAAACTTGCAATCCTGTCCTAGGAGTGCTTAAACACCAGTGAAAATGCCAGTTTTTGTAGTGATTGTCTACACATCTATACTCGACTCTACACTGTTTCTGCTATCCCTGTAGCTAACAGTAGCTGTGGAAATTTTTCAGAAAATATAATTTAAAGTAGACAAAGCTAAAGTAAAGCTACAGGAGTGGTACAGAATGGGTGCAGCTCACTAATGCTAAGATTTAATGATCACTTTTCCACAAGTGCAGCTGCCTGCACAGAACACAGCAAGAAGGCTAATTGAGAGCCCAGAGTGCCTAGCCGCAGGAGCAGATTTCATTGTTCAAGCAAGAAGGAAGTTTACAGGATAACAATGCAATCAATTGAACTATGCAGCAGATAGGAACCGATTCAACAGATTATGAAATTTCAAAAAGGATCATTCCATATCCTTTGTGTGGTTCAGTTAATTGAATTACCACTTCACATTAAAATTAAAGGACATAGTTAATTTCTATCTGAATCATGCCTTTGGAGAAATTAGAAGTACAACTACAGAAAAAAAAATGTTAATTTAGGAATTTATTTTACCACAAGTGTTTGGTTTGTCCTAGAAGGAACATTTAGGAAGTTAATATTTTCAATCATATTTTTAAGATTAAAATGAAAGTTTATTCAGGAAGAGACCTCTTGCCATTTTGTCAAGTAGGCAAGGAGACCTGAAGGTATTACTGCTATAGGAAGAAAGCAGAGGAAATGTGAGAGGAAGGAGCCCTACAATATATTTTCAGTTATTCTGTCATATTATCAATGCATGCCACTAAAAATGATCAATCAGGTGAACAAAATAACATTTGAAATGGCATTGGGAATTTTCAGAATGAAATTTTAAGTGTTTAAAACTCAAGAGTTTCAATTATCTTTCATTTCTCAGCTCTTCACATGGTACTTTTTGTAAACATCTGTGCAATTCTCCAGAAGAAGAAAACTACACTTTCCTTGAATCAGCTTTTACTGGTAAAACACAGTTTCTTTGAAGTTTATTATGATAAACTTGGTCATATGCACACCTAGCACTGCGATATAACTTCACACTTAGACACACATGCCTGACAGATAGATACATTTCCCAGATTTGTCCCATTCAGTCCTCTAGCTATGAAGTATGTTTGGGTGTGTCAACATTAGTAATTCAGTGTAGAAGAGGAGTTCTTTTCCAGTGCTTTGTACTCTAGCTATACTCGATGTCTTGAAGCACCTACTCAAGAGCACCACTGATGCATGCAAAGTGGTTTCCCTGCCAGTGGAACCGGTGTTGAAGTTGCACACCTGGGTGCCACTACAGTGTACTACCTGCTGTGTGGAGAGGGTTCTCCAGAAAGTCTTCCACACATGATGCATGTGTGGAACTGGACACTGCTGGTATGGTCGCAGCATGGGTAGGCAGTGGATCACAGAAAATGAGCCCTTGCCTATCTCTGTTTGTGCTGCAACAATCACTAATGTAGGCACGTCTTCTCTGCCTCATAATACAAGTTCTGTTTTGCTTTTGCACCTTTGAACAATACCCAGTCTTGCACACCTATCTCATCTCCCCTTTGATGGGAGGAAATATCGTATGGGAATTGCTTCTTGTGATCTGACCAGCTTGGGAGTCTGATGTCTAACACCTTGAAGCTTGCAGGGCTTCCAGAAGCCTTTCACTGAAGGTGTAAAGACATTACTGTGTTCTGAAGTATTCTCTGCTGTTCCAGCTATGTCATACCATGCAAGATATACACTGTTCAAAGTTTACTTAAGTAGGAACTGCTTTCTTGATCAATATTTTATCCTCACATCACTGCAGTGATGTCTCAATGGTACCTACTGTACTTAGGGGCACTTTTCTGTGTCTCTTTATGATTTCTGTTGGGTTGTGATTTAACTATACTTTTATCTTAAACCCAGATATGAACAGAAAACATTTTTCCACAGTAAAAGCACAAACAACTCTTTCTCTCTCTCCCAATCCCCTAAGCATGGCAAATCTCTGACAGTGAATGGTACAGGTAGCTGATTTTATGCTAGTGCAACCCCTAAACCTCTTTTACTAAGTCTACATTGTATTTGACATCAGACACTCATGTGGTTAATGAGGCCTGGCTGAGGCCAGGCTGGGCAGTCAGCCCATGCACTGGTGTCTGGATCAGGCCTGGTGAGGGTAACCAGTGTGGGACATAGCCCCACCACGGCTGAGCAGGGCCATGGTGATGGGAATGGGCTGAGGCTGGGATGGCCAGCTGGCCTGCAAGTCAGCAGTCACCTTCTTACCTCCTCTTGCATTCCTGACTCTAGAGTGGCTGAGTGTGCTCCTACCTAGGATACATCTCTGGTGGCTAGCAGCTTTGTTGTAGGATGTGGGAGATGTGAGATCACTCCTCCCAGACTGAAACCATGGGTGAATGCTCTTGCCATTTGACTATTAAGCATGGTAGTGCTGCTGTCACTAATTACACCTGTTTATTGCTATTCCACTTGAATCTTATCCTAGAATAAGTACAGTTGAACTGGAAACTAATATTTCTTATTACTATATTTGATATAAGGATGAATACTCAAAAAGACTAAACTTCATAGATTTTCATATGCATTTACTTTTAGTTACTAGGTGCTTTATTCTTCCATTCCCTTTTCCATTCTCTGTGGCAGTAGTACAGAGCATGCACCCAGCTTATTCATGAATGTGTTAGAAAGTTTGCCTCCAAAATGGAAGTGGCACTTCTATGAAGGGCATGTGAAATTGGTAGGCAGCAGGAGTTTGAGTTCCTTATGCACTAATCTTGATACAGGGGAGAGGTAAAATAGATATACATTACCAATCTGATGGCCACATCTGTTCCCTCACATCCTAAGATTAGTGTAGATATAGCTTATTTTTCACCTCAACTTGCCATGTGGTGTCCATCTCCTTGAAATATGTCCTATGTTTCAGACTGTCAACAAGAGCTCATGGTAACTGCTGTTTACTTTCTTGGTCATTTGAATCTTCTACTTCAATCCAATCTGTAGATTGCAAATATCTGGCATCCAACAGAGCATAGTATGTCTTTGGGCCTACTACTGTAAACACCGAGTAATAATAGCTCTACTTCTATAGCTTTCTTAATGGAGTGCACTTTTGTATCTTACCTACTGTAGTCCCATTTTATCTAATATTTTTATAAATCAGGGTTGTTAGGATTCCTTCCGTCTGGTTTCAAATATGAGCTAAAATCAAGCAGGTCATTAATATATTGGTTGTAAATTAGAGCTCAATTAAAGACAGAGGTGATAACTAGCTAGTAGCTTCTTCTGCAAAGCATATTTGCTTAAATACTGGATCAGCTAGAGGCACAGTGGCAATCATGATCACCATTTGAAATGTTTCCATCCTCAAGCAGGGATATACTTTTCCTTTCCATTTTAATAAGGCTCTAAAATAGGGAGGGACTTTGCTTTCAGGATCCTGGCACTGATGTCCATTTACTGAGTATTTTTCTATCTGAGATAAGTGCTACTTTCCCAAGCACTGGCCATGATACATTGGAATCTACCCTTAACCAACTTTGTGCTGTTTTTCTATTTCTTTAGCTTCAGCTTGCACAGGCATTATATTGCAGTGGTTGTTTTGATACTTTCCCAGGATAGGTCACTGCTTTGGGGAATTGTTTTTTTTTCCCCTGGATTAGAAAAATCAATCACAGGCATCTCAAATTTGCACATTAGAGGATCGTTAGTATTTTTAACATTACATACGGATGTGAGCCCTGTATTATATAAATATCTGCTCTCTCTTCTAATCTTCTCTTCTACTGTCTTTGAGGTCAGTTTTAAAAACATACAACCAAAAAGTGTTCATGTCCGTAGTCTTTTTGCCATGAGTCAAAGAACTTATCAAAATTATTTTATCTACTGTTTCAGTGTCTGAAAGGTTGTTTTTTTCTTTTTTCTTCGGCAAAAAGTATTACATGTATTGAAGAAGTTCCTCAACTTCAGTCTCAAATGTCACAGGCTACATTAATACATACAATATTACTTTTTCATGTTTTCCATACACTGTTAATATGGGATGAAGGACTTGAGGCTGATTAATCGTTCCTTGTATTTCAAAAGACTGTTCTATTTTGGAATAAAGATATGCTTGGTGGGAGAGACCTGTCTTTGCCTGCTTAGTGTGTTGCCTGGTCAGCAGAAGTGTCAGAGGCACCTATATGAATCTGGACTAGAAGCTGTTTCACGTTTCAGACTTTAAGAAGATGGCAATCCTCCCTGGAATCAGTTTCTCACTCACTTTTTTTCTTTTCCCTGTAGTGAAATAGTGATAAAGCTTTTTATTTTTTCCTTATCCTCCCATTCATCAGTTCTGTAAAACTCAATTTTTCCTTATAGCGCTTCCATGCTTATGTAATGCCTTTCTGTTTGTTATTTTTTTAACTGAAAATTCAGCATTCCCTATGCTCCAAATTTGGCCACATTGTCTGCTTGTTCTGCTTATAGGAGATGCTTTGTTTGCCCAGTATACTCTCTTTCTTGCACTGGAATTCACAATGCTGAAAAATTCTACTTTACTTTAAATAAAGTTTATTGGGTAATAAGATAGAACTTTTCTGGGTCCTAAAATTAAACAGATGTTTTATTAATTGCTCTCATCACATATATACTATAACTGCTGACTGCTTCAGGCCACATTGAAACTGACTGACTTGCCATCACCCACTACAAATCTTTCTTTTTGTAGCCTGCAGGCTTTCTTCCAGCTTCCGCACAGATTGCTACAGATGAACCTTTAAACAACCTGCCCTGAGCTTCCTAAATCAGTAAGTCAGTAAATTGTGATTCAGTGTGGCTCAGCAGCTCACCTACTCAGCCTGATCTTTCCTCTTGTGACCAGTCTTCAGCTTCTACACACCCTACGAGGACTTGAGGTTGAGCCATTATAAAAGAACATAAGCTGCCTCATGTAAAGTTCTTCTTGAGAGCAATTCTCCACTGGCTGGCTGTAGGACATGAGTGTCAAAGGGCCATAGCTGATGAAGAGAATTCTTCATGGGAATTTCCTTAGCCTGATTCACATCAGGGTCATTTAGACCCAGAGTAAGAAGCCAGTGAAGATTATGACAACAAAAAAGGTCCATCAGCCTTCTRTCATGAGGGATTACTACTTCCTGATTCCTTTTTGTTCTCGTGAACTATATATAGTTTCTGAGCTGGTAAGTAATTACAGTATCTCACTATTTAGTACATCTTGTAAATGTCATTAATGCTCTAGCAGTTAGACATGTTATGAAGAAAACATGATTTTCTGAGCTGCTGACCACTACTGAACCACAACTGAGTTTGAGAAGATAGTGATTGTAAAAGTAATGACAATCCAGCTTTTAAATATTATAGTACCTTTTCCTTCTAATTATTGTTAAAGAAGTATGAAATTCAGAGTCTGTTTTATGTAGCAACAATTGGAGATGAGCTTGACAGACTGTGATCTGCATGCAAAGTAAACCTTAAGCTAGCAAGAGGATTGTAAAGCACTTCTCACAGCAGCAATCAAGTACACTGTATGATTTAGAAAGCTCTACAAAATACAAGTTCAGTCAAACTAGATCTGCAAAACTAAAATCGGATCTGTGAATCTCCCCGTAATTGCCATTTTTAGAATTGGGAACCAGCCACAAAGTGTTTAGAAAGCTATAAATTTTCCACAGGCTCTTTGAAATATTGGGGGTGGATATATACACATTTCTTCTTTTCCATCTGCTAAATATATGTCAGAAAACTTTAGTAAAACTCAGCCTAACACACAGAAGCTAAGTCAGAGAGTGCATGGTTGAAAATCATGCTTCCAGAGATTGATCCCTGCCTCCACTTACTGTTTCATGTTTTGTTTTTGTTGTTGCATGTTTGCAAAATCATTTTGGTGGTGTAACAGATTGTTACCACAACATCCTTATTATTTTGACTGCAGAGGAAATAGTAGAAAATAACATCCCTACTACTGCTGTTGTTGCAACATAGTAATTCTCCCACTGCCCTTACTCTGAAGAGGTGATAGAAACATGGGCAGGGTCTTCAATTTTTTCATTCTGGACTTCAGCTCCAGAATATTATAGTTTATATTGTGCTTTTGCCATTCTTTCTGAGCCTGCACACACTATACATACTGGAGCTTCAATGTATTTTATACTTTACGCTGCTACTGACTACAGCTCACCTCCCCTTTCCCTCCCAGCTGTGTATTCTCTGCTCAAAGAACTCTTCACAATGCTCTACTTGAGCAAAGAAATAAAAGACCACATTTTTCAGCCTTCTCTTAAATTCTTACTGCTTGTTGCCAGCTGTCTGCAGATTTTACATATCAAAGCTAATATCTTATTAAGATAAACTTTCTCACATAGAAATTAAAAGCAAAAAAACCTGAACCCCCCAACTCCACAATGCAGAATGATTCAGACATGATGAGGGGGTGGCAATAAATATCTGACAAATTCTCTCTAGTTATCTTCTCCACTTTATTGGGTGTTATGTTTTTCCACTATATTTTATGAGCTTTATGCATATTATCGAGAACTGTGAGAAGAACATTAAAAACAGAATACTGAGTGGATAATTCCTTTAAAATATCTCGATCTAACTTGTGCTACCATATGCTGATAATTAACCCATTAGGTTAATCTATCACAGCCATTAACAATGCAGACATTTTTTCTAAGGTTTGTGAGGTTATAATAAAGGCTGGGTCCACTTGTATTAAAAGTAGAGGAAAGGGACAACTGTAGACTTGCAGCAACTCCAAACTGTTAATAGAAATGTTATAGCCAAGTTAGTCCCCTCTCTGCCCTCCACACAATAAATGAGAACTTGGTTACAGTACAGATAAGAAGGACATGATGTTTACCTGTCCAACAGACAATTCTGAGATTTCAAAATACCGACCTCATTTATTGCAAAAAACCCCACTGAGGTCAGAATCAGAAGGATACACATGCCCTCTTGAGAATAGCTAACATCCCAGTTATTGCAGGATAAGAGAAATACAGTTGCAATTTCCTGTTTGGCTTACCTGGATATGAAGAAACTGAAAAAAGTTTGCCTCCTATACACTGTATATTCTGTAATCTCTTGGTTACTGAACAACTAGATGGAATCATCCCAATCTTTGCTATTAAAGCTCTTTCACTACATATAAATAATTAAATATCCACTTGAACAGATTCAATAGCCTGGAAGTTAGAACAGTTAAGGAAAGTTGAGGAATCAGGTTAACATCCTTGGTTCAATAAAAATATAATCCATTTTCCAGAGAAGAACAACTCAGATATGAGATTGAGATTTAGTTTAGTGCTAGCTCATGTTCATTGACTGTAAGACACTAATGCAGAGTAACAACAACTATGAGACCTGAATATGTGCTGTCTGTATTCTGTAAGAGGGTCCTAACTACCTGGACTTTTCTAAAATGAATGAGGGTCTATTTCTCTCAGCTTTTGATTATAAATTCTATTCTAGGTTTGAGAAACTTCTTCTGATAAAAAATTACTGAAACCTGATGTTACAGTATCTTAGTACAGTATCTCTTAGGAAAAGTGTTTAGGAGGTTAATATTCTTAAATCCAATATCACTGCAAATGTCTGATTATCATGATCATATTTCATGTCCATATCTATGTTCCTTCTACTGCTTGTAAACTTTTTTTGAGGTTTTGAAACAAGAAAGGACGCTTTTATTTGCATTAAATAGGTTAAGGGTGATATCAAGGTTACAGGTTACAAGTAAGTTCATCTTTGCACAATAGTCTGGTAAATCTAAAAATGAGCATCCTGAGACACTGACATTTGAGCAAATTGTGTTATTCCAAGTTTTGAAAAACTGTGTTTTTTCCAAAGACAATAGTAAAACCAATATATATCAACTGGAGAGGCGGTTTGCAGTTTCAAGAGCAAGAAACATCTTCCAGCAAGCACTCGCAACTGAGAAGACTCTCTGCCACACAGCAAGGATGTTGGAACCACATCCTAACCCCTAGAGTTCCTGAGAAGTTTCAGATATATACTCCCACAGAGCTTTTGGGCTTAATTAGCTCTAATTTTATAACAAAAGGCTTTTTTGAAAAATTCTTGGCTGATTCCAGTTACAAATTCATGGAGTGACATTTCAAGGGGTGTAAGAAACAATGGGAATCAGGATCTTCTTGCTAAAATAGTAAGATTAGCTATTCATGTTAAATACACGCAAGTGTAAACATGGTGTTGTGCTCACTTTCTGGACCTGAGGTGTCCTGAACTTCATGAACAAGGATTTCAGGCAGAGGGAGTTTCTGCTTGCCAGGAGTGGTAGGTTTTGTACATTAAATGGGTTGGGGGAGAAATTTGAGAGAAGCTGTGCACGGTTACTCTGAAATGAATTTATTAATTGTTTAATTGTAAAACTCCAGATTTAGCAACAGGCAGTAATATAAATCCAAACAAATATATGAGCAGACTGAGCATTTCTTGATACAAGGCATTTAAAGTAGTGGGTCCCAGCCTCATGGATTTCATTGGGTTTTCTTCAAAATGTCTGAAACAAAACTTACTCTGCCAGTTGCTATTTATTTTAGCATTTGCATATATATCACATAGTCTGTCCAGCAGCAGGTCTGCCTTGATAAGTCACAGCCATCTTTGGTGACCTTTCATGTGCAAATCCCAAACGCTATCATTCTCTAGGCTTGGGTGAAGTGAAGCAACATTTCTACCACAGTCATGTATTTTTTCCTAAAGGCAAACACAGCACTGTCAGCTATGACTTGTACAGCACACAGTCCATAGATTTCTCTTGGAATTCATGTTTTTCAGACAGAAGGCAGATGAAATGATCTTTTTGCACTTGATACAGTTCCTAATATGTATCAACACTACTCTTCTTAGACTTGTATTGTTCCAGACTTGCAATTCTGTACTGACAGGTCCTTGAAGTTTCATGTAAGAGTTCTTCAAAAATCAGTCCAGTTAGATGAAAGAACAGCTTATTTATTTTTTGTTATTTATGTGCACCAGATTCTGGACTCACACTGGTTACTTTACACTACGAGGTGACAAAATGTAACTTAATTTCACAGGGGGTGTAATCTCTTGTACCGCCTTAATGATAAACCAATTCTTTACTTTTCTACAGTGTTTAGAGAATATTTCATATGGATCAACAATGGGATATTAGTATGCAAAAATCACATGGCTTTATCTTCTTTTAAATTTATGTAAGTTATATAATTTAAAGAAGCTAAATTATAATACATATATGGATATATATATACATGTATATAAATTAAGTATATATGACTTATTAAGAATGACAGAGCAGTTTGGATAGCAGAAATTGTTCCATAATATGGTTACCCCATCTTAATTACCCCATTTTACTTCATCAAGAATTGGAAACAGACTTTAATATATTAAAAATATGTTGTATTTCAAAATGGCATTAAACATGCTGTACTCTGCCCATGAATTGTGTACAGAAACCAGTCACCAAAAATTTAGTAAATAAATGTATTTAACCATATTTTTTATGTACATTCAGATACACACATTCCCTAAACCAAGAATATAGCTAGGGATTTCATTCACTATTGTTTTCAGGGAACGGTGACATTTTACCTGAGAGACATTTTGTCTTAGATTTCTCCTTATGTTTTGTCTCCAAAGATTTTGTTTCTTTTTTCAAACTTGTATCAGACCCTATCAGTTTTAAAACATCAAGAACAATTTAAGATAGCTATCTCTGGGCTGTATTCCACAGTGATTTAAGTAGGCAGTGTGGTAAGTTTGCTAGTGGAGATAGATTAATCCAAAAACAGTTGGAACTGGTGAAGAAGTGTATTGTAAATCAGTCAGGCATTCAGGGATTGTACATAACAGAAGCAGTTTTTATGACTGGAGATAGAAAAAAGGGGTGCAGCTGAAAAAGTACTAACCTTCCAGATATAAAATGATAGGAATCAGTGTTTCAATTATCACAGGACTGAGGCTATGTCTCTTGCATATTCAGAGAAGGATAGGTACAGCAGCGACACTGTATTAAATAAAAATATCCCCAAACCTGAAAATCTAGGAAAACCTAGAATTAAGGTTGCAATTCAGTCCCACTCCCCACTTGTAAATTTGTGCAATCATATGGATTTTTTTTACAGAACTGCCTCATTAAGTGCATAAAATAGATGATTTGCATGGAAAAAAAACAGATATTCAATATTTTGTCTTATCTTATTTTCTATATACAGTCCTATATTTCATTTATTAGATTTTATTAAAACCATGTCCTCAAGACATAGTTACTGTTTCACTCATTGCTTTTTCTAGCACAGTCATCACTATAGCAACAGAGTACTTCACAAGCACAAACAAATTTATTTCACAAATTTCTGCAGAAGTGAGGTTTGCAACTGAGGTTCTGTATTTAAAAGGGAAAACTTTGATAAATTAAATGAATTAATAAATGAGGTCAGCTGTATGGAAAATCTTAGCCAAATAAATGTAAAGGAGGTTTGGATTTTTTCTTTTGATCTGCAATTTGAACCGAATGCATCTTAAGTAAGAAAACCTGGACTATTTCAGCTATTTAGATGTGTAATCATTTAAAGAAGAATATTAAGAGTAGACAGAAACAAGAATTTAAAAGAAAATTGAGCAGACATCACAAATTGTAAGTAGATAGTGAGAATTCCTATAAGTCAAATTGAGTTATTTTTTGAAGAGGAAAATAAATAATGATAAAAAACAGTAGAAACCACGTAAATACATTTAGTTATGTAAATACAAGGGGAAAAGTACCATAGCTGCTAAGCAGTGAAGTTAAGAAAGACTAAATGCATAAGAAAATGTTATTGACCATAGGGTATTACAGGTAGAATAGGGATGAGAGGTGGAAATGGAAAGAACTGCCACTGAAGTGAAAGTAAAACTCAGAAGCATAATAAACTCAGAATGACAAGACCACATCATCTCTGTCACTGAATTCTGTCCAGGAAGTGGTCAAAATGGAAGGAAGTTATTAAAGGGATTCCTTGAGGATAGGTGTAGGAGCAAAATTCATTTGATATTTTCACTAATTAAACATAAAAAGTAGAAACAGCTTAATGAAATTTAAAGAGAAAGTGTGATAAATATCAAGTACAACTGTGTTGTAATATGGAAATGAATGTGATGGCTTCAGGGCTAAAATAATAGAGGTAGGATAAAATATGATAGTATGAAGTGAAATGTTATGAAATTAGGCATTTAAGGGAAGAATTTATTGTGTTTCCTGGGAAATAATCAAGGAGAAGAAAGATATGGATGTAGCAGTTACTTGCAATCTATGAATCATCTTGTGACGCAATCATCAAAAATGCAAATGATTGTTTCAGAAAAGGGAAATTCTCACTTAAGACAGGCGAGTGGATTTTCAGTGTTTTGAACTCTTTTCATTTAATTTGTTTCACTGAGCAGTTCTGAGTTTTGCTTATGAAAAAACTACCCGTCTGTAGTTATTAGACTGTGTTCTAATAATACCTTGCCCAGGAGTTTGGAAACCATTCAGTATCTTTTGGCATGCTCACTTTAAAGAAAGAGAGGCAGTTCCACTTTGAGGCTTTGTATGATACCCACTAATAAGAAGGATAGGAACAGGATGCTTACTTTTAAAATGGAGCTTGATGGGTCTGTGAATTGGTTACCTGGACTGATAGCCTCCAAAAGCATGGGATTAAACTAGCTGGTTCTTCCAGTGCTCTACATCACTTGAGTTAAAAAGGACTATTCAGCTGACAACTGAAAATTTCATTTATTCTTAATCACTTTGATTACATTTTGACTTCTGCAATAAAAAAAAATTGCCAAAATGTAACAAAATGCTGATTTAAAACACGAATTCCCAACAGTCAGAGAAGATTCAAAAATGCAGTGGCAATTCTATTAAAAGATTCATAAATCAGAATGAAATACTACATAATGGTACTCAGAGCTGGCGGCAGCATCTCAGCAATATTGGCAAATTTTAATTTTACTGTTAAGAAAGAGGAGCTAGACATTCTGTGTTGGTAACATGTTTCTACCACAGGCAGGGAAGAAAGAGGAGGAAAGAGCTGGTAAAAGGACTGAAGGTGTTGGGGGGCAGAACCCTGAAGGTTCAGGCTTACTGTTCCTATTGCTTCTAATAGATAAAGTTGAGATATACTAAAGAGAACTCATCTCAAGCACCAGTCAGACTACACAAATAATATCCTCCCTTTTTGGGATTCTGATAGAGACATCCCAGGGCTTCTTCTGCATTCATATTAACCTACTTTGCCTATGGCTGTTTGTTCTGATGCTGTTATATACAAATTATAAAATAAAATAATTAAGTTATTTTATATTAGACATAATATTTCACATCACATACTACATAACTATGAATATTATATTACATTATGATATTATTTATAATTACAATTACAGCTAAATACATATAATGTTGTCTGAATTTGCTATAACAAAAAATAATCCACAGAAGTGTTAGTGAGTTTGCTTTCTATTAAAGGGGAACTAGACCATCCTACATCAAAAAAGTTAGTGTTGTTTCATTGTAAAATTACAGAAGAATAAACACATCCCTCTCCCTTGAACCTCTTCTCTCAGTTGCCCCATAGACAAGTACTAAGAGACACAGTACACTATTAACACCATTTCTAAAAGCTGTCTCATAGATTCTGCATGTATTAGATAAATCAGTGTGCTGAATTTGACTCTGTTGCAGATGGAAGAGAATTTTGAAGTTAAAAAGAATAGTCTGCTATTGATTTCATGGATGACTTCACATTCAGAATTGAAAACACTCATCTCTGGCCTGTGTTGGGGATCTAAGCATTAAACAGCTATTAAACCTGATCCCCAATTTAAATGCATAAATGGAGCTTTATCCTTTCACTGAGGTCAAGATGAAATATTATAAATAATATCTTAAATGATCTTAGTTTTGATTATTATAATTATGATTGAGGGTACATTTCCTCAAAGATGATTTGATTGATATTGTAATCTTTTATATGCCAATCAATACATTACATAAAACACACTCAAAAGAATGACTGCATTAATTGTAGAAATGTAACAAAATATAAGATGTAGTCTAGTCAGCTTATTTTTACCAGCTATTGTGGAAGAATGGTCAAGTGAAAAGGGGCATGATCTCTTAGAAGTGAGCAATCCTGTCTTCACGATGGAGGGAGGATCCCACGGCTATGCGAGCAGTCTGTGAAGCGGCCTTGAGCACTACAAAAGAAGGCATTCACAAACTGGTAAACAAGTCAAAGCGGAACCAGGTTCCATAAATGTCGACAGACTTCTCCGCGTGAACAGCCATCCTGCACCAATCGTATATCCACTTTAGGCGCGTGAACGGAGAYTGTGAGCCAATCATATAGCTATCGCTAGCACATGTTCTTATTTCCTGTCTATATATACTCTGTAAGAACTTGAATAAAGGGAGAACAATCATACTCACATTGAGACTCATCGTTACTCCGGGTCCGTCTCCCACTCCGACAAGCTATAAAAATAGCTGTCGAGGAGATTTATTTACTTTTGGTTTTTACTTATTAAAATACTTAGTTAATATCATACTGCCATATAGGTTTTGTCCATACTGGAAAGTTTTTGCTTATGTAGGTGCTTCAGCAAATCCCTCTTCCTGGTACTACCTGCCTTATGTAGGCAAAAGATATTTTTACCAAAATAGATTATATAGATTTTCCTAATGAAATTATGACAGCACAAGGACCTTGGGATGTCTTTGATAAAACAGCATCTAAAGAAAGTAATAATTTGGCTTGGACAGCTATGGTTGGTAAAACTGATTTTTTTCCCCATATGCCTCACTAGCATAGTTATGTCAAAGAAAAATTAAAGAAATATGGAATCTGTATCATGTGCCTTGATTTTTTTTTCATATAACAATCAAGACACTGCTTCTCCCTTCAGCTGAGATTAATACTAAATCCACATCAAATCCAATGGTCACCTGCAATGAAGGTACTAATAAGGTGGGTAGACGTCTCTCTTCCCTTCCTAAATTAGCTGATTGTCTAGAAAATTACTGAGAATGGATGGATGCAAATCCATTTTCTGGCCTCTTACAGACCATTCTCTCATTACCTGCTTGACAGGAGTGTTGAAGCATTCCTTTTGTTGAAATTATGCCATTTTTTTCTGCTTTGTTTGGATACCGTCTACTTTGCCACTTACTAGAACTGTCCCTAATAGCACTCTCATCCCTCATAAATAAAAATATACACAGACATTATGACTGTAAGTATGATTTGCCCACAAATGCAGACTGTCTACATGAATGATCACTCGACATCTTCAGCTCAAAGAAAATAGTCAGCTGATAGAACAATTTCCTGGAATAGGGCAAAACTGAGTTCTGAGCCTAATTCACAAGGGACATTTATGCATTTGGTTCAATAACTATTAATATGAAATAATCTCTTAAGCACTTAACAGAACTGAGGTCTCCCCTCTCCTGAGTGAGTGTCTTCGTTGCTTTATACCTTTTTTTTGTCTAACTGACCTTAAATATTTTTTATTTTTTGGTTTGGCACAGTGAAAAGGATTTCGAAGGAGAATTGGAAATACTGTTCATAGCCTCAGAAAAGAATATAATCTAATTCTGTTACTCTCCTAGGAGATTAAAGATGAAGGTTTGAAATCCAAAAGATGGGAGGGTTTTATTTCTTGATCTTCACATGTTGGACACATCCTTTAATCACTTCTGCTTTGGAATACAAGTGGAGCACTACTGTTATTTCTAATGCTTTTTGTGAATCTAGGCCTGAGATACTACAGTTACGAGACCCCTTGAGTTATGTCTTTCCCCTACAGTTATGAGATCTCTTGAGAAACAAAGATAGAGGAAAATCTCATTCGAATCAGTGATATTCTTTCAATGTTTTTGAACTGCCTTTTATACAGATGAAAGCAACTGGTGAATGAAACTTGATCTTGATAATTGCAACATATTTTTGTGTTATAATTTCAATAACAGCATATGTTCTGGCAGTTTACAAGCCTAAAACAGGTACATTTGGAAATAACAGATGACATATGAAAACATATGAAAAACACTGGATGAACAAACCCCAGAAATATTTTTGCAGTTGCATGAATAATCAGTGTTTATCACTGTAGCCACTTAGGAAAAAAGCTAGAAAATCCCTGATTGCGCTGCTGCAGAAAAGCATGTCAAAACATCAATGAATGCAGGAAGTTCCAGCTCATTGAAAATCTACTTATTACATGCTTGAGTGACCTTGGGAATCAAAGAAAGCTGCAAACACACAGAACAGTACAAGATAGACAAAGCTGACAGTGTACTGACTTCTGGTCTTTTTAATCTGCTTGCCATTTTGGTTTCTTTTCTATTCTTGTGATGATTGTTTGAGAAGTCAATTCAGCTATGTATGTTTATGCTAGGTCACAGCAGACATTTGCTGGACACAGTTTTAGCCAGAGAACCTTGGAACTAATCTGAGAAGAAACAAGGTCCTTAAGCAGTAGCTTCAGCAGGGAAAAAAGTAAAGGGACCAATAAAAGAAATACTCAATTGTTCAGAGGGTTGTGAATAAATGAATAACTTGATCCACCTGAGTACTGACAACTTTTCTAACTTCAGCTTTCAAAGGGAAAATTGAAACTACATGTCAATAGGAAAGAGATTTCAATCTGTTTTTGTCAAAAGAAACAACAGAGGCCAGGATGCCTTTCTTTAGCCCCTCCTTTATAGGTTATACCTGCATCCACTTCAGGCAGGAGTTTCCTGGTGCAGAACATGAAAAAGCCCTACAGAAAACAGATTGTATCTGTTAAAAATGCAGAGTGTGTTTACAGCTGTATTGATCTCTAAGAAAAGGTGGTGAAAGAAGAAGTGATGATACCTTTTATTAGATAAACAGACAAGGGCTAATCTGCCACTTTAAACATATAATGGTCGCTTTCCCAGGTGGCACTATAGCATAGAAAATCTTTAGGTGTCCTGTGGGACTCTGTTTAAAGGTTTTCATTTGCTATTAAATGATATAAGTGGCTTAGAGAAGGTTTTATATAGAAAAATGGAGTTTATTACATCCAGTGTGATGAGTTTACCTGAAAATCTGGCTTTTTTTTTATGAAATGCTATTGGGAGTTAAATTCTATTGAAACCTTGTCTAGCATGTAGCTGCTGAGCTCAATTGCATATTTTCTCTACTGCATGGACTATTCTATAGACATGTAAAAAAGGCTGCAGGATCATGTCAACTAAATTAGGAATTCATGCAAAAAGAGCAAGGTATGTTTGCCAGGTTGCAGGGATATGAAGACTGATTATCAAGACTTTCCATTCTGCCTGTGTATTAATACCTCTAAAACATTCTGTGCCCTTGCTCATTTTCAATGTAATTCATCTAATTTTCATGTCTTACTTGAAATTTCTAACACAGCTGGTTAGGCTTTGCTTGGCACTCCAATTCATGTTAAATAGTTTAAAAACACATTCAACACATTAATTCTATTGTTTGCCGTAATGATACCTTTTCTTCAACAGAAGTAAAATAATAAAACTACATATGTCTGTCATGGGAATATTTTCCTTTCAGTTCAGATAGCTGAAATGAATGTTATTGCCAGTAGTTGTTTCAAATTTTAATTCCATGTACTAATATACTCATCTCTTCAAGACATTTAGAAATGGCTATTTAGAAAAGGTATAAGTAATATTTTCAGTTAGATAGGTTATTTATATACCTCTATGCCATATACAAATGCAATGTAAACCCCACTCATGTTTCTCTGATGCTTTAAAAATACTTTATATACACACTGTATGTACATATATGTACATACACATGCTTATTTCTCTTTGTACAGACTTAATAACAATCTCCAGCTTCTTGGTGTGCTTTTTCCTGTTTAATTCAAATTTTCTTTATATACATTCCTTTTTTTCCTCATACTCTTTTTAAAAAGTTTTCATATTGCTGATGGCTTCCTGCTGAATGCTCTCATGGGGATAAAGTTTTACGACTATAAATCACACAAACGTTTTAGCAGTTTTCTCACTGCAAACTGCTGCTGTATGGATGCTCGACTGTCATCATAGAAACTATGCTTTTGGCTGGCAGTTCTCACATCACTGACTATACTATAATTGATCCTAGGTAAAATTACCTTCACAACAATAAAAACCTATGCTGGGCTTGTCCTTTTTTAGGTGAGTACTCATACTTTCTGCCACATAAATGATAGCTTGCTCCAAGGTAAAACAATAAAAAGAAAAGGTATTATAAATAGCATTGTATTAAAGACATTGTATGGTTTTAAAATTAGTAATTTATTATAATTAATGTTTCAAACCATTTCACAGTCCTTCCTCAGGGATGAAATAATGAACTCAACAGCTTTCAAGTGAAGTTATGCAACAGCATTACTGTTTGATCAAATATAAACACAATATCCTTATATGGAATTAAGGCATTGAGGAAGATTACATAATCATATCAAGATTCAGCTCTATGCATTATGATCTGGAGATTATTACAATAAGAATATGTTGTACGGATTACTAATGTCTATCCTTATATATAATAAAACTGTGATTCCTTTAAAATATTACGTGATAGCTATTTAATTCTTTAAGAAAGGTTGTAAAATGGTCAGATTCAAATCCTTAATTACAATCTGCACTACAATTAATTTCTACAATAAATTGCAGTTTATAAATTGTAAAGCAAGCTTAATGATATTCGTTATGATTTCTTGTGTTAAGTGCTTCTTTTTAAGCCACAAAGCAGACATACTGATGTTTCCAACTGAGGAGTCAGGAAGAGTTAATAGACAACCAATTGTCCACAGACCGGTTAAGCCAACATTGAAATATTTTGAAGTTAATGCAATTTCTGTATACTTCATACAGTAGGAATGTTTTCATTTGATTAATATTTCATTGATTGAATAAGAACAATAATGAATGAGATTTTTATGATGGGAGACTTGTTTTCTTTCCAAGCTTGACTTGTTTCCCATAGAAACTGATAAAGGACCAGCCAGTTTGCCTGCCTATCAAACACAAAAGGTCTAATTGTCTCTTCTAGCCATACTGGCATAGTGGATGGAAAACCTGCAGCCTGGGAAAGGAGCGCAGCGCAGGATACGGTTCTCCTGAATTGTTTTTCTTTTCTTCTGCCTGACCCTCTTAGCCCTTCTGTTGAGGACCTGTACAAAGATCTGGAGGGGAAGGAAGCAATCAAAGCAGAGACAAGAAGAAGTAAAGGTTAGCAATTATTTGTGAAAATGTCCCAAAGCTGCAGAGCTTGATGGATCAACTAGAGCTGACTTCATCTCTCAGCTTTACCTTTCCCATTGGACTTAATAGCAAAGTTACCAGATGTTAGCATTTGTCTCTCAGATACTAGCCCTGTATGGTATTTACTGGGAATATTTAACTCTCTGCTCAGAAAGGGAGGAAAGGTTAAAGAAGTTTAGCTTCGAGGCCCACAAAAATTGGCCTCAGCTACACTGAGGTAGGCTGTTCTTGCAGGTATTTTGGTAGTATGGTTTGAGGAGTAAAGGTAATATGCAGTATGGGTTACAGCAGCTTCCATGGAAGACAAATGATGTCCTACTTTTTTCAAAAGAAGTATTTTTGAAATAGCTGGCTGGAGAGGATACACGGGAGGGGCTTGAAAATAAAGACAATGAAAAAAGAATGAGTAGAAAAACTGCACAGCCCTTTATACCTTTCCTTTTCCCTATGTTTTATTCTGATAAGAGAAGACTCTGGGACTCACAAGAACAAGAGATTTGAAATGAAGTATCTTTTTATCACAAATCCAGTAAATTTTTTCTCCAAGATAAAGTATGCAAGACTTGCCTTTCAAAGGCATGAAAAACTCCAGGTTGCTGTTCAAAAAAACAGAAATGCAAACAGGCAGAAACTTGTTACCATAAACTATTATTTCTAGGAAAAAAATAAGCATTTAAAGTAAATGCTATTGCTGAATGCCTTTTTGCAATGCCTTTGTTTAGATGTATGAGAAAAAAATTTCCTATTTCAGTAAGAAAACATTTCCTAATTTCTCACCCATCTTATCTGAAAATGAATATACCAATGAGATAAATGTGTAATTATGGGATGAAAAGGGATTTCTCATGGAAACCCTTTGCAGAAATATTGGCAGCACAGCACTATATTTTTGTAAACTCTTTGAACTTGTGTTATGCAAAAGAAATTGTTTTGTGGGAAAAAGTATTTAGAGACACATATAAAAAGCAATGTTACACTAGTACTTACTTCTGTAATTTCTTTGTACTTGATGGCAGAACTCTGATATTCTAAAATTACTTATATGAGTTTATCAATGTATCAAAGTTCTCTATAATCTGATGTACATATTTATGTATATATACAGATACATATATACAGAAGTTCTGTTTATAGGAGGGAAGTTATTCAAAAAGAGAATATACTTTAAATTTTCAATATGAACTCCACAAATTAAATTAGAAAAACAGTTCTGAATATTTATTGCTCCTAAAGTATAAATTCAATCTCATCTAACTTAAAGAAGAAATTAGTTTATTTGTAGAGAAATTGAAATCTGTGAAACAAAGTAAAATGTGCCACATTCAGGAGCAGCGAACAGAGGCACAATAGCCAGTATGTTACATACATATAATTAAATAAATTAGTAAGAAAAGTATACTACTTGGATACTTTCTCTCCCAAGTTGAGCATTTCAGTTGACAAACCTTGGCTGTATGTTTACCACAGAAATGGCCTATAGACAAGCACTTTTTCCAAATGATTGAAGATAAAATGCACAGCAGGGTGATGATATATACACTAATGAAATGGTAGAGATTGAGGGACTGTAACTCACACAAGTGGCTTGGAGATGGCAAAACAACAAAACGATAGTGGAGATGCTAATACCATTACATGTTATTGATTTTTAAGGCCAATAGGTGTAAAGAGCACCACTAGCAGGTCAAGGGAAGTGATTATTCACCACTATTCAGTGCCTGTGAGACTGCATCTGGAATGCTGTGTCCAGTTTTGGGCTCCCCAGTATAAGAAAGACATTGACAGACTAGACTGAGTACAGCAGAGGCCCACCAAAATGATTAGGGGGTAGCCAAAAACCGGCACAGGTTGCCCAGGCAGGCTGTGGAATCTCCATCCCTGGAGATATTTAAAACTCAACTGGACAAGCCCCATAGTAACTTGATTTAGTTGATGCCGCTTGGAGCGAGAGCTTCGACTAGATGACCTCCAGAGATTTTTTGTGAACGATTCTGTAAGTCTGCGACACATTAATTTAGGTGTCTAAATTAGGACAGTAGCTTCCTTGTGTTGTCTCTAGAGAAGACAGGCATCTCTGGAGGCTTAAGAGAAATCTAATGTAGATGCCCTGAATGGCTTTCTGGAGAATTAATTGTGTCTCCAAGTACTATAAAGTAAGATTGGTAAAAGCAGTGTCCTAATTTAGGGACATAGATTATCCTGCAATTAGTAAGCCAAGTATGGTACATAAAGGATATTTTAGATTAGTTTTCAACTCTCATGATTTGGGGACTGTCTATTCCTTAAGAGTTTCAGCTGCTATGAACACAGTAACTGTATCAGTGAGTGGGACAATGGAAGGAATATGAAAGGAATTTAAGGTATAGAATACATAGTATAGTGTACAGGAAGCAGAATATGAGGATGATGATTGGATTTTAAAATCTCCTTTTGTCTGGCTGCATAAAGCTTGGTATGGAACTTGTCAGATTCATCAAAAAGTATGCATGGTAAACATTTTTTTTTCATATTGGGTGGGGAAATCACCAGAGGAAAAAAACCTCTATTTTTCATTTTTCCATTCCATAACACTAGTCTGTTTCACAAGTTATTGCTTGTTCATTTTGTTTTGTATTTTGGCAACCATATTCTACTGAGGTAGAAAATGAAGTTTAAAACAGGCAGAATCACAAAAATGCAACAAATTTACAGCTTAAGTTGTGTCTACACTAAATTTTAAAAGCAAAGTCACAGCCATGCTTTGCAAAAGCTTTTCAAACTAGTACAAGAAATGCTATTTATGCACTGTATAATTAACAGATGAAACTTCCCAACACAATATCAGAGTAACCTTAAAACATGATATAGAGGTTTAAGAAATGACAGACCATAAAAAGAAGAGAGACCATAAAAACAAACAAAAAAATCCCCTGAAGTAAATCCTCTCATATTTGGTTTCCTCAATCCCTTATCCAACTGTCCCCACAAATACACACATATATTGCAATTAGGCATAACTACTCCCTGCTACGAAACATATGAGTGAACTACAGTCTGGTATGGTGCTGCATACTGAGAGAGAAATGCTGACCCCACTGAAGCCACCAGCTAAACTTTCATTAACTGCACTCAAATCAATATTTCATCTTTAGTCTCTCACCTTACAAACAAAAGGAACCAAATGAATGACTCACTAGGCTTTCCCAGTTTCCTGGAACCAAACCTGATTAGTTAAATTAAACAGGAAAAAAGAATTGGGATTCCAAATGTTTAATATTCTTTGAGCTGTACAACATATCTTATGCAACAGAATCCCAACAAGGGTCTGATTTCAAGAAACTTGGGTCATATCACAGTAGGCAGCCACATTTGCAAGYTAACAAAAGCAAAATGAGATGAACAAAGTAAACTAAAATTAGTAGCAGCATGTTTCTTGCCTGTGGCAACATATATAATAAGTAATGGATGATGACAGATGACTCCTAATTTCTTCTCTTACTTCTTCTAATAAAGCAAATGAACAAATTTTATTAGTAACACTGAAAGCCTCCCTGTCTGTGTAGGCCAGGAAACACAGGGAATTTTAACCCACAGATTTTTTTCTTTTTCTCGAAGATGTAAAACAGAATGCCATTAGAGACAGAGAAGTACTGCTCCCTTATTGAGCAGCTTTAAAAATATAGCAAGAGAGCAGAGTACAATCAGGGTCTGGAAAGAGGTAGCTGGTTAAACAGAGATGGGGAGATGCCATACACAATTCTCACAGGAAAGACTACTCCACGGGCACTGGATATTCGTACTTCCACAGAAAGAAGCCCACACTGAAAACTAGCCTATTTCATGGCTTTTTACCCCATCTCTCAATAAGAATACTGTTGGGATCGTCAATTTAGTAAAGAACAGAAGATATTGATGAAACACTTTTTCATACAATGACGAGTTAATTGAACTGAATTGAACTAAATGGACAACAATATGGTCTGTATTTCCTCTTATTGGCAAGTAAAGTGGAAAGTGAATGAGGAATTATTCCATATACATTAACAGCAGAGAAGAGAATCGGACCCCACCTATTCAGTGAAGCTCCAGCAATACTGATTTATATACCTAATATGTGTTTCTAATAAGCCTAATACACTCAGAAGTAGCCTTCTGTAAATCCACTGAGGTTACACTTCAGAACCTGTAAATCTTGCTATCGCTTTTTGTTTTTTTCTCATATTTTGATTAGCATGACGACTCACGCACTAAAGAAAATTATAATTAATCAAATATTTGATGATATATGCCAGTGGTATGATTAAAAAAAAGCAGCATTTCAATAGAAATGAGATTTTACTGTGAGAAATCCTACATTTATGAAAGTATATTCACATTTTACTATAATTAACATTGTTAATTGTTCTTAAATTTGTAACTTTCAATTTCCTAGGTGTTGCTCACAATTCCTACTCATTTCTTTAATGGACACTTTCAAATCTCCTATCATCCTCTGGTAGTACCTGTAGCAGGAATACTGAAGTTTAGTACATAATTTTTTTGCCAGTTTCAGTGAGGCTATCAAGGAAGATAGTGAGATTACCTATCTGGAATTAACTGAGACAGACTCCAAAGCTTACGGCTGAATGCAATGCAATAGCCAAAAAACAACTATCCTATATGTATGGGAAAATGCGGAAGAATGTTGAAGAGATAGGTGATGGAAGCTGACCAGACCGTTCCATGGGAAAAGGAGCATCAACAGGGCATGTTGACCCATAGTCACATGGCTGAGCTGTGCCTGTGTGGCGCTACACCTGGGCTTTGACTCGAGACTAGCGATGAGCTCAGTGTGCTTACTGCGCATGAGTATAGTACATAAAAACCTCATATAGTGCTCCCCTGGCGTTCCTCGCCATGGACCAATGCTCAGCAGTGCCAGGGACTCTCCCGCTCCATTATTGCTTCGATTGGGAAATCGCTGGGGAAGTCCCGCTCAGACGCGGAGGTAATAAATGCTCTGTATCGACCATAGTGTGCCTTGTGCTTGTGTATCTGTCCCTGCCAGGAGTCCAGGCGTTGACCCTGCTGTAGCCTTACACTCTACAACAAACCACTCTGTATTTCAGATTCTTTATTATATAAATGGACTGTTGAAAATGGAATAATTTTATTATTTCTCATCCAATCTCAGTGCACAACTTCTTCCTCTCTATATTTAGACCTCAAACAATAATCTTCATACAGCCAGACAGCTGCATATGTACAGAGCTCTATCTCAGCATGCCTCAGACTGACTTTTTTTTGTTTTGGGGGTCTAAGATACATTTCCTGTTTTTGGTTTAGTGTTTTGTCATGTTGCTTTTTATAGACTAGAAAACTGTAAGCATCACTGAGATTAGATAAAGAACTAATTATAAGAAAACACTTCGAGTGTTTCAGAAAAATCTCTGCAACAGTTGTCACTATAGTGAGAAGGAATATTCTTGTTTGATAGTGTAGATACAGGGTTTCCTTAACTAGTAAAGCAGGTTATCTAATATTTCACTTAGCTCAAGTGTTATAAAGCTATATTACTGCTGTTGATTACTACGGTTACATCTATGGTAGTAAAAGGAAAAGGACCAGAACACAGACCTGAACACTAATACAGAATTGTCATTACAGTTAATTGTTAGGACAATCCTTGGCTGTGGCCCAAGGCAGCTAGCATTCTGTTGGAAAAGCTCAGGTGTGCTTGGGCAAAATATCACAGTGAACGTCCACCACTTATGGGCAGTTTGGATGCAGCCACATTAGCTTTTCTTTGATATAGTTGTGAAAAAAGTTGAGCTCTATGAACAACTGTTGTCATTCCAATTTATGTAAGGGCTCAAAAATAGTCTCTGGTCTATTTCATTTACCAGCATTAATGGATGCTTGGAAAGAAGCAAAAAAGTACCACTAATGTTTAATTTTCTGTCATACAATGTATTTGATTAACATTATGTCATTAATATGTCATTTATCTGGTCTTTGTTTGGGGGAACTTTTATCCATGCCCCTTCATAAAAATTGAAGACACTGAAGTAATGTGTATTATTACGGTATTATTTTTTCAACTGTTTCTATTGCACTCTACTATCACCTTCATCTATTTTCTGATCCTGTTCCTATATCCTAGAAATGAGTACAGAATACTAAACTGATATTCTCCAGGATTAAAGCAATTTTACTTCTGGTACACTAGAGCTCCCCTTTAGGCTAAGGAGGGAATTAAATACAAGTCTTTCACTTCCTGGGTGTTTTAGCCATTAATCTGCTTTATTTAAAATAGTACACAATAGCACCTACACCTTTTCTTCTGTCTATGCTGTTTCCTAAAAAACAGCTGCTACTGTAAGAAACCTGATACTATTATTAAGCATGTTTTGAACACACACAGGGCACCTCAAAGCCCTTCGTACTTTGACCCCAGTCACAAGTAATTGCAAGGTAAGTGCCGGACTGCTTAGAATTTAGACAGCCTTAAAATGAAAAGAAGCAGAATGGGAAGCACATAGAGTAGAAACTTTCTAATCTAATTTCTGCCAGCTAAACGTTAGCCATGCTGTCTAAAATATTTATCTAGATTTCCTCTATAGTCTTAGACATTTCTCTTAGAAAGAGGAAGCTGACTTGGCGACTAGCTGAGAAAAATGTGTAACTATTACAGGGTTAAAATGGAGTGATTATCAATCCAATTCCTAGAAAACAAACTCTAGGAGTATCTAGTAGCTCCAGATGCAGGGGGTTGTTCTTGGATTATGGTTTTGAATTTAGTTCTTAAATTCTATCCAAGTCCTGCTTTATTCATCTAGTACTATTTTCAATAAAGGATAAGCATGTAGAAGTGCTTACAGAACTAGATATTTGGAGTCTCCTCATCACAAAGAGTGGAAGGAATCACTAGGCACTGAATGGGTCTGAGCTTTCATCCTTCATGACCCTATTTAGAGAACAAAGTTCTCCCTGTCCCCCTCTTCTAATTTGGTAGTTGCAGCAGTGGTACTGTCCTTTTTGTACAAAAGCATAGTTGCTAGGAGGACATCCAGGTTCAGCTTCATAGTATTCAAAGCTATGGTTTTCACAATGAAGGAGACTGAAGGTGTTTTGTGGAATCCATTTCTATGTACAGAAGGAACTGATATTCCAGAGGAAAACTGACACAGAAATGAATGGTGCTGACAGCAAGGATGCACTACCATCTGTGAGTACTGCAGACTCAGGTCTCCAGTTATTTCTAATTTTTCTTGAGTGACTGTTTAATACATATGTGTAAGCAGTCCAGAGAATAACAACGAGGACCCTCCTTATCTTGGCTAAGTGTCCTAAACACAGAGTTTGTTGCCTTTATGATTACCTTCTCTAAATCCATGACTCTTGCATTATTTATATGGCAGTAATTTAATTTTGACAGGAAAGTGAGATCATCCAGCCTGATTAAACTCATTTACAAATCAGTGCTAAGAATTTCAATTCTCTCTAAACTATATATATTTTTGAGAGGCAAGACCTGCAGCCTCTAGATTGTCATTAAAAAGTTAGCTCCAACCATCCATGGTTTTAAAGGAGTGATTGTGAGAGTTGTATTAAACATTGTTTGTATATGTTAGATATAGTAACAACACAATAAAAGCATCAAAAGTTAGGAAAAGTGTATTGTTGCCTACCTTATGAAACTTTAATAGGCTTAGTTATGGAATGAATGGGCTCTGAAATGTGTAGCATTTGGCAATCCCTGTAGCAGAACATTTAAGCATCATAGGCAAGCTTATAGATAAAGTTGTGTTCCTACGGATCATAGGGAAATGCTTAAGAGGTTATTTGGGTTCTGCAATTGCACACTTGACTTTTAAGTGTTTTAAGTCTGAGTAAAATCTTCTGCAGGTATTTAAGTTCTTCATATATTATCCCCCCTGGATCTTCATATTACTCTGAACTATCTGTCTTTAGAATTTGCATATGGATCTGATTCTGGACATTTGTTTTTCTATGTAGAGACTCCATATATTTCAACACCTCTAAGAGTGAAATTAATGATATAATTAAAATGCATTTAACTGACTCTTTAAAATGTCATTTGTGATTCTCTTTTGTAATGTTCCAGTAAAATAAGAATATATTAGGTACTTAAACAGTAACTGGTGAATTAGTTTACATATGCTCCTGCTGATAACCTTTATAAAAGAACACTTAACATTTGAAATGATTTGATCACACTGGAAATCTAAACATGGCAAACGTCTGTAGATGTGCCTGCTAGCATAATTCTAAAAAAATATTTTAATGGAGAATTTGGAAACTGGATGGATGGGAGACTGAGACCATTGTTTAATAAAGATACATAAGCAAACCCAACTGAATTTTCTCTGTAGTAATACTTGAAGAAATAAAGAAAAATGTAGACTCCTTAATATATATTTACATTATTTTTGAAGAAATTTAATTATTTAGGCAAAACCAAAAAATAAATAAAAGTAAATATTAGTCAATCTTTCCATAAGACATCATTTAGTCACAAAGTTGCATTATCTAATTTCATATACATACACAAGCTTGCTTCCCATAAAACAAGAAGAAACTTTTGGCATAGCTATTTAAATTACATCCATGGAATCAATGCGTATGTAAAACTGGGCAATGTACCTAAATTCCTTGTTCTATAAACTTCAGAGCCTAAGTGGTATTTCCAATGAAGTGTGTTTTTGCTGTCATGGAATTTCTCTGCTCTATAACTTTTCAATTTTAAAGAACTATGTAAAATCTGCAAAAAAGTAAAATATTAAAAGTACTGAAACTTTAAATATATAGTCTCAGTACTTTTATACAGCCATAATACAGAAGTTTCAAATTTTTTTATATACTTTTACAAACATATTTACAGTTTATCATATCCTTCTTTTACCACTTTCAATGATATATTTTTAAAGTAAGTGCTCATTTCTCAACCCACTTGAACACAAAATTAATTCTAAATATATACAGTATATGTGTGTGTATATATATGTGTGTATATATATATATCACCGTACAAGTTCCCTCTTAGTTTTGGATAGCAAGTGCCTTTGTGTGAAAGTACATGTTCTTATAATATTACCTGAGCTATCTTTTTATTAAAACATGCAATAACCGTTCATTTTAGACAACAATGAAAACTAAATATAATAGTGTTACACCTTCTTAGGGTGTGAAAAATTTTAAGTCTTTGTTCTCAAGGTAGCTTGCATGGAAAACACCTTTACTGTACTGCTTTCTATACAACAGCTATTATAGAGAAACGTAGTTGTCATCATAGTGAAGAACAAACTATTTGTTTAGTCTTATTCTTTTTCTGATGATGGCTTTGTAGACAGAGTTGGAAATCAATCACAACTGAACTTTCACCTAAGTGTTTGATCAAAGCCCCACCTACTGTTCTTAGGGGGTGGGTGGGTGAGGGTGGGGGTGGGTGTACCTGTAGCATTACCAAAAGCTAAAATACCAATTTAGCTAGATTATATTTCCAGTATAGCACTGCACTTCAAATTCAAGACAAAAGCATTAGATTTTTCCACTAACAACACAGTGTTATCAGTAAACTAGCAAATAACCCTGTTTGTTAGCTGTTTAAATTACATGTATGGTCTCAATGTATCCCTAAAATGGGAGAATCTAACTGAATCTTCCATCATGCAAACTTCAGGGCTCAGAAAGGATTTCCAGTGAAGTGTGTTTTGCCATCAAGGAATTTCTCTGCTCTGCAACTTTTCAACTTAATACACACTGTAAAACCTCCAAATACTGAAACAATCCTATTTTTATGTCTTCATAGCAAGGAGAGCTAGCAGGAAGAAACCTATGATTTTTCAAATTGGATTTGTTATTACAGTAAACAAAAATGCCCTAAAAAAGTAACTCCAAAGCCCTATTCTGATTTTTGTAACACCTGCGTCTTTCAGACTGCTTTGAGCTTCACAACAACGGAATCTTGGGCCTCAACCTGCCACCAAAAAATACACGACATTGATTTGAATTGTTATTGTTGGAGTTACTGAATTAATCTTAACATCCTCTACCCTCTTCAAATAGTCCCAGCATTTAAAGAAAACCTTTCATATGAAACTCTTATTAATATACTACTTAGTATGATCTGCTAGGGTTACAATCACATTTCAATTTGACTTTACTGTAAAAAAGTGGTATGGATCTGTGTACTGGTAGACTTTCTTTGCATATTGTTTTCAAATTGCCTGAGACTAGCACTTCAGAACAGGGCTGATCGGAGAAGACTTTGTAAAGGAAGCTAAGCAAACAAATCTCTTTCACAGAAAATTCATACTGCAGATTTTTTTTTTTTAACATTTGTTTAATTACTTTCTAAAAGCAAGGGGGAGGAGAGAGGGAAAAAATAGACAAAAATCCATTAAAAGCTGTTTTCTGGGGTTGTTTCCTGTCCACCTCTATAGATGTTCTATTTTTTTCCCCTCTTTTTTCCTTTTCCTGTGAACAGCTGTGCTTTTAAATCACCTATGAATCTTTGCCAAGGAACAACTTTCCAAAGGCTGTGTGCTATTTATTTAATGATTTTGGAAGCTCTTCTCGGCCTTTTCTGGAACTGTAGCTTCCTTCTGAACTTCTAGACTATGGCTCAATCGATGGAGGTAATGTAAGCCTCTCTTCTTATTCTTTTCTTTGAGAACTGAATCTTGACTGTCTCACCTTTGCAATGTCCAGCTCAAAAAGTATTGGTGATGGATGACACTATGCAATGTCCAGCTTTTTTGTTCAAATAGTTGTAACTGAGAGCTATACACTCATGTCTAACTGACATTTAAGGACGGGTTGTTGAAGAAATCGTGCTGCACTAAGACAATTATATAGTTCCTGTTTCTTCTTTCCTTCTAAAAACAGGTTCTGCAGCACACCTCTTTCTTTGATATAATCTAACCTCAAAGTTCTGTGACTGTTCCATTCCAACCTGAGGAATGGGATCAAAGTATAGCCTGGGTTAAACTGAAGTAAGTGCAGAATAATTTACAACAATGAAATCTACATAATTATTTTGTATTTTCAGGTTTGCTGAGATCTCACGCAAGATGATAAAAACTGCCTGAGGAGCATTCAGTATTTTATAAATACATATAATCTATGAACTTAAAATAACAAAGCTAAGTAACACTGCAAATAAATAAAACAAGTAAAAATTAGCTGTATATATTACTTTCAAATTTTTAAATTTTTCTTTCAAACCCTAACCAAAGTCTTAGTATTTTCTGAAACTTTTGGCATAGTCATAACTCATAGGGAACATCCTCTTTTATTCTGTATTGTGCTCGAAGTACTCTTATATCAGCAGTCAAAATTTAGTTTTTAGAATAGAATTAGTAGCAGTGTCTCAGCTACTATTTCACCTTTATGATCCCGGAAACTGTTTGATATACAATTACATATTAGTTGCCAGGTCCAGAAGATCTGTCTTTATGTCTGAGTAATAATGTAGGAAATTAATAGTCTAAAATAAATTCTTGTCATTTGAAAATATACGTATGAATGGACGAGATATAGTTCATATAATATTTTTAATTTTTCAAAGCTTGGGATTATTGGAGGTGGAGGGTCTTGATAAACATAATTTTAGGCAAGGAATTAAGGCTTTTGCACCTTGTAGGAAAACAAACACCTGCTTTTAACTTTCAGCATACACTTTGCTTAGTTTTAGTAGGACTTAAGCATATGCTTAAATGCAACAAAGAATTGACATCTGTATTATAATACTAGATGTCAAAAATAATTGCTGGAGATGAATCTACTCACTCAATGCTCTGTTATTTGTGATCAAATTAATGGAAGGACAGACAAACTGTAAACTTACTAAATCTGCTAAGTGATACAAAATTGAGAAAACCAAAACTGAGTGAACAAGAAAGCAAACAACAAGTAAAATTACAAAGGACTATAATCTAGATTACTGCACAACCGCTGACATACTGTACTACTGATTATGTGTACTACTAATTATGTGTACCGTACTACTAATTATGTGTAATTCTGAATTAGTATGTCATGTGATAAACAGAAGGTGTTTATTATTTCTAAAAACACAAGGGCAGAAAGGGTATTAAGCCAGCAATTCCACTATAAGACTGACATACCTCCGTGCATGTCTGTTTTAATAGTGACCACCACTTGCAGAAGCAGCGCTTCCTTTTACCTTTCAGACCAGTATGCTAGAGGCAGAAGGGAATTATACTGTCAGCATACCTGTAATGCTGATAAATGTGAAAAAGTTAACACGAGATAGAGACAGTGTGAAACTAAACAAAGTGAAAAATCAAAAACAATTTCAAATCGAATTAGAATTTGAATTCCTCAAATCAGTACTGAGATGGGGCTAGTATTCTTCTGTAAGAAGGATTTTTTATATCATTTTAACCTTTTTTAAAGGTAATGTTTATTAAATTGTTAAAAACCAAGGAACGCTAAGTCAGAATGTTAGGATAAGGAAGTGAAATGGCAGCAGAATACATATCAGAAAGAGATAAGAAGATTACAGAGGTCTTTGATAAGAGTTCACTTATAGAGTATTATATTCTATTCTACTACTGGCATTCTTAAAAAGTACTGTAGCACCTGAAACAGCATGGAGAAGTTCAACGGAGTGTATATTAGGGATGGAAAACATGAGCTATGTTTTGAACAAGCCATGTATCCTAGAGGGATACAAACTGTTGGGAGCTTTAAAAATTTTTTTTTAAATCTTTACAGTAAAGTGATACCAGCTGTAACTGCTATTTTTCCTTCCTGAAAGGAAGGAAAAGAGGATATAATTAAACTCATATGATAAATAAATATCAGATCAGGATGCCTTTATCTATGCAGATGTATGACAGCTCAAAAAAACCAATCAAAATTATGAATTATTCCTATTGCAGAAGATAGATAGTCTTACCATGATGAGATGTATTCTATTTGTGGGAACTGCGCTCCTGAGCTCCAAGGTACCCAGTAGTTACATTTGGTACCCATCTTTCCTTGTCTTTTTAAAATGAGTTCATTGTATGTTTTAATTTTTGAAGTAAATTCATAGCACACAAGTAAGGTGATTTGATAGAATGGATTAAATCATGGAAGGTTACAATTATGACAACCTTACTTAAAGTGCCTGTGTGACAATAGGAAGGTGTTGAATGAAGAATGTCTTCCCCAAAAAGAAAAAAATTATGTTCTCCTGAAATTTAAGCAAAGAAAAAACAATTTGTTCATATCTTTCATATTCAGTGTTTCTATATATATCAAAATCTTTCATAGTAAAGCCATCTGTCTCCCATTATTTCATTAGGTCCCTGCCTTTTGCCACTGTACTTTGGGAGCAATAGCTGAAACTACAATCTCACAGCCTTAGTTTTTTTGTAACCCTTTCTTCAGAGTAAAGCGAATGAAATTCTAACACAACATCTTGACCCAGACTTATCCAATCTTCATCCACTAAGCTTGTTTCTGTGAAATTCAGTGCATTCTAGAGTAAATGAGAGAGTCTGCAGTGTTAACAAATCCTTCTGCCTTTGCCAGCCGAGATCCTCTGAGCAGAAGCATCCTTAACTCATGGATAGACAAAACACAGCATACAGGAAATTGCAATCTTGCAAGATTTAAACACACACACACACACGCACACACACACACACACGACACACACACACACACACACACACACACACACGACACGATCAAGGCTAACTTGCAAGCTAACTTATCCTATGAATTCATATGCAAATTTATGAAACCATAGCTTCGATAAAAGGCCACAGATAAGATTTCACAACTGTACATTCAAAACAATATACAGAAGACTTTAATAAGAAAATTACACATATAGGATATTTGTGTTAAACCAGTTGCTTTCACTGGTAGAAGAAAAACAGAACTGACAAGATCATTGAAATTTGCTGTGGTAAAAACATTAATGTGTTCATCTGTATTTTAAAAGAAAACTCTGCAAAGCATAACAGCTAAATTTTCTGATTCAAATACTTTGATGTGACTGAAAGCTGAAGTATGTCTTTTCATATATTATTACCTAGAACATGCTACTGTATTTGCCTAACTTGCTGAAAAATAGAGTCATTATTCAAGATAACTAGTTGATAATGAGCTTTTTGCTTATTTTTTCACATATGATTTTTTTTCTAGAGTGGGATTTAGTTCAAGATTGATATCTAAATTCAGGTATGTACATGGGGTAAGTATCTATGATCCCGCTATAGCAAATAGTGATGTAGTCAATAAAGTTGGTGGGCCCTGGAGAACAACTCAGATTACATATAGTTCACACCTTGCATCCTGCTAATAAACCTAAGTTTCAAGACCTGAGGAGTAACTCCAAACTTTTGGCTCAAAGGCTAATTGGCACAGTCTGGTTATGAGTCTACTTATAAACTGTTATCCTCCAAAACAAAGTGGCCACATCTGAACTGGTATCTGCCCTGTGCTAACTGCCCAGCTGTGCCTGGGAATTACCTGAGAAAAAAAAGCTAGTTGGTCAGGGCCACAGGTATACCAGAGGCTGTTCTCACAATTCAGGACTATAAACTTTGTCTAAGCCAACAAACAATGTAGATCAATGTGTGTGCGTGTGTGTGGGGGGGGGACGACTCTCATAGAATCACAGAATGGCTGAGGTTGGAAGGGGCCTCTGGAGATCATCTAGTCCAACCCCCCTGCTCAAGCAGGGTCACCTAGAGCATGTTGCACAAGATCGCATCCAGGCGGCTTTTGAATATCTCCAGAGAAGGAGACTCCACAACCTCTCTGGGCAACCTGTGCCAGTGCTCTGTCACCCTCACAGTGAAGAAGTTTTTCCTCATGCTCTGGTGAAATTTCCTGTGTTTCAGTTTGTGCCCATTGCCTCGCGTCCTGCCGCTGGGCACCACTGAAGAGAGTCTGGCCCCATCCTCTTGACACCTTCCCTTCAGATACTTGTACACATTGATAAGATCCCCCCTCAGCCTTCTCTTCTCTAGGCTAAACAGGCCCAGCTCTCTCAGCCTTTCCTCATAAGAGAGATGCTCCAGTCCCCTCATCATCCTTGTAGCCCTTCGCTGGACTTGCTCCAGTAGTGCCACATCCCTCTTGTACTGGGGAGCCCAGAACTGGACGCAGTACTCCAGATGTGGCCTCACCAGGGCTGAGTAGAGGGGGAGAATCACCTCCCTCCACCTGCTGGCAACACTCTTCCTGATGCACCCCAGAATACCATTGGCCTTCTTGGCCACAAGGGCACATTGCTGCCTCATGCTTAACTTGGTGTCCACCAGCACTCCCAGGTCCTTCTCMGCAGAGCTGCTTTCCAGCAGGTCAACCCCCAACCTGTACTGGTGCATGGGGTTATTCCTCCCTAGGTGCAGGACCCTGCACTTGCCTTTGTGGAACTTCATGAGGTTCCTCTCCGCCCACCTCTCCAGCCTGTCCAGGTCTCTCTGAATGGCAGCACAGCCTTCTGGCGTATCAGCCACTCCTCCCGGTTTGGTATCATCAGCAAACTTACTGAGGGTGCACTCTGTCCCTTCATCCAGGTCATTGATGAAGAAGTTGAACAAGACTGGACCCAGTACTGACCCCTGGGGGACACCGCTAGCTACAGGCAGCCAACTAGACTCTGCACCGCTGATCACAACTCTCTGAGCTCTGCCATTCAGCCAGTTCTCAAGCCACCTCACTGTCCACTCATCTAGCCCACACTTCCTGAGCTTGCCTATGAGGATGTTATGGGAGACAGTGTCAAAAGCCTTGCTGAAGTCAAGGTAGACAACATCCACTGCTCTCCCCTCATCTACCCAGCCAGTCATTCCATCAGAGAAGGCTATCAGATTGGTTAGGCATGATTTCCCCTTGGGGAAGCCATGCTGACTACTCCTGATCACCTTCTTTTCCTCCACATGCTTGGAGATGGCCTCCAGCATGAGCTGCTCCATCACCTTTCCAGGGATGCAGGTGAGGCTGACTGGCCTGTAGTTCCCTGCGTCCTCCTTCTTGCCCTTTTTGAAGACTGGGGTGACATTGGCTTTCTTCCAGTCCTCGGGCACCTCTCCTGTTCTCCATGACCTTTCAAAGATGATGGAGAGTGGCTTAGCAATGACATCCGCCAGCTCCCTCAGCACTCGTGGGTGCATCCCATCGGGGCCCATGGATTTGTGGGTGTCAAGTTTGCTTAAATGATCTCTAACCCGATCCTCCTCTCGTCTAGTCCCATGTCTGGAAAGGCCATTAGCAGCTGAAATATGCTAGATGTATCCTGAAATGTACCTTTCAGTGTAGTTTCGGGCAAAAGGAATCCACTTTGTGAGCTCCAAGACCATTCCAGTACGTAAAGCAAACTGCAGTATGTAGAGGTAGTTGGGAGATTTGCTGCTCCTTATGTGAACTAGAACATTTATGTAATTGCTAATAAATGATTAACTTTCAGTGCTCATCACTGTGACTGTGGCACTACTTTAATTTACTAGCATAAGGATAGCTCAGTTAAACAGCTTTTTGCAATTCTGCCTGTACTGACCAAAGTCAGAATTCAGTCACCTAAACATAGCCTTCCAAAGGCATTTAAGGCACTCTGCAATAGCCTGTGCAGTCTATAGTTGCTCCAGAACTAACGGGTTCTCTACAAAAGTCTTGTGTCACATCTACTTATCCTGTAACTCCACTACCCATTTGTTCCACTACAGCCTAACCAATATATAGATATGATGATAAACCTCCCTTTGGTTTAATCTGGTTTCCAAGGAAATTCAGCAGCCATTCTCTGAGTACTAGTGCTATATCCATTTGAAAACCTAGGTGTACTAATGGACAGTAACAGAAAAACTAAAGGTCATGTTTCTAAAAAACAAAAAGACCAGTAAATCTCTATATGAAGGGAAACATCCTAAATACAATAATTCCTGATTTCAGTGAGTTACACTGGGTGGATCCTAAGAACTTTACTTCATTACAGCATATATTTCATAAAGATGTTATTTTGGAAACAACAGAATATGGAAAATATGCTGTATCCCTTGATAGCTGGTGTCTGTATTAAATCATTACTCCCAGCAAAAGAAAATGCATTTTTTCTAGTGAGAACAATTCATGTCATTGATTTGTCATTGGTTGATCCATTAGCTAGGGGGCCTTTATAGTTGTATTTGCCAACTTTATTGATACTGTGTCAATACATGATAAAACAATGGTTAAAAACAAAGATTGTTTCTCTTTTTTACAAAAGTATAGAGATAACGCAGTATAATGAAAAAGGGCAGTCCTCTCACAATGGCATCTTACTGTACAGGTTTCCACTAAACACTCTCGACCAAAACTACTTCAAAAGGTGGCTCATTATCTAACTTACTAATGACATTTCAGACCCTCAAAAATGTCAGGACCTTCAGCATAGAGTTCAGCTGGGTTTTGAACGCAAGTGAAACAGGTTCCTCACAGCTTGTGATCATTAATTTGCCAGCTATTTGTCAGATGCATGGTAAGCAGATGGAATGTACTCACTGGGGTACAACTTAAATGTGAAACAAATAAAAAAAGAAAATTGAAAATTTTCAATGATATTCAAATATTTCCAACCATGAGAATTAAAGAGACCTGATGTTTGTACAAAAAAAGACAGTGGACAGAATGAAATTACTTTTTCTAATCTAGTTCCTAGCTGCATTTTGGTAGAACTTCATAAGAAATTGCAGCTGCTAACTTAGATTCAGGATAAGAAAACGACTGTAATAATAAGAAACAGCTTCAAATATTTAAACCTTTAAAGTACACCTTTCTAACTTTTTTTTAGATCATGGTGACTTTTTAGGACTATTTTTCTGGCCCTGGATCAACACTGACTTCAGTGCATTCTCACAGGATGAACCGGTCTTATACAGTTAATTTAGACGCACATGACTCTGGAACTACTGAACTAGCTATAAAAACAATTTCCAGTCCCCACCTGATTTGTTCTGATTTAAACTCTAAAATGGCAGTATCTTTGATCCTATATTCTTATCTAAGATGGACTATAAACAAGTCATAAGCATTAATCCTATCACTGAGAACTTCTTTCATCAGCACTTAGTATCCTTCAGAACCTGTATCTAAAAGATGAAGTATTTAGGTTGGTCATCTCTTTCTTGACAGTTCCTGTATTGTAGCTTGTTGTCTCTGATAAGAACAGGAAAAGGTACCATAAAACACAAGAATATATACTAATACAGTTGTAATCAGATAGATTTAGAGGATTTTTCTTTTCACGAAACATACTGGTTTCTCTCTATATATTTTGTGTATGTAAGCATGTACGCATGTGAATAAGTGAATGAGTAAGAGTGTGCATGTACGCACATGTCTTTGGGTAGTTCTGAGGGCAGATTAGATTTCATTTCTTCTCTCTGTTATCTGTCCTGCAGTATGTCTGCAATCAGTTCATAGAAACAAGTATTTTAGACCCTACCTCCAGTGTGCTGCATCTTCTAGGTCAAAGTATATTTTCAGGCATATGATATAAAGTAAAAAATCCTAACAATAAAATAAAGGGGACTTTTTCTTTTCAAATCTGTGTTTTCTATCCATAATTCTAAATATCTCACTGGCTTAGCATTATGTGACAATGACAAGTTTCCATTTCAGTATGTCATTAACACATTATACCTGAATTTAGTCAGTCTTCACAAATATAAAATGCAAGCTTCATTAAAGACAAGCTCAGCCGTGGGATTTTGTCCTTCTTGACTGGTTGGAACTTTTACAAAGTTTATATGGGTGATGAAATTAGATCTAATTTATCTAGTTAAAACTATCTCCCCAATCACATTTACAAATGAAGAACTATGTTAAATGAGTTACATAGATGAAGAAAAGAAAGGTCCCTTAAGAAATTTCCCTTAATTAAGTGTCTTGTTAGAGTCAACTCTAGTGATTCTCTTCTGTTAAAATAATATTTTCTCCTAATTTATTCTAATTAAGCAGATTGTCATGAGGTCACTTATTTGGCTGTTTGTGATTCTTTGAAATTCTTTTTATGAACCAAACACAAAGTGGCACAATTACCCCTGTCATAGCAGAGATTTTCTACTTCAATGCTGAAATAAAGCTACTCTTTTCTACTTCCATTATTTCAGCCCCCCCCCCCCCCAAAAAAAAAAAAGTCATCGAACTGGTCAAGTGGTGACTAATTTGGAAAGTCAAATATCTGACACACATCACAGAGGAAAGAACATCATGTGCAACTGAACAAGTTGGGAAACAAATAAAACATACCTTCACTGTTATTTTTTTCTGGAAAATGGTTGCATTAGCCTTGTGAGCAACCCTACTGTACTCAACTAAGCTATATATATATTTAGTACTACTCAGTGCATTGTTGAACCTTAGCTTCATATCATAAAAAAGGATAGATGCCAGTGACTTTTTCGAAGTCAGTGAAGTTACTCAAATGATATTTATTTGAAAGAGACAAAAACAGTCCCAAAGGTATCAAGTGTACTTCCACCTAGGCACCTAATGAATCAGGACACCTCAAGAGAGTATGCAAGTTCATCTTACAGGCAGTGTGTTGCACTCAAAGGCTTGTTACAGGCAACAGGGAATGCACCATATACAAGGGGCCGAGAACTCAGTGTAGGTCCAATTAATGTTCTAACAGTTGAAGAGCCAAAATTAATTAATACAAAAAAGCCTCATTAATAATTATGTTGTAAAAATTTTTATACAAAAAGACAAGTATCTCCCCTTTTTCTCTGGTGTGCGCTTACCCTTCCAGTGCCCCTCTGGGTCCTAGAGTCAAAGTTCATGTCAGAGGTTTTTTCCTCCTCTACCTGGGTGCACGGGGGTCTCCCTCACCCCCCTCCCCGCCCCCCCCAGGCCTCCTCCCTGGCCGGGGCTGCCAGCGGCAGTGTGACAGCGGCCCCGCCCCGCCCCGCGCACACAAAGGG
>NW_020451095.1:33135-185811 GCF_003343035.1 Apteryx rowi | reverse complement strand
CGGCCGGTTCCAGCCGGCTCTGGCCGGGGCAAACCGCCCCCGCGCGCCAAAGCGGGGAGCGCTCGGCACCGCGCCGGGCGGCGCTGCTCAAACCTGAGTCCGCAACGGGCGGAGCTGCCGCGCCGGGGCGGGGAGGGGCGGGAGGGCGCGAGAGAGAGACCGGGAGCGGCGGGAGGAGAAGCCGCAGCGCGGGGCCGCGGGGGAGGCGACGCAGCACACGAGAAGGGGGCGCAGGAGCCGCCTCTGAGGGGACCGCGGCCGCGGGGGAGCCGCGGAAGAAGAGGGTGGTGCGGGGCGGCAGGGACACGGCTGCGGGCTGAGCCCAACCGCCTGCGCTGCCCGTCGCCTCCCCGAAGGGAGCGAGTGTAACGTGCGGGGAAGCGGAGGGAGCCGAGACCAGAAGGAGGGGAGGGGGGTTACTGGGCTGAAGTGGAGCCTGGGGAAGGGCAGAGGAGAGGCGTTTTTCTAAGTGTTTGTTTGTTTATGTACTCTTCGTTTCTTAATATTCGAATCAATAATTAAAAGTTTGCTAACTGCCAGTAAAATAAATTAATTCAAATTTGCCGAGTCCGTAGTGTTTTGCCCATGACCCTGGCCAGCAAGTGAAGTAAGGTGGATGCATCTGAAGACCCCAGGAAGGAGATTCTGTCCCCTTGATATAAGGAAGTGTAATTTAGGTCTGTCTCAGTTAAATAGGTTGGTTTCCTGTGGTTAAGATGCAGCTGATGAGAACATGGAAATGCTAGAAGAAGGAATAGGAAGGGAAATTTCAAGTAAATAAAATCACATTTTCTTGGCCGATAATTTAGAGATGTTGATAGTGCTTAACCTAGTTATTGTTACTATTTCAGATTAATAATCTTCTAGAAAGGTACATAATTTCTAAATAAAATAGGTAATCTGAAGAAGAGTAAAAAAAAAAATACTGGAGAAATGTGGAGAAAGCTTTCCCTGAAAGCTTTATGAGTAGTGTAGCTACATAGAGGTCTTCTTCATCCAGAATTAAAACCCTTGGTTTTTGCTAAGGACTGAAGTTGACGACAGAAATTTCAGGCATTCACACTCTGAATAGAAATAATGTAAGTTGAAACAAAGATTATAATAACATAGAGATACAATAGCAGGGTAGTAGAGGGGTTTTTTTTGATGGTCAAATATTTTGTAGTTTATTTTTTTGCAGTGAAAATACAATACACTTTACCCAGCAATTGATGAAGCAAATCATTAGCTGTTTCCCAGATGGCTTCTTGTTAATCTAATCAGAAAACATGCATTTCTCTTTCTTATCAAAATGCTTTCCTGCTCAACTGGCAACTTGTAATCGACAGAGAAAAAGAAAGGAAAAAGACTAATATCCATACAGAAGATATATTCTGCCAGAATATGTTTGACATAGATATTCCCATTGGACACAGGCTTGAAAGAAGTCTTACATGTATTCATGACCAGTCCTCTTCCATCGCTGACAACCTTATGTACTTCATTCAGTCATAATTTTCTCAAGCTCCACTGTATAGTGAAGATTTCTTACCATACTAATCCTGTAGGAAAATTGTTTCCAAAACAATGCTTAGAAAACTTGCTTTAGTTTTCAGCCTAATGCGGACATGATAATTTATATTCATTTGCATTTTCTTTTAGCTTAAATTGTTCCTTCTTCCATGGATTATCTTGATGTATGGAGACTGTTGAAATGGAATATTTGAATATACATATGTATATATGTGTGTGTGTGTCAGGGAATTTGCGATCACTGTGATGGGAGTTTTTAGAACACTGATAAATCAGGCCAGTTTTAAGCTTTAAAACAGAACTTCACCGAGTTCATTCATTAACAGCACATTTGGTGCTAAGTTACTTCTTGCACAGTATTAATCACCACTACATATACAAGACTTAATTTTTAACATATATATCCTAAATTAGCTGTGAGCATGCAATACCTTGGAACTGATGCCATATAGTTAGTGTTGATGGTCACAGTTGGTGATTCTTAGTTGCTGAAGTCCAGATGATCAGGCTTGAGAGCTCTTTGAGAGAAGTCAGAACTGAAACAGGTTTTTCTTCTTGCTTCTCCATCCTTCCTCTTCATACTTGGTGTTTTAATGCTACTTGTCTACCTCCCAAAAGGGGGATCTGAGCTCCTCCCAATGTTGCTTCTCTTTTTGGTTTTGCTGTTCATGCGTCTTGTGTATTCATCAGGATGTGCTGCCTGTTTGCAGTCCCTTGTTTTTCTTTGTTTATCTTGTTCTTTATCTTGCAACTTTTTGTTACTTGGATGCCTCTATGCAACTATGCATGTCTTTGCTTGCTCCTTTTGTGGTCAGGTTGGCCCCATAAATAAAATCCATATATATTGTGCCCATGCCACCACAGTGCTATAAAATACTTACTGCTGTTGTTAGTTGCACTTTTTTAGTATGTTTATATTTGGGTTTAAAGCAAACGGATATTAATTATATCCTGATTAACACATTTATAATTTCTAGGTATCAAAGGCCTCTGCTTTGGCTACGAGAGAGATCATATCTTTTTTAGCTTTTATAGATGTTTTTTTCTTCTGTATCTAAGTAGTTGAAAGTTTATGCTTCCCTTCTCAGACTCTAAGCTAGCTGGGTGTGAGTTAGCTCCAGTACCAAAGTTGCATGGATAGGTTAGTTTAATAGTGTTCTTCAGCTAATCTATCAGACCTCTCAGCAGAGTTTAATGACAGGAAATGCTTTTAATATTATTGGATATCAACATAATCAAATAGATCATGCAACTCTGGCCAAGGATTATTTGTTAACAGAAGATTTGTCATACTGGATCGGACCACAGGTCATATCCTGATTCTGAGACAGATATGTGGAGAAGAATATGAGAAAGTGCAAACACTTATTTACATGAAAAGACTTTCTAATAGTCATATATTATAAAAAGTCGTTTTATGAAGTTAGAATTTGCAGAATTAGGTCTGGCCTTGYTGTTACAGGGATAGGAAATCAATCTTAAAAAGGAACAAACTATTTTTTAAATATGTCAGCATCCTTTATTTTAGAAGATGAAGTGACAAACTGGTGAGATAATTCTTTGTTAAGGTGTCAGCTCTATTGCAGATTTCTCGCCTCTTAATCTGTTAATGTAAACATACCAAATAATGTAATAATATTTTTGTTTGTGTTTAGATTTTTTCCTTTTTGTTTGAGTGAAATTGATTTTAAAAATACCTTTGAAGAGTGGAAGTGAGTGACAAGTATTTTTAATACTTTTTTTTTAAAACTTCGTAGCTGCCAATTAACAACTTGCCTGTGGTTGGGTGTTTCCTGATTCATAGTGTCCTATTGAAAACACATTTAAAAAATTTGTTGTTGCCATTATTTTTTAGGATACTTCATTAGGTATTTTATTTTTAACTACAGAGATAAAACTGGTTTTGCTTTGTGTTTGTAGTATAGCATTTCTAAAGGACACTAAAAGAGATCTGAACTGTTACAAAAACTGTATTGGAAGCTACAGGTGGAGAGGCAGCAGTTTGTGTATAGCTTCAAAGTAAGAAAAAAAGCTACTTTTGAAGCCACTATATTCCAGAGTTCTGGCTGCAATGTAGCAGCTCTTTCTAGGTGTCTTTGCTATTCTGGGACCTCACCTAATCCATATAAAGGCTAGTTGTAAATTTTCTCTTTAGACATTAGACTAGCTCTGTTAAGATTCTTTTCTCTTGAAGAAAACCTTAAGTTTAAAACTGAGCATCTCTGATAAATGGCTAAGCAAATACTGATTACATTACAGAGTAGGTGGGAACAGAATGACATGCTAAAAAAACAGCTGTAAAGAAAGGCTAGGAAGAAAGACAACTTTCAAAAAAACATCGAAGTAAGCTGCAGGGTATAGGGGAATTGAGTCTATTCATTTTTCTTTCGCATCATAACTTTTATTCACATCTAGAGAGCACATCCCAACATGGTCTGAACTACTTGCTTTTTTAAATAAAAAAGCATATATTATGATGATAGGGCCTGGTTTCTTACTTATTAAAGCTTTTCTTATTGGGTGACTGAACTGGACACTGTAACCAAGATCAGCATTGTTTAAGGTCTACCAAAATACCCTATGAACTTTCTTAATTAAATAGCATTCTACCATCATCAATAAACTGTATTGACTGAAGTTCAGAACACATACAGGTTTAGAGTATTATTATAGAAATTTACACTTTGTCAATTTAAGATGGCTTTGCTGAAGCCACCATTATTTTACTTTAAGCTAAAAGCTTAAGCTATAAAATTCTTATTCTGATAGGAAAGTTATATTCTCATGTGGTTCTTGAAGGGATTCAGCTCACATGCTCTGTAAAGTAAACAACCTGATTCCAGGATTCTGGAATTAAGAGGTGAGAAAAAGAACCCCAAAACTATTACTGTTAAATACATTCTACTTAACATATAGGTGATTCAGAGAGAGGAAGAATGAGTAGCATGCTCTTGCACTCACTTTAAATGCTTTAAGTGGAGATATGAGGTATATTCAAGTCCTCAAGGTCTGTTTAAGTACTTTAACACTGGATGTTAGGTGAGCTAGAGGAGTGACTAATCTGTGGATTCTAATGCAATTAACTGAGAGTTGCTCAGGTCCATGAAGCCTGAGACATTCTGTATAGATCAGCAATGAAACTGAGTTCCTCAGAAAACTAAATGTGAAAGAAAACATAGGTACCAATAACTTAATGCCTAACAAATTCAGATTTTTAGTGTCTATGCTTTTTTTTAGATTCATTTTATTAGCTGGACCAAATCAGACAGGAATAGATTATATAACTTACTTGTCCATTAAAACCTCATCCGCATGTTAATAGTTTCCGCATGGTAGCTGGGCTTGTGAATTCCTTCCTGCACAAGCACTAAATAGTGTAATTCTTTCCCATGACTTCCTTGTAGATTGATACATATGAACACATTTATCCAGTCACGGAAATTCATTCTTAACCAAAAAAACCCCCACAAAACTTAGCGAATTTTTTCCTTCATTTGTCAAAAACATGAATGTATTTTTCAGTTGTTTGATGGTGTTTCTTTTCCCTCATGTCTTTCTTTTGAGAAGGTAGTTGTTCCTCTTTACAATTAATAGTGCTTTTTGTGCAAGGCCTTAATCTGGTAAGAAATTAAAGATACTTCTGTGTGATACATCTGAGTGATTTTGGTAGTGATACAGCCTTAATTCAGGCTATAGTTGTACCAGGTAGAGCTACTTTGGTTGGACTTCTGAAACCTTGATAGACGCCACACAGGCAAGCGTGGGACTCAGGATGGTGCAACCTATAGAAGGGGGGTTTGCTCTGGGGTGTTCCGCAGGAGTTTAGGAACCCTGGGTGTACCATGGCCAGAGACACCACACTGTGGGGTTGCCGTAACCCTCCAATGACCCCGTGAGTGCTGAGCGAAACTCGGCAAAGGAGAAGCGACACCGCAGACTCACGCTGTAAGCATCTAGGTACTGTGAAAGTTTGCACTGGGTTATCTGTTGAACATCCGTACTGATATCAGTTGACATGTATGCTGTTACCTGTTGAGCATCCTGTTGGTATCCATATTGTTATCGACTGAGGCCATCTGTTCTATTGCATAACTGTGGTCTGTCATTGATCGATTGGATAATGAACTAAGCTCAGGAAGAATAAAAGCAAGTAAGCCACCTTCCTCTGTCTGGACTTGGACTCATTGTCAGTTGGCCTGCAGACCCAACAACCTACCCATCAGTGGGGATGCCCCTGATGCCAACTGCCAGGGAGAACCTGAATCATCTTGGCACAGCTTGAGTGTGGTGAGAACAGTCTGGGGAAGACTATACCAGAGGGGTGTCCCATAAGGACTAGGAAAGGGTGAGAGTGGTCATTGTACCGTGCATCCGTGGCTTAACCAGAAAGCTCTGATATGTGTATTCTATTTTTAGTTCTGTTGTATTTCTATCTCTTTACTATACTTTTTAGCTTGTTTAGTGTTGTCCAGTGTCTGTCATATGTGTAGGATTGCTTAGCTCTACTAATTCTTAACAAATGATAATCTCTGGAGTTCAAAGCAGCTAACCCCCGAATCCAAAAGAATCCTGGACGCCCATCTAGTGGCGCATCACAAACCTGCTTGTCCAGAGTTAGCCTACGTATTCTACACAAAAATTCATTGTGCCATATAGGCAGGTATTTAATTCCTTCAAGATGCTGGGACACTGTAGCTGCTAGTGAAAAAAGAAACTGAAGATGAAGAATCTGGCTTGAAAGTTCAGAGGCCTATCTTCAGTATAGGAATATAGACCTATAGTTAATAAAGTTGCATCTCTCAAACTGCAGAACAAGGATCATGGTTTTATCTGCCTTTGATTATGTGGATGTAGAAGAGCTACAGATTGTCCATAAAACTTCAGTGAAGATGTGTTCATAAAGCAGTTGAAACTTCAGGGCAGGCTGAGTATTTCCTGTAGAATAGTGGGAGAAAATTGAGAGGCAAATTGTACTTGTATTCAATAGACAGCAGTAAGAGTTGAGACTTAAATTGCAGAATCTGATGGCCTGACTTAAGATGAGAAAAACCTCATTGAAGAAACACAAATGGCAACAGTAATCATGGAGTAAGGTGATAGTGGGTATCTGATTAAAAATAAAGAATGAACATGACTCTGCATTGGTGACATCTTTGTAAAACATGTATTTCCAAGTTAAAAAATGTTGTCCTGACCTCCAGATGACCCCCCTCCTCAGTCCAGTGGCTTGGCATCAGCTAGAGAAAAATCACATGCAGCCAAGTATGTTTCATTAGTGTTAACAGTTCAAATGTTAACTAATAATAGATAAATAGRAGAAATTGCAGTATGTACAGAGAAGCAATAAGAAGAAGATGACTACTGTGGAGTGTAAGGATGCATACCAAAGCTCTACTTTGCCAATACCTTGGCAGGATCTATCCATACTGATGTATGGGAGCTAAGGTGAAATGAGATCTGGCCATCAGATGAGCAAGAGTTCTGGATGATAGCTTCTTGATTCCTAAAATAAAGTACACTTCTCTTGTGGTGTGAACCTAGCCTGTTAAAATAAATCTTTCTTTCAACAAAAAATAATAAAAATGAATTATTTTGTCTGCTGATACTGATTTAGCCTGCTTTTGAAAGTAATTAACGTAATAGAATAAACCTTTCCGAGACAATTTCTGCAATTGGTTTAGTGCCTAGGATATTTGTTTACTAGCTGTAGTAGAATTTTGGCAATCATTAATTATTCCATTTGTATATAATTCAAAACCTTTTCTTTTAAATAAAATTAATGTATTACATCTCCTGTATTTCAACATTTGTTGCAGTTACATAGTCTGAGTATTATCATAGAAAACATCCTACTTTGTATTTCCTTAAAGTGAATAATTAAACCGATAGGTACTTTCCAAAAGTTTCAAAAGCAATTGCCTTTCAAAAAAAAGATTCATTATATAATAATTCAATATACTATTGTTATTTTCATTGAATTTTTTGTCTTCAGCAACTGAAGAAAAAGTTGGACGTGATAGTAGGAATGGGTAGAGGAACTTCAGCAGTAAAAGGTGAATCCTGAGGAGATACCTTTTCTCTAGAGTATCAGAATCCATAAGAGTTTGTCATCACAAGATGAAAGAGAAGAAGTGCTGTCTAATGCCATACAAAGAAAGTGGTAATGGCATCATTACCACCCACAGTCACTTCTAATGTACCACAGAGATATTTATAAAACAGCTCTATTAACCTTATGTCATCTGCATTGTAACATACAATGACAGATCCAAGTAACAATGATTCAAATGTTTGTCTGTGGTAGTTAGGAGAAGACAAAGAATACACCTCATTGAGTACTTGCTGAAATTAAAAGAACATCCTTCTGTTACAACAGAAAAATATTAATTCCTGTGGAAGATTATTATTTTCTAATGAGCCTAAAAAGTGCTAACAACCAAAATATGTAATCTTTCCTATCAATATTTGTATTGTTTTTTCAGTATCTATGTTTTTCAGTATCAAATGGTCTAGCTACAAAATAAATCTTCAGTATTATTCAATTAATATATATTTTTATTTGTGTTTAAAAACATGACTGCCAGTGACAAGGTCCCCATCAGGCAGAGTGAATAATCTTCCGTTACTTGAGATGCTCATGGCCTGGCTGTTTGCACAGTACACTAAAATGTGTTGGTATGGCATGAAGGCTCATCAGGATGGTGAAGACACTGAAGCGAGGGCTTTTGGAGTAAAAGACTAGTTGTTCATTTCAAAACTTTGCAACATGTCTCATTTTAAAATAACAGCATTTGACCTCTTCAGTTATATCAAAATAACAAAAGTAAGCATGTTCTCTGTTCAGAGTGTGGACAGAGAAGAATGTCTGGGCGTAGAAGAGTTTCTAAACATAATGTTTAAACGTACTTTTCTCTCCATTAATCATTGTAGTGTGATCCCACTGCTCTTGATTTAGTTTTCTGAAACCTCTCTCTGTGTGTTAAAACCTTAGGCTGGGTTTGAATTTTTTTGAAAGTGACAGGTACCAAAAAGTAATTGCAGTGCTGGAGCTGAGGTATCTAAGTTCTTTATTGAATTTGACAGCCATAACTCTCTACAGTAAGCTCAGTTTATGTTTCAGCCTAAGCTTTGCAGACATGAGAACTTTCTTAAAATTATCAGTCTCCATAAATGAACCTTGATATTATCTGCAATAAAAATACCCCAAAATACCATGAGACTCATGTTAAATTATGAAAGCTTGAAACACATATTCTTTCATAGGAAATGTTCTAAACTGCATGTCTACCCTTGCAGGGGTGTCATCTGAAGGTCACTTTTGACTACTTTAGAAGTATGAGGCATTCACTTGTCGTGTGCCACGTTTGTTTAGTGACTGTTCTCTCCATTAAGCAGGATGCTACTTCTGCGTACTGTGCTGTCAAAGCAGAATATTGTGATGATAATTCGTACTATGCTTCTGAGGTGTAAAGACTTACATCTTAACCTAGGTGAGGTATAGAGAGGCTAAAATGGTGATAAGTACCTGAAATCTCATACTAGGTTTCAGGGACTCAAGGTGTGTACAATATGATCCGGAGAGCTCTAACTTCTTATATAAGTTTTGACAGTCCCTCCAGGCTATCCACTGGGCAGTACCATTGCCCAAATGATACTCAGATTTCTGTGCCAAAGCCTACCTTCCATGCCCAAAGCTAGCATCTGATCCAACAGTAGGAATTATGGTGGATTCCGGACAAGACTCTTCCAAATGAGTTCAACCAGGGAAGTACTTCTCCAGCTGAATTAAGTAATCGTGACAAGAAAAAATGTTTTTTATCTTTGAGGAGTTTCATAGCCTGGGCCTAAGATTTCTCAAAGTTCTTATAAGGCTTTTAGATGAGGGTTCTCGTTAGCAACTAACTTAGACCTTATGGAGTTATAAAGGTTAAGGATAATCTTACAGAGGCAGACTTGAAAGGAGTCAACATTTCCCTTCCCTTCTCCCCAGAAGGTCATCTTCTAATTGAACTCAGTATCCTTATCTGTCTGTGTAAGGGAGAAATCGTGGTTGTACCCCTAACCTTAATTTTGGCATTTCCCAACTTTCAAGTGTTGACTTTTCAGGCTTAATACTGTTTTCATATTCACCTCCATATGTTAAATACAGGGTTTTATGGGTAATGCAACTTTAAGTGTTATGAACAAGGCATTTCCAGAGAGCATTAAAGCCAATCACAGTGCTTGAATAATCCATTTAGTTTATTATAAATAAACCAATAAGCACTTAAAGCAAATTCTATAAATATGATGTATCTAATTCTTCATTTTAATCAAAAAGGTTTCTAAGCAGAGTGTCTATACAGAAACCTTTATAAGTGATTTTTAAATACACAGTCTTTAAATAAATATAAATGCTGTTCATATAGTTATGCTTATATTCATGCATATTAGCGTTTCTTTGTTTTCATCAACACTACAAGTTTTCTTGTTTTTTGTGGTTTCAGTTATTTCATGGTAGAATGAATAGATGTTCCATGAAAATGATGTTAAAATAACAGAGGAATGTCCATGAATATTCATAGGACTAATTGTTATTCTTGTTTCTTGATTGTGAGGGAATGTGGGAAAGCTTGTACATGCAGAGTATAACGTGAAGGGATATGAAAAAGGGAATCTGTGTATTTTGTGCATAGTTCTGACATCTGAATTTCTAAATGTTCAGGATTAGCATTTAAGGAAAATGTGCCAGTTATTTTGAAGGAAAAAAAACAACAAAAAACCATCAACAGAAAAAAAAAACCTGATACAGCACTGAGATAGAATTAAAAAAACCCACAAGAATATTTTAACTTTTTAGGAATTAGAAGCCAGTATAATGTTAGTAAAGAAGATTCTTGAGCAGTTCTGATCCTTCTTTATCCGATATGCTATTATGTCCTTCCAAAAGCACTGAGGTCTTCTAAGAAGCTATAGAAAAAACACAGAAACACAAAAACAGTGCCAGGCGCTAAAATACCATATGAAGTGCAGTTCTGATCTGAATGAGGAAAAGGGATCTGCTCAGCCTCCTAGGCACTCCTGCAACATGTTGTCCACATGGACTTGTATCTACAGGTACCCTTCAATCCTGACTGCTGGGTACGTACCCTGGCTGTGTTCCAGCTGCGGTTCAGGATGGGAACTGGCTGTATGCTATCCCTCCACATGCACTGATCTTGTTTGGAAGGCAATCCAGGCATGCTGGCAGGGGGAGAACTGTGCTATAATCCCTTTATTGAATGATGGGAGGAAAAGGACTGTGAGGCACAGTGTAGGGCATACCTGCCCTGCCCCTGTAGTCACAGTCTTATTGTACAGGGCAGTTCTAATGAAGTTCCTTTGTTTCCTTGTGCAGGCAAGATACTTGGAAAAGCCATTAAAAAGCAGAATGAATAAAATTTCCCACATTAGAGCATGTGCATGTGTATGTGTAATTAAGTTGTGCATGCAAGCGTGTGTGTGTGTTTGTGTACATATACTGTAGTTAATCTACTTCCTTTATTGCTGGCCAAGAATTAAACTACTTTCTGTAAAACCATGTCTTTGAAAAAAGAAATATGTACATGAAGAAATACAGTGAGATGATGAAGAAATACAGTGAAGAGAGTTCTTTGCCTATAAAATGTCTATACTGATTCTCTTTTTCAGTATACAAATAAAACTTTGGCTCAAGACATATATATGTTCAGCAGGCTTTAATAGGTGTATTTTTGAAATGATTGTGCATCATTCTGACTGTTGCTAAGCTAGAATTCCCAGTCATTATATCTCTATAGCAATGTCATAGCAAGAGTTTTAACATCTTCATCTAATAGAAGCTGAAATGATCTTGTAAGGATAGCTGAAGCCATCATTTTTGTTGATGCACTAGGACAGGTATTTGTTCATGTTCCTATAGCAGGACATCACACAATCAGGATCGTCCCCTACCAGATTCCTTAGCTGTGTCTTAATGTAACCTCAGCCTAATTTTCTGGTTTCTTGTACCTTCTGTTATCACTGATACCACCCAAATGGACTGCAAAATGCTGCTGGTTCAGAATTCTAGGGTATGGTTTAGCTGATGAAATCTAAGCATCTGCATCTGAATCACTGTAGGCTCTTTTTAGAATCAATAGAGAGAAATAAGCATTTTAAAGAGAAATTATTCTGATTTGGAATTAGACATCTGTATTTGTTCAGATGATTTTACCCTAAAACTACTAGCTTTCCACTCACTGTGTAGAGATGTACAGACTGTACTAGAATGACTTGCTCGATTATAGATACCAACACTGGAAATGTCTACGGTTAGGTGAGGTGTATACTATCTAGGCTCCCTATATAGTCAATGGAAAGACATGACATTTCAATGGGATGATTCATCTTATCTTAAAGTAGATGCCTATAACAGATAAATAGGTGAATCACACTTTTGCTTATGTATTTGGTTTTCTTGCACTGAATTCTAAAAATACACTCCTGGTGGGAATTATTAGACCCATCTTCTATGTGTCTAACCAGTGGTTAACGAACAGATTTTGGAAAAGTATATACAAGTTCTGAATGCCAGGTCTTTTTTAATTTATCTTCTTTGGTTGCATTTTAATACCTTATATTTTATTTATATGTAAAAAATTGTTTATTTACTTAATGTATTGGGGTTTCCTTCAAGGATGCATTTGTGACTCTTTCAAGCAGATATTAGTATAATCATAAAATATTATTCTTAAGTATATATTAACTGATAAGCTGTTATCCAATACTTCACCCAAGTAAGCGTCATACAGAAAAATTAGCAATGTAATATTGATCAGAACTGGCAAGAGAAAGAAGCACAGACATAACTGTATTATTAACAGAAAGGTGTAAATATTAATATTTAACTTTGAGGGTCAGCAAATGCCTTGACTTCCCTTCTGCTATGCCTCATTACTACTATTGTTGATACTGATTTGTAATGTTAAATGGCCTCTTTGTGAAATAATCGATATTTAAATTTGGTTATCTTTAGCATAACTGGATTCAAGTTACTTTGCAGTCCTGCCTACCTAAACACCACCTGAACTGTGGGAACATACGAAGAATACCTCAGGCTGCAGCATTACAGTCTCTTACTCCAGATGGATATGGTTCACAAGATGTCTCCTTGAAGCCATGTTAGCTGTGGGAGCTTGTTGCTTCTACTCAGCACTACCTGTGAAAAAAGTAAGAAATTACTCATAAACACATATTTTTTAGATTCTTTTCTCACTCCTTTTTAACTTGAAAATAAATCTATGTGCTGTTATGAGGAAGGAAAAAGGGGGAAAAAGCAACAACAACAACAAAACCACCAATCTGTAAGGAAATGTCTGTCTCATCATCCAGACTGATAAATAGACAGGCTCAAAACGTGAGGAAAATCAGTTCCAACTACACCCACAGTACAATACAGAAAGGAATACAGCAAATGCAACACAGTGGCAGTCAAACTAAGCCTGAAGGTCAATTAACTCTCCTCCTTCTTCCCCAGTGCCAACCAGGGAAGAGCAAGGAGTGCCAAGGGATTCTCTCCTCCTTGACTCCCTGTTGAAACACACAGTTTACATATAGGGTGCAAGAAGTTAAAAGACCTGGAACAACCAGGCCTGTTCCACTTTCCTTCTTCGACCTTGGATACTGATTCCCTGGCAGGATAATCAAAGGATGGGGGAGAAAAGAATTTAATCTCCTTCAAATAATGTTATGTAACTTGCTGGCAGCAAAATTTAATTACAATTGTATTTATAAATATTCTGTTTGAACTTTACATCTTTTTTTTCTTGTTTGATTGTTTTGCCTTTTTTCTTAAAAGCTACATAGAAAATACATGTCACTGGCAATAATTTTTCTAGTTATTCCACATAATTTACAGAAAATTGTTTTGCATCCATATAGATATTTTTCTCTTACTGTTAATGGGTACCAGATTAACATGGGATAAAAATGATAAGAAGCTCTTATCTGTATGGTTACAGATTTTTGTGACTTCTTTGTAAGAACTGAAGCCGCAGTTTTTCAGGAAGATCACAAATTAGTTTATTGATCCTAAGGATATTTAGAGAAAGTAGTGGTATAATTTATGCCTTCTTTTCTTATTTTCTTCATTACTTCGACTTAATTTTTTTTATTTCTTCAATATACATTTTATAATATTTGTTAATTTTAGACTTTCTTAGGTGGCTCCTTTCAATCTCTGGCAGCCAGGCTAACAAAGTCACTAGGGCTGAAAATACATTCTCACAACTAGTCTGGAATGCACAAGGCATGTAGCAAGATCCCTACCATCATCTTTTTCATAGTCTTGTCTTTTAAAAAAAGAGCGTGACACAGCTGTCCATACCAAAAGTTATTTAAATCAAAAAGAAAAAGCAGTTTCAGGAACTGAACTGCAATCTCATATTTAGAATTTATTACTGGTTGATTTAAGCTGCTCCCCTGCTTTTAACTTAACATATTCATTGTTTTGAATCACAGGTACCTAATTCAGCACTGTGAATTTCACCCTCATAGTGTGATGCCTAAAATTTACATGTGATGATACTGACCATTGTCATTTGTTACTCTCTTCGTGAATATAGGCCCAGCAAACTGCAACAGAAAAACGTAGCAAGAGAACACTAAAACAGTATTACATGGTATCCAGCATCAGTTAATAACTGCTATTTGAATCTTAACGAGGTGTCTCAGGTTTGGAAATTGATTTATCTTATGTTCAGCAATGAAAATGTGCCTTCCTCATCTTGTCTTAAATCAGGTATCTGTTTCTATAATATTGTTTATGATCCACATGGCAATATAGCTTGGCTCTGAATTTTTGTATGTATTTTACACTGGGTAATGCAACCAAAGAATAGTGTAAGCTGCTCCTTAAATGTTTATCTATAATAAATGAAAAGAAACACCAGCTTCCTATAGTGAAACTAAATTGCCGAAAGAGGTACTAGATATATTCCCGTGATCCTAAAATTACACAAAGTAGTCTTATCATACAAAGGTATTCCAATCTAAATAACTTTTTTTTTTGTCTTTCTGATGGATATTGTAAAATAGTTCCTGTTGGTATAGGTCTAATACTTGACTATGCTAGAAGGCAAAACTGGTAATTGAAATGCAGGAGGGGAAGAATGTTGATTTAATCTTTATTAGTTCTTGAACAATATTCCATAGATTGTTTATTTGAACCTATTTTAGTTATCTTTAGGCATTCTTGCACAATTCTCCTTGCTTATCCTTTCTTCCCACACTTTCACCACTCCCTTAACATCTATATCCAGCATGTTTAAAGGCTCCTCTATGTCTATTATGTCCTTTGCACTTCCACCAACTTACTTAACAGCCTGCCATCAAACCCAACTATGATGCATCTCTGGCTTCACAGATGTTTGCCCTCACTAGCTCTAAAGTCACTCTAACCTGTATTTTGTGCAAGGATGTCTGCTCTAAACAAAATTTTGCTGCTATTGTACCCCCTTTCCGCACACATGCCCTCTTCTCAGTAGAGTGGAATAGAAGCCTTAAAAGCAGTGTAGCTCAATTACCAGTTTAAATGCTCTGATCACTTCAGTATGTACCCTGGCTCTGAGTTCAGAGAACAGTATGATGTGAGAGGCAGAGGAGCTAGAAAGAGTGGGATTTTTCTGAGGATCTTTAGATGCAAGTGGGGTAGAGCATCTCTATCAGATAAAGTAGATTAAATAAAGCAAGAGCAGAAAACATTTGGTGATGCTTGAGACGGATGACAGGGACATTAGAAAGGAAATAGGCTGTGTGTTCAATTAAGACAGGGCTTGATCTAGAAACTGAGGAAAGAAAATAAATAGATGAAATATGACAAGACACAGTGGGACAGAACTCAAGGGGAGACAGGATCAAAAGCTAAGACAACATATTTGCCTTGTTTTGCATCATTACAAAGAAGATGAAGTGGAGAATATTGCATGTATGGATCCTGCAAACCTTTGACAGATGTTGAAATGTTGTGCTGAAAGTGTCTAGTCAGGAGTGCAAATTAACCTAAAGCTAGGCCATAATATAGTATTAGAATAGGGCTAGATATCTGAAGTGTATCCCATAGTCCATGGAAAAAATTAACTGTTTCTTCTGGGCAATTGCATTCTAACTAACTGCTAGGAGAAGTATCTATATGTCATGGATATCTATGTTAGGAAAGTGAGTTCCATTCTTAGTAACTAAATGGAATGTTAGATGACTTATTTTACAAATATTTTTTAAAAAGTAGCCCTATAAAACTTGTAACCAAGAGTATTAAAAAGGAAAAACTCCATCTTTCCAACAGTATTTTTTAATAAATCTTTCTAACAGTATTTTCTAATAAATCTTGGAGTGCCATGATTGGAAGCGAACTAATATACTGAAATCCAAAGAGAAAATCAGGATGAGCACTGTCAATATAGACTGGTTAGCACAGCTTCATTCCAAGGCAAAATAAAGGAAATACAAAATAGAATAACAAAGATACAGAATTAAAAACAGTTAAATAATTTATGCTAGTCAACAACTGTTTCTTAAACTCATTTCTTAAAACCAGAAAACTGATTTCACTCCGTGATAAGATTACATGTTTGGTTACTAAAGTTTACTGCGTAAAAATGCTATAGAATTTTGTGAGATGTCTGCCATAAAATTGCATGACATTCTGATTAGTACCTAAAATAACAAAATCACAGTGCAAACATCTAGACCAATGTGGTTCATTTAGTAAGCTGAAACCAATAAAAGTGTGCTTCATACAGTCACTGACAAAGCTGTACACAAAGAATTCAGAATGGGAGACTAGAATGCAGAAGGGGAGACTGTGTCTGCATTGCAATGACAATGCAGACAGACATCATAGGGAATCAAGAAAAAACAAAGTCATTCTTGTGGCCAATAAAACTAATAATATCTTTGGAAACTAAGTGGGAAGTAGGAAAGCAAAGATGATTTTACTTCTACATACAATATATGTGGCACATTCAGTGTCTACATTTTAAAATACTGAAAAATTAAGAGAGAAAGTTGCAGAATAAAGCCATATAAATTATTCGGGGGCTGGAGAAAATGCCTTACAATGAGAGCATTAAAGAGCTCAATCTATTTGTCTTATCAAAAGAAGATTGAGAGGTGAATTGATTATAGTGTATAAACACCTTCAGGCTAAGAAGAGTGAACCGAACAAGAATTTCTTTTTCCTCTCCTCAGTAAATCTGGTATACATCTATACTTGTTCTCTTCAAGTAAAACCTCTGCACTTCATGAAATCAATCTTAAAATAATCATTAAATAATAGGATCTAATTTTGTGAAGCAAGGTTAAACCCTTTTCTCCGAGAACTGTGACTTTCCAAAAAGGTCGATACATTCCGAGAAGTATATCACTTAAGAATGACCTGAAACAGACAAAGTTATTACTGCTAGCTTGAGACCACCAAGAAAAGAGACCGCACCTTGGTGAAAAACACTTTTTTGAAAACTGGAAACTTAAGGAAGCAGAATTTGGAATAATGTAAACTACTGCAAATGTGAAAATTTGCTGAACTGTGGAAATTTGTATGGATAACCTAATTTAAGTAGTTAATATCTCTAAATGTCTAAATGGTTCACCAGCTTCCAGGCTGTTGTGTTTTCATTAGGGACCCTGGAAGCCTTGACATCTCAGGTTTTCATGTTGCTGGCTCTCCTACAGGAAGTCTGGGATCCCTGAGCCCTATCAGAAGCCTGGATCAGAGGAAATCTCATCTCTGTGGCTGAACAAGGAGCCAGATCCTGTTGAAAGCAAAAGCTCCATAGGACTGTGGGACAGGGAATTAGAAACTGATGTGTCCATAGCCGCAAGGCAGATTTTATAGCGGGTCTGTTCTAGCACTGCGGATCTCAGATATTTCTATTACAGTCTAACAAGTGAGCTGACACAAAACCAAACACAAACCTTTTGTTTCTTTAGTAAACAACTCATTAGAAGTTCATTCAAGCTGATGCTCTGTGGAATGTTTAAGTTATGTTAAAGGACCAATATGTTTTTTCACATTAGTGTTTTTCACATAATTCATTCAAGAGTTTCTTTCTGACAATCTTTTCTTCTAAGCCTAACGGTTGCTACTGTCTTCATTCAAGGAAGAACAGGTTTTGTTCCATTTGAGATGTACAGCTTGTTTAAAACTGCTGTTCTTGTTCCTAGTGGCAAGGAGAAGGAGCTCCTTGCATCATGTCTGAAAGAAGAATGACTTACTTTCTTCAAAATTGGAACTCTATAGAGAGTTAAAACCTGTCAGTTTCTTTTAAGACATACAGTCATAATTTCATCTATGAAATATAACATTTAATCTGAAAGGCCACATTGTGGATCTATCCCATATACAATTTAGTATGGGTTGAAACCTTAGACCATTGATTTTTAAAAGCCGAACAATCTAACTTTTCTCCCGTTGAATGGTGCAGTGTTGACAGAAAACCCACCTTTTGCAATGACATTCTTCATTCCAGATCCTGCAGTCAGTTCATACTTGCCATTGAGCTTCCTTGTTGCAGAAGGCGGCTGTGAGCAATCGGTTGCTAGAGATACAATGCTTGTTCGTGATGGGTAGAAAAGAAGTGAGACAGTTACTACCTTTGCATTCAGTGTGTATTGAAAAGTTAATTAAGAAAAATTACAAAGCAAAAGATGCAGTTCTTCATTTTGTGAAGCAGAAGCCAATGTGATTGAACTATAATAGATGACATAAACTGCACCCACTTGAAAACTCTAAGGGAGATAACCTATTGATCTACAACATTTAATAAAAAAGTTGCAAACAAAAGCTGGTTGTTTGATATAAAAAGCACCTTAGAACAGAATTTAACTAGTCATGGTAACAATAAGCAATTTTTCCTTTCTGCTCATATTGTGGTGAGAACTATTGCAAGATTACTTAAAGCACAGTTGAAACCACCTTTTTTTCAATGCCACACCCATTATTCTGTTTCAGTTTTCATCATTCCTCTTTCTATTATGCAAGAATATTTTTTATTTCTTGACACATGCTTTTTTTCTCTTAATATGTCCTGGCATGGCACTACCAGCATAACCATGTATAAATGATGGGCTTATTAATGATTTGTTAATAGAAGCAATCATGAATAGTCTAGAAGGGTCACAGAATGTGATTTTGTCCAAAGAAAAGACATTCAGATCTGAAACAGCAGGTGATATTGCTTCACAAGTGCAATCAGGATGATAAATCTGATTTGGTTTGAGAGCTCTTTCTGAAGCCCACATACAAGAGAGCCTAATTCAAAGTTTATCTTACAATCTTTTTCACCCCCATTTAATGCTCATTAAAGATCCTGAATGATAAAGTTAAATTGATTCTGCACTAAAATTCTATGATCTCTTACAAAGTTGATGTAATGATACCATATTGTTCAGATTTTGGGTACCGTTAACAGTGTAACATAATTAAAATGGGAGTTACACATTTTCTAGTCTGTATTTTTAACTGCCGTAAAATCTACTAAAACTACGTTCTGAGGAATTGTAATGATTCTGCAGTGTAACTACAGACTATTGGTTGTCATTCCAAAGCAGTTTGTTATCTGTAATATTCAAAATCCTGAGTCTTTTTACAGTGAATGTGAAATTAAATGAATTTACATTGTTTTGGACAAAGGCATAAGAATGTCTTGCACTTGAGATGCCAAAAATCTATGAGCCTCCCTGTGTGAAACGCTTTACAAAGAGAACTACTGTAGGCTCAGAACTTGTAACTTGTACCAAGTTAGCCCATTGGGCTAAGCTGAATAAGACACACCAGTTTCTGTATCTAAGAGCATCCTGGGACATGAGGGGAGCCAAATACATCTCAAGGACAGGTAGCAATTTATGATGTTGCTGCAAGTAGTTAGTGTAATTCTTAGGTCAAGACCCAGACTTGTAGTTACATGAGAACTAGCGAGATACATGGGAACTAGTGTCCTATTCTGCTGCTAGATCACAAAAAGGATTTGTTTTCAGCTAGATGATAAATAAATTGTGTCAAGAAAGTATGCACAATAAATAGAAAATAACTTTCACCCAGCAGCAGTAGAGCATAAAAGAAAAAACATATATGGAACTGTATGCAGAAAGAAAGATGAACTTCTTTATTATTGGTTGATTTATGATTATTGTTATTATTATTGCTGTTATGCCTAGGTGTTCTGGTACACTTACACTGTGCTAATAATTTCAAGAATTGTGTAAGAAAAAAGGCTTCATCATGAATAACTCAAAGTAGATAAGGGCACAAATTGGTACAACGGATACAAATTGTAACACAGGCAATTCCATCTGAACACAAGAAAACACTAATTTTCTGTGAGGGTGGTTGAACATTGGAACAGGTTGCCCAGAGAGGTTGTGGAGTCTCCATCCTTGCGGAAATTCAAAACCTCACTGGACATGGTCCTGGGCAACCGGCTCTAGGTGACCCTGCTTGAGCAGGAGGTTGACCAGATGAGTTCCAGAGATCCCTTCCAACCCCAACTTTTCTGTGTTTGTGTGATTCTGTAATGAGCATCAGATGAAGAGTGAGTAAAATACCCAGTATTTTTCTTTCTTTAAATACATGAAAATGATACATCAAATGACAGCTTTATTGTCTATGCAAAGATTGTGGTTCTTGAAGGGTAACAGAGTGATAAACCTTTATTTGGCCATCTGTCACCCCTACAATGAATCCAGATGTATTATACACTCTTGTATACATGCAATATAATACTACTTATTATTACATGTTTCCAGACCCTTTAAATTACAGTCTCCTGACCCTAAGTGCCACAAATTATCAACCAAGCTGCCCCCACAAATGAGATTTGTTTAAAATCATAAGATTTTAGAAATAATCAGGGCATAGTTCTTTATTTTTGTCTTCTGCTTTTTGAAGTCTGGCAATGATGAGTTTTTCTCTAGAAATGTAGGCTCAAGAAAAGTATATTTCTTTACTATTATTATTAAAGAAGAAACTGAGGTTTTTGTATCAGAGCTGAAGGAGAACACTAAAGATATAAAGTATTTCAACACTACATCATTAGATGATGGCCAAAATTCCACTAAAACACCTTACTGTAGCTATATGATGACAAATGTGAGATCTTTAGATGGTATTTATGCACCCAATGATTGTCTGTGCCATGAAAATTTCCCTTTATAAATCTAAATGGGGCTTTGAAATTCATATTTAGACATATAATAGGAAATAATATTTTAAAAAATATTGGAAACTTACCAAAGTCTTCACTGACTGACTGTCTTACTGAACGTTTACAATTCTGTGAGTTACCTCCTGAAGTGCTTGCTTCTCTTTGCAGAAAACAAGAAAGCTAAGCATCGAACTCTATTTCTGTTGAATCACCCTGCTGGGGTCAGGCTCATAACTTTTAGCCATTGCAATGCTTAACTTGAAGGCACTAGAAATATGTCTATGTACTTGAGAGATTGAACTCCATTGCAGCATTATTTTGGGATGCGTGCTTGCATGCCCACTTGAACTGCTCTTATGTGCTAAGCCTATCCACACTGTTCTAGCCAGGTACTGCTCTCACTTGGGAAATGATACATTCATGAACTGACTCTTAATGTGGATGATCCTGTGACTGCTCCCAGTCTTTGTCAGGGGAAGTCAAGCAGATGACTTTATTTAACCCACCAGTTTTTCTTCTCACCAGAAAAACACTTATGCAATCAGCTTCCCAGTCTCATCTAAGAGAAATCAAGAACCAGCTTACTTAACTATTTTAGTGGTTATGAATTGTTTAGTATAGTTAGTCTATTTAAGTTAAAAAATGACATTTTCAGTTTTGTTGTACATCTTCACTTCTCATCCCTATCAGTTTCAAGGGTCAAATCACACTGTTAGCAAAAACAATGTAAAAATCTCATATTTTGCCTTTGTACTGAAAGTGCTCACCTATTGCACGTAGAGATAGTTACTGCTACACAGCTAATATGTGTGACTGGCCGTACCATGTGAAGGCTTTAGACGGGCACTCAAGAAGAAAACTTGAAGTGCTGTGATGTTCAACACAGCAAAGCTTAAAGCTTAGGTGCTTAGGCCTGTGGATTGGAACTCATAGCTTATAGTTTATTTTGGAACCCAAGATATATGTGAATGAGGTTACTACAAGGACATTTGTAATAATTTCCTGAGTACTGGAATGTCTAAGTTGGACAAACTTAGAAGGAGCAGTTTGCATGAAACTTCCTTTCCCTGATGAGCATTTACACCTATTTCACTAACTGCTGTTACAGACCCCTGCAAAACTGTGGTTTGGAGCCAGAAACTACTGCTGCAGCTAAGTGATAGAAGGGATCTAAACTATGGGTAGATGTTGCTAATTTCTGGACCTAATATCAAGGAAGAAAAAAGGGGCCTGACTGGGTGCTTATTTCTAGCTGAGTGCTCAAATTGGTATACTACAGACTCAATCCCCCTATCAGAAACAATTTCAAGATCCTTCTCAGGTGATTCTAAGTTGAAGGAGAGTGTTGCCTTCAGATGCTTTGGGAAACACTGTCTTATTTAAATTTTGTATTGTTTAAATATGCACACTTCAACATCTATCAGGTGTTTGCTGCATGTTAGGTCTTGTGAATTTCAGGTTCTCCTGAAATATATTCAGACAGGTCAAGGAAGATATTGATAAAATGAACTAGAAAACAACATTTGATAGTTGTTCAGTTTTTCTAGGCAATTTTGCCTGACTATTCCATAAACATTTGAAATTTCACCAGTTGTAGAAACAAAGTGTGTTCTTGATAAGAGCTAATCTATTTTACCTTTGGGTAGTAGTACCTAGATAGATAGGTGACTAGGTAGAAGACACTTTATAAACATCTGATGCACCTGAGTTACCTTGACAAAAAAGCTATGATACTAAAGAGAATAGAACACTGAATTAGCCATTAAATTAAAAGAGAGAAACCCCTTAATATAAGCACAGAATTCAACATTCTGATTCAGTAATTAAACTTGAAGAAATGGACAACACAAAAATAAAAAGATGACATGGTTCAATTAGCAAAGTGATCTGCTTTGGAAACTTCTGGAAAAATGAGAACATTCTACTCTGAAGTTAATGGCGAAAGGCCAGCTGACTTCACCGGGAACAGAAAGAAGCCCTAAACAATGAAAGGAAGAACCTGGCAATATTTCAGGATTCCATTAGTTTTAATGATTCATGCAATGCCAAGTTTGGGTATCTGGGACTGAAAAATAAAGTTTCTCCTCTTACATATTACTGCTACAGGTATAGCCACTCAGGGAGGATTGCAGCATATTCATATGCATAAAATAAGCATTATGAGTATGCAAATTTTCTTGTTTGGAAGATAGGCTAATTAGGCCAGAAATACATTAAAGGAGAAGAAATTCAAAACATAAAAACTTTCAAAAATTGTATAATAACTCTTCTACTAGAATTTAACAAGAAAATGGCATATTCTTGGTTTTTCCACGCTCTTGCTGCAAAGTATTTTACAAAGCCATCTCCTAAAGAAAAAAAGATGTGGAATGTCAGTCTTGTTTTCATAAAACAACAATATCATAAGCAAGAACTGCATGCTGGTATAATTCCTGGCAAATCAATTCCAGATTAGCTGTCTGGTTTGACAGCAACCTCTTGAGAAAGCTAGCAACTTTTCTTAATATCATGTGTGGAAAAAAAGATTTGATTGTACAGTTACGACGACTAATACGTTGAGGGGTTGAGAGAAATATCCCAGGCTCACTGAAGCTAGTGATTTCAATTCTTTGAATGTACAGCTATGAGATATTCACTCTATGTCACAAATTAGTATCCATCAGTCAGAGATAAAACAGCTTCCAGTCAGGTCGCTTATGCCATAAATATATGTTTTCTTATTTGTACAGTTAAGAAAATACTATTTAACCCTTTTTATAAAATATTTAGATCTCCTAAAAAAGAAAAGATAAAGAATATAATCATGCTTAATACTACTAGCCTGTTAAAAATTGCATGAAAAATCATTTCAGAAAGCTCTCTCTAGAAAAAATCGAAACCTTTACTGACTTTACTACATTGAGTCACTTTCTCTGCTTGTCTCAGAAATAATTCATATCTACTAAAAATTATACTGCCAGCCTTCTTCTGTGATAGCTCCCACACACACTGGAAGGAAATACTGTGGTCCAGGAACAAGGTGAATGGGATTCTTGCTTGGTCAAAATAAAGGCAGAGTACATGACAGGAAACAGGTAATATTGGGTTAGGTAAATCACTGCTCTGATTTAATGTTGAAATTCTGAGGGGGGATTTTAGAAATACTTTTTATTGTTTGTATTACATATCCAGGAAATAAACAATGAAATATTTCATTTTATTAGTTTAACTCTTTTTTTTTTTCAGAATTGCAATCAATTGATTGATCATTTTGTCTTGTCCCTTATTACTGCATCCTGACTACAAGTTGTGCTGAGATGCAGTTTAAAGATGGAAAGTCAGCCAAACTGGCATTCTGATAATAATGGATTTCATTGATATCTGCCATTTGTTTTAGCAATCAATAATAATGTTATTTTTAATAGTGTCACTGCTTTCATTTAAAAATGAACGTAGGGTATTCTGAACTTAAAGGATTTGCTTCAGATTCACCAATGCATTGTTCTTGTTTCAATTGTTATACTTACTTATTTAAGGATAGCACAGTCCTAGACTCTGGATAAAATAAGATATAGCCACAATAACATGGGATGGGGTGAAAAGGCTAGTTTGCCTTGGTACATAGTAATACCGCATTAGCATTTCACACATTGATCTTGGGTGGCATTTCAACCAGTGAAACTGATACTCTGAGTCTTTTGCTATCAGATCCAAAAAGGACTAAAAGTTCTGATTGACAGGGAGAAATATCATAGTTTGGCAAATTATGGATGGTAAGGCAAACTGAAATCAGTGACAATTTTTTAAAAATGCTACATTGTACAACAGTTCAGCAGGCAAGTCACAACTCAGACTTCTGTGCACTAGGGTCAGTGCTGTATGTGGGAAATGGTGAACTGGTCAGTTAACTCAAGGGAAGCCATTTCTGTTCATAAATCAGGGTCCAAGAATACCCAAGAAAAGACTTAGGGGAAATTCTCAAAATCCTGCTCAGAATTAACTTTGCAGTAACCTCGGTTTCAAAACTGAAGTTATCCAGTATCTAAACTGGCTCTGGGTATGGTGACACTTGCCTCTACTCCTGACTCCACAACTAGAGTTGTCCAGAGAGAGAGAGAAATGTAAGGCAAAACCTTGGACCATTTCCATGAAGTCACACAGCTCCGCAGAGAAGAAACTCCTTTGCTTAGAGAGGAAATTACCATCACATGGAATCAAAGGAAAATTTCCTCAGGGCAGACTAACTCAAGGTAAGAAGTTGTGTTTTGAGATCTTGTAACCTTTTTCCTTGGGACAAATGGCTTTTTCTTGGGATATTCTGTTTGTGGTCTCAGTCTCAACAAAATAAAGAAGTTGGTTTCTAAGCAGATGACCAAACATTGTCAGGTTCTATAGTGGTAAGAAGCAGAAATATGAATCTGAATCCTTTCAGGAAGAGAAATTATGTTATACTCTGTTGCATTTGGAATAAGTACTAGTGCACTGACATATTTTATGAGATCAGATTATACTTCAAAAAAAAAAAAAGAGTGGCTTCTGCTCTGTTTTTCATTTAAAAATATAGCTTGTTTCATAAAAAATTAAATAAATCCTGTCATGTGGAAGAGAAATTGTTATGGAAAGTACTCAACCATAAAGCTGAGGTCGTACCTGTGATAATGTTCCAAAGGGAGCATTTCTGCAATTTTTTTTTTTTTTTTTTTCTGTAAAGAACTGCTGTTTGTCATTGGATTTGGCTTTGGTAAGACTTCTGCTCCGTTCAAAGACACTTGAAAACATAATGGTGAGCTTAAAAGGATATATAAGATCAAATCCCTGACATGAAAATCATGAAAATTATTAAAATACCATTTTATTTAGTAAATATCTTGTGATTGGAAGCGATTGGTCTGAGAGTTGTTACATGTCTCTTTTTTAACATATATTCATAGCTTAAGCAAAATTGCTTTATTTTGAAATGCCTTCCATGTAATGATGATACTGCTTGATTTTCACCACAAGCATGTTTAGTCCGGTCTATCTCCAACACTCACATCAGTGGACAGTTAGGCAAAGGGTTCCTGGCTTTGGAGGATTCTTTGTCAGGCTGTTTTAAGTTGATAACATTTCATTTTCAATTGCAAAACACAAAAAAAGAGAGATTTAAGTGTTTTTGAAATGGGAGAAAGTAGCTACACATCATTTTCCTTTTGGTATGCAGATTGGCAGATACTGGAACTTCAAAATTTGAGAAATCCACTTTTTAATGCTCTTCGCCCTTTTGCTGTCTTTTCCATTGTTAGTGCCCAAAGTATCTTATATAGCAGCATGAAGGCATGTCCTTCCCTAATATCTGTCATATATTCTTTATAACATGTGTGAGTCAGGACATAGTAATTGCATACCAGCATTCTCATTTCAGAAAATATTTATTGCTTCACAGTCTTTCTTTAGGGGGTAAACCTAAGCTGAATCAGTGAGTTGGACTCTTTCTTTCCTCAAACTCAAATTTAGGGTCTTTGATTTGGATACATGTCTGAGGTAAACTATTTTGATTTATGATATAACTTTATAGTAGAAAAAAAACGCAAACTGATAATTTTTTTCCTGACTGGAAATAATTGTCACCAAGTAGTTCTGTTTCTTTTGTCACACTCTGAATCTCTACTTGTTATTTATTGCTTAAATGTTCCGAAAGCATGAGCAAAAAGAAAATGTAAAATAAGGCTTTATATATGACCCTTGTGTATTCCAGTGAAAATTCTGGATTTTTTAATCTTCTTTTGTAGTTATAACAGTAAATGATTTAAAAAGTAAAGAAGAAAATAAAGAAGAAAAAGGAAAAAGGAAAAGTATGGGAGTTTTCCCTGAATTTTACAGTTTTACTTTATAAAAAATTTTCAGCAACAAGGAATATTTAGACATTGCACCTTAATTCTACATGTTTTGTTAGAAATGGAATTATGTTTATATTAAAATTCCCTTCAACTGGCTCTTCTGTAGGCAAAATATGTATTTTCTGAGTCATCTGTAAAAAATGCCCCAGCTCATGAATGTTGAATTTAGTCTTTTCTATTCTGCAGCTATCCTCTCAGCTCAGCTAACAAAGCTGACTATATCAATGAATAGGGTCGTCAACTCCCAAATGTTTTTCTTTCAGGACACTAAAGCCTGTTTATGTCTTTGGCTTTGATAGCTATAGAGTCTGCAGCATTATGTATGTGAGGCTTGAGCAGAATGTTAAAGATATTAGGTATTTTGGAATACATTACATCACAAAAACAGCACAAGTTCCTGATAAACCATCATTGCACTACTGCCTGGTTTTAATGCACATGTATCAAAGCTGAATGTAAATGACAAAGACGTAGTCATGCTGTTTGTAATCATATCCAAACCATTCCCAGTAAATAGATAAGTCTTTGATTTCTTTGATTTGTGGTACAGAAGGTAAACACATGAAAAGAAAGGTTAAAGTAAAAAATAAAACAGAAACAAGAAAGCTTCTGCTTTCCAATCAGAAAAAGAAAAAAAAATCAAGAAACCAAGAATTTACACAATTTAAAATATGGTTACTTGTGAGGATGTTTCCATAAAATATTAACGCCTTCCCAAACAACAATAATTTGCCGCTGCCTTTTTAGTGATATGAATTCTGCACTCCCTAATTTCGTGACATCATTTTAAGCATGAGTTGTCAGATCTGTTAAAGCTTTCTGTCATGGATGGCAGCTTTCAATCACACTGCTGAATAGAGCACCTTGGTGGGTAGGTGACATTGTAGGTGAATCCAGTGACTTTCCCTGGATTATTCTTTCTTGTATATGCATAACACTTCCTAGATTTAGAGACAGCTTTTTCTTTAGTACTTTTAAATTTAATACTGTATTTTTCTTTCCTCAGGACATTGACTGTTTGACCATGCTGAAAATCATGTTATAAACAATGACAGGAGTAATGACTAAGATCCATAGACGTGCCACAGCACCACAATACATTGTTCCAGCCTCATGATCATGTTAATGTTCAGAGTACAAATTAGATAAAATAAATATCTATTGGTCAAGGCAGAAACCTAAGTACATTTTAAGGTATTGCAATTAGAGAGTTTATGCAGTATGGTAAACATTTCACTGTGAGAAAAACTATAATAAACACTGTTCATCAAATTTCAACACAGATTTTTACAAGTTAAAAAGCAAGGACAGATTTATTCTTGTTGAAATTTTAAAAGCTATAAAACCCATGGAAAAAAAAACCTGATTACCTTGTGATCTGCAGCTATTTTAGGTAGTTGACAGAAATTTATGACATATTACCATGGCAACAATGGACTATCTCAATAGCTGTATTGCTTGTGAGGAGAATAAATTCTCAGAATGCCTTATAATGCTTATAATTATTGCTTGAACTTCTACCTACACTGTGGAAATTGCAAGCTGTCTGTTTCTTTCTTTTTTCCATTTTTTCTTCCTTTTTGTTCATAATAGAGATAATTTTTCCTGACACTCTTAAAGGGATTTTACCTGTGATAAGTTTCACCAGTGCTCAATTAGTCCACTAGATGGAGCATCTACCATTTCCAAAAAAAAAAAAAAAGCAGCAACCCACAAACTATTGAGGAAGCTAATTTTCACAAGCACATATTAAAACCACTGAAAGTTTGGGGAGGGAACTGAAACTTATGTTTACAAGACAGACTTTCAATTCAGCCTCGTTTATCAGGATAAAAAATGCTTCACATCTACATCATATATGATGGTATCTATTTCATGAACGATTTAATTAAAAAAAAAAAAACAGGGAAAGTGGCAGAGGGGAGAAGGGGAATGCTTTCAAAATTTTCCAGTAAGATTTCAGTGGTTTCCTTAATTTTGTGTGATTTGATATGTTTCAATTTAGATATGCAGCCTACAGAAATCTTAGGAGAACTGTCTGCATTAATGCTGCAGAAGAGTAATTTCTGTGAAAGAGAAAAGATAATGACGCCTGTGTAGGCTGGTGTGGGGGAGAAAAGGGGGGAAAAATGAAGGATGCGCTTCAATGAAAGGGAAACAGCAGTGGACATTGTACTGCCATAGGATGGCTGTGAAAATCAGGCAGGAGCTCCAAAGCGTTCTTTCAGTTCACTGAGCACTGAGAAAGTAGAGCTGAGCAGCTGTGAGTTTGGAGGTAGTAGGTCAGCGTGATCCGCTCAATCCACAGGCTTGGACGAACCAATGATGTGCATCATTTGTGAGGTTCAAATCAATAGGACACTAAGCAAGCTCCCCCTACCCTCTTCTCTTTACCCCTAGAGACAATACATTTACTTTAAGCAGCTAAATAAGAATGGATTTCCTGAAAGCTGGCTTTTGGCCAGGTTAATTTATGCATATGCAAACTTATGCTTCACCAATTTACTAAAACCCATCATTTAAGCCTGTTCAAATGTGCAGCTGTTTAAATGAGGTTGGAAGCAATTTTGCCACATGATGCTGATGTCAGTTAAAAGCTCAGTATTAGCAAAATGGGAAGGCATCAACGGAGTGTGTCTGCTACAGTGATCTGTGTTCCCCAGTGTCTAATGGATCAGGGAGACAGATATGCCTAGCTCATCGGCCTGTAAAGTTAAATTCAGATCTATTACCTATTACACACACGCATGTATACGAGGGGAAGCATTTTAAGTAGAATAAGAATTAGTTTGGTTCTGGCAAACATCCAAGGCGAGCCTGAATGGAGACTTTCAGGAAAAGCAGGATACAAAACCGCCAAGTGTGAAAATGGTTACAAACCACAGTTTATGTGAAAAAAGTGCTCAGAAATCTACACACACCAGTAAGGCAACCTGGGGAAAGAATGCATTTCCCATGATATGATCCCATAAAAACAAAATGCAATGCCATATAAAAGCTGTGCATAAGATCTATATCCCTTCTAGATACCAAATACAAACTTTGTGAGTTGCAGAAAATGGAAATTTCTTTTAGATAAAACGAAATGCTCAGAAATAATTGTATCCTCTCCTGGATTATGCAGATAAATGGACATCCTTGGTTTCTAGGAAAATTGAAAAGGCCTATTTATCTGCAGATGGGCCTACCTCACACTGAACTATGTGAGAAAATCATCTTTTCTTGTTCTGCATTGGTTATATCTATGACAGATTTCTGTTTCCATTCTACATGTTTTAAGTATGCAGCGACAGATTAAAGCTACAGGATTTTTCCTTCAACTAAATGATATAACTAAAATATACCACAAAAAATCTTCTTTGAACTATCATTTTGGCACAATAACAGAACAGAAGGGAACTGAAAATATGTAAACACATAGTGACCAAAGACCGTTTATTGCAAGCTGAAATTTTATGAAAAAGGGTTGAAATTTGGATTAGACTATTCAAATGAATTTCCTAATAACACTGCGCAGATTCTTACTGCTGTCTCTGACGTATGGATAACGATTTTAATATTTTGGAGGCTTAGCTGTGATCCTTCATGATCTTAAAATAAGTAAGATGAGATGAAGATGGAAAGTTAGAAGAGTGTTCTTTCTTCATGGGTCCTGCTGTAAAAACATTTTTCAGCCTGTACTTTACACTACAGTGTTTCTATCTATCTAATTGTCAGAGTATTTAAATATGGCTTATTTATATAATATGACTGAGATCTAATCTTCTTGAAATCCTTGCATTCTCCACCTTCTCATGGGGTGAATAAAAGTGGAGTGACAACTTCTGTTTGTTTTATGCTTTGGAATTTTTTCAGATATTTATGCTGTTCAGGCTGTGTTCAGTTTTGATAAAATTTAATGGGGAGTCTTTTCATTACCTTCAGCTGCAGCTGAGTTGAGACCCTTGAATCTAACATGTGGTTGTATTAATTCTATGATAGGTAGTTTAAAATGATGGGTAGAAGAGAACAAAATCAGCTGCTTAACAGAAACACTAGAATCTGAGTTGACTGAGAAGAATGTAAAAATCTCGGGACTTTTTAAACATGGGTTATTGAGTTGCTTGGTCATAATTGCTTCTTTGGAACTATTATGCTCTCATGTAAATACATATTTAGAGGCATTTCAGAAATGAGATTATTGGCCTACTAGACCATGACTCTTCCAAAGGATTTACAACCCGTACTGCAGTAAAGCTGACAGAAGTCATGTATAAAGTATTATAAGCCACTCTGAATGTCTTAGCTACTTAAGTTTTTCAATACAGCAAAAGACAGAAAAAGGACTGTGACTTTGGACCAAATCATGTTTATCTTAATCACATAAATAGTTCTGTAAGCTTTAAACTGTGTTTAATAGGGACAGTAGCTAATTCTGAAAGCTTCTTTCCATCAGAAAACCTGAACTGAAAACCTGAACTGAATGGAAGTAATATAGCAGAAGCAAGCTCAAGGGCATCTCTTAGGTGCCATGGTTATTCTGCAAAGATGTTTTTGGAACTGTAGGAATAAAAAGTCTGGCAAACACAGGCAGAGTCTCAGTAGGACGGGTTTATCTGCAGAGAAGATGCCTGAGTTCATAGTTAAGGCACTGTATTGGAATTCTAGGTCAACCATAAATTAATGTTAAGATTCCCTCTGTCACAGAACCACATTATTATTCAAATGAAATAACATAACAATGGTAATGGATTATTTTACACTTAACTTTAAGTTTTTTTCAATGGGAATTATAATAAGATATGGTAAAATAGTATACAATGTTTTTCAGACACGGTTTACCAAACAAGAAAAGAAGATTTGACTTAGCTGCTTAATGACATTTATTATTCATGAACATTTGTTTGTTTTAAATGTAGTTCATATAGACATTCAAGTGAGGTTTGCTTTCTTTGATGGTAAAGAGATATTCAACCAAATGACTGACTGAGAAAGCAAAATTATTTTTGAAAGGGAAAAAAGGCATTTAACTTAGCATATCATCCAATCACAGAGCTGAATCAGTATCCTATGAGTTGTACAAAAATTCACAAGCAAACTGACATGATTAATTCTGAAAAGCAAAAAGTGTCTATTTAAAGGAGGTTTGTTCTAAAAAAAAAGGATTGAACAATTAAACAAAGGAAGGCCACAGTCTCATTCTGACTAACAATCCGCATGTAAGGGAAAATCTATATATATTTTTTGTCATTATTTTTAAGAAGTTGTTTGTCTAATTTTAATAATGATTATAAATACGTTCAAATCCATCACGTTTACAGGAATACTGGATGTAATATAGTGGGCAAGCAACTTGTAGAATGCTACCTGCTGAAACAGGTGGCTCAGACCTGCTGAAACTTTGCATATTGGTGCGTACTGCATGCTTGGAGGATTTCTTATGCACCAAGTTGCATACAACAGGGCAGTATACTAATGAGCACAAGACAGACTGGCAGATGTATGCAGTGACCCTTCACTAAAATTAGTCAGCCAGTTTGGTTGCCCTTCTCTTGTTATTACTACATTGATGGCTATGAAGAAGGTATTAGATAAAACTAAATTGCTCACATTTTGTGCTAACTGGAACTAATGACTCTTTATCTAATGAGAATTTTTTGTGACTTTTACCTACAACTGAGACCTTATCAAATCCGGAAAGAATTTTATTCGGATTCTTTTAGTGAAAAGCAAAGGCAGACTCTCAGATTTTCATATCATTTAATATCAGCCACACCTGGAGTACTGCGTCCAGTTCTGGGCTCCCCAGTACAAGAGGGATGTGGCACTACTGGAGCAAGTCCAGCGAAGGGCTACAAAGATGATTAGGGGACTGGAGCATCTCTCTTATGAGGCAAAGCTGAGAAAGCTGGGCCTGTTCAGCCTGGAGAAGAGAAGGCTGAGGGGGGATCTCATTAATGTGTGCAAGTATCTGAAGGGAGGGTGTCAAGAGGATGGGGCCAGACTCTTTTCAGTGGTGCCCAGCGGCAGGACGCAAGRCAACGGGCACAAACTGAAACAGAGGAAGTTCCATGTGAACATGAGGAAAAGCTTTTTCACTGTGAGGGTGACAGAGCACTGGAACAGGTTGCCCAGAGAGGTTGCGGAGTCTCCTTCTCTGGAGATATTCAAAACCCACCTGGACGCGATCCTGTGCAATGTGCTCTAGGTGACCCTGCTTGAGCAGGGGGGTTGGACTTAGACAATCTCCAGAGGTCCCTTCCAACCTCAACCATTCTGTGATTCTGTGAAATTAAATTAATAAAATTAAATAATAAAAATAATATAAAATAATTAATGGGAAAAATAGCTCATTTGAACTATTTTACTAAGCTGGCTGAGTAAAAACACTTTATTCTGTATCTGGGCAACTTTCTCCTTTGTTTTGAGCAAAATAAAACCTTCATGCTGATAACTGCAGTAATAAAGTCATTTTTAATATGAGAAAATTTTTAAATGGTGCAGGTGAAACCAAGAACAAGATAAAAAAAAAAAAAAGAAGAACCAAACAAAAGGACTAGTGAGATCAGAAAAGAGTGAGCTTTGGCAAACTGTGGCCAAAAGTAGCTATATAAACTTCTTTGATATTGGAAACTTTCAAGCCCAGGTGACCAATTTTAATCAGGTCATTTAATCATTTTTAAGGACAGAATCCATGAGCCTAAGTACACACTGTGAAAGTCTTACCTTCATATAAAATTGACATCACGATGAGAGAAAATACTACATTGCCTTCACAGTATAAAATGGAAAATACCTGCTTCTCTCAAGGCAGCATTTTTTATATCCAAGGTATGAGTGGCAGCAGTGTGTGAGAATTCCTATTCCTTAGTCTTTGCTAAGTAATCATTTGTCAGAGCAGCATCACATGCCATTCATGCTTCCATCAGTAGCTAAATGACCAAATTTATTGTAAAGCTACAATAAATCTACTCATTTTTGAATTGGATTACTTGGGCTTTTCACAAATAAATTTTTGATTGAGTTTAGTTCTTTTTTCTTTTTTCTTTTCTTTCTTTCTTTTTTTTTGTAGCCAATGGACTAGAATAAGAAGAATTTTCACAATTAATAGTTGAAAAGCCAATCAGCTACTCAGATTGATTGCTGGTGCAGTAAAAGGGTACAGTTAAGAATATTGTCACACTATTCTCTCCTTTATGCATATCAACTATCTAGGCAAAAGACAGAAAAATGCTATGAAACTTAGGTGCATAATCACCTGCAGTCTGACTATAAAATAACTGAATTGGGGTGTTCCAGAATATTTCCACAGTTGGTAATTTGCATAGTTGTTTCACCATACTGCTGAATGATTAATACATTTGTAGAAATCGAAGTGGCTCACAAATTGAAAAAGAAGAAATCCAGCTAAATGAACCAGATATCGAATAATCCAGTCAAGTTCAGTTATTATTTTCTTGGGAGGAGAAGATATTTTACAAGTATTAAACCTTCTTTAAGTTCATACACAACTGGTTGAATTTGTCTTGCTTCAGTTTGCACCATAATACAGTATAGTGTTTCATGATGGTTAAGTGTTGAAAATGAACCAGCCTGCCTCTTCTACCCATCTGTTAGCATCTACAGAGCTATGGAAAATACTGTAAATTGCTTGCCTATGCTTCTGCTGTGTGCAGTGCAATGAGGCAGGCACCTCCAGAGGGCAATTTACCCCTGAGATTGGTATATAAGAGGGGTTACCCTCTGGGCATGAACATCTCCCTTCATTGTTACGGGAGAAGCCTAGATGACTAGCTGAGACCAGATGACTTTAAGACAGCTAAAGCTGGAATGTTTAATCTCATCCCTAGAGTCTATTCCTGGCATGTACATAAAGTAAAAGATGGATTTGAGGAGGGAAATGTCTAGATCTTACAACCTCCACAAATAATTAGATTAATGACAACTCTCCAGAGACTCCATCACAGGAGGAAATTATTTGTCTGATCCAAATCTCTCAGACAGCAGCTGTTAGATTCTTAGTGCCTTCAACAGAATATATATTATGCCACAGCTTACAATGTTTTTTTCTTTTGCTCATTTATATGAAAATGTTTACATTGAACTGTAAAGCAAACAAATAAAAAAGACATTACAGGTAGGATTTATCTTACCTAACTTTAGACATCTAACAATTAGTTATCTTGGGCTAAGATAATCATCCTAGGCTCCTTTTGTAGCTAGTGAAGATAAATAGGCACCTGCAAAGGACAATCCATCTCACTAACTTTAGACAGTCATCTTGAACTGAGAAGAATCTCTCCTTCTGGATGTGCCTATCTCTCTCCACTGAGTAAAATGGGAGCAAGCAGTGATTAGTTTAGAATTAGACAATTGACTGTTAAGTATCTAAGCCAGGCAAAATGAATCCCAGCATAGACAACTGGATAATTTTTTCAGTCTTTCCCTTAACACTTTCATCACCAGCCACTCAGTAAAATGATTATGCCTAGAAATGGAACAGATTTTGTTCATTACAAGGCCATATTTCACAGGCTTTACAGGGAAAGCAAAAAACAGACATTGTGGTCTATATAAGGAGACTACAGGAATGCGTCGATTCCCCCCATCCCCTGCCTAACAGAACACTAGCACTTCTCATAAAAAGGACATTTTCTCACAAAGCTGAGTCCTTTCATAAACCCTTGAGATCTGCTTAGCACAGGACACCACACCAGTATTCTGTTGAACTCACCTGAGTATTCTGTTGAACAGGTTCTTAGACTGTGTTTAATGGAATGTTTTAATAAATAACAAAAACCTAACTTGACATGATCTTGTGAAAGTAGAAAGCAGTTATAGGAATCCAGCTTTTCAACACTGCCTCTACATAATTTATGCTAATACTAAATTGCTAGTTTACTTCACTAGGTCGTTCTTGGGGGACTCTGTGATTCTGTGATTCAATACTATGTGAATAACAATGCCTCCCACTGATTCAGCCATGTGCATTTGTAACCTGTGATGTGCTGCAAAAACTTTCAGGAATTTTCATCAGCATAGGCACCAAAAAATGCTCACTGCTTTCTTTGTAACAATCTGTTTTTGAACTAGGAGATCATTGGGTTCCCTCTGAGTCTTGTCATCAGCTTGTCTCATGTCTTCTCTAATTTTCTTCAAAATTTCTTTAAATAAGGTGCTAAAATATTCCTTTGGGGCCCTCACAGTACTCCTCTGTATTCTTGGAGGTCTCCCTGTTCCAAGTTCAGTGCAATAGCTACCTCTCATGTTTGATAAATTATGTTCATTTTCATTCATCTCAGACTAATGTTAATTTTTTGGTAACCAGTATCAAGTCTTAAACTGTATCAGAAACCCTGACCATTTTCCACCAAGTGCTGCCTACACAGTCACTCCCCTCTGTACCTATGTCTTTGATTTCTCCTCCAAATACTTTGTCTTTGGTTTTATTGACTACGAACTTGATAATTCCAGACCGCTTCTCCAATTTATTAAAATCATGTTGAATTTTTGCTCTGTTTCCTAGATTTTATAACTACTCCCTAATCAGTCACCTAAGTTATTAATGAAAACTTTGAATAAGACAAGGACTAAATGCCGAGGAACATCACTAACAGAACTCCAAGACTGACATCAGGTCATTGACATCTACTCTTTATTTTTTTAACCAGTAATGCCCGCACTGATTATTTTATTTAGATTTTTGACGGGCGAGTGAAGAGTTAACAGGACTGAAGTTTGTCAATTGATATGCAGAAGAACTGAGAGCACAAGAGCTGATGTGCGCAAAGCTGTTGAACAGAGGACTTAACAGGACTAAAGAAGTCTACCAACCGATATGCGCAAGGACTGACGTGCGCAAGGCTGCGGAATGGCAGCATTAACAAGACTGAAGAGGTCTGCCACCTGGAATCTGCACGGACCCCCGGGGAGGGAAGAAACGATACGGAGGTGTTGTGGTCTTGCCTCGCTAGCAGGGTCCTCCCAAGCAGACAAACAGACAGTCCTGCGATTGTGAAACTTGCAAAAAGTCAGCAAAAGCAGTGTTTGCCCAGAGCCCCAGCTGTATAAAAAGAGACTTGGGAGCTAGGAGAGCTTGAGCAGGGACGGGAACGTGACCTGACCATCCTCTCCGGCTGGACCGTGAGTATCCCCCCCCTCCCCTTTTCCTGGGACGCTGGGTTAAGGTAACTCCTCGAGGTTGAGAGCCCTCTCACTAGGAGAGTGAACAAGAAAGCTTTCAAGTAGGGATAAGCAGTCCTTCCAATTAATAACGCAGTAATCGACGGTTTCAGGTTATGCTTTCTAAATTAGTAACTGATGGTTTTGTGTTATCCTTTCTAAATTAGTAATCACATTATTTTAATGGATGTTACTAATCCAAGAACTTGTGTGAGGAAATAAACATCTTTTTTATTGTTATTATATTACTGTCTCAGTTGTTGCTATCGAACCTTCATAGCATGACAGCATGACAGTTTTTGGCATAGTTGGCAAGATAGGATAAGGATAGGATAGGATACAGACTTAGTGGATACATAAGCTGGGGTAACCGGATAGAAATATTTTTGAACTATGTCACTGCGTGAGTTATTGAGAAGGCACGGAAGCNGTTTCAGGTTATCCTTTCTAAATTAGTAACTGATGGTTTTGTATTATCCTTCCTAAATTAGTAATCGCATTATTTTAATGGATGTTACTAATCCAAGAACTTGTGTGAGGAAATAAACATCTTTTTTATTGTTATTATATTACTGTCTCAGTCGTTGCTATCGAACCTTCATAGCATGACAGCATGACAGTTTTATTCTCTGGTTTGCTAATGACATGCAGGACTGTACCAAAAGCATTACTAATGCCAAGACAAGCTAAAGTCAAGTTATCCACTTTTTCTTATAAACGGAGCCAGTAAGTCTGAGAAAAGGAAAGGAAAGGAAAGGAAAGGAAAGGAAAGGAAAGGAAAGGAAAGGAAAGGAAAGGAAAGGAAAGGAGAAAAGAAAAGAGAAAAGAGAAAAGAGAAGAGAAGAGAAGAGAAGAGAAGAGAAGAGAAGAGAAGAGAAGAGAAAAGAAGAGAAGAGAAGAGAAAAGAAAAGAAAAGAAAAGAAACCTCTAAATTGCTTTGTGATAAGTTTCTTGACAAATCTGTGTGGGCTATTTCTTTTTGCATTACCATTTTCTAACAGAAAAAATGAGTCAGTTGTAATGAATACAGTATGAATTTTTATGCAGAGGCGACATACTGAAGTTTTCCTTCAGGCTTTCTAGCATCTGTACAAATTAAACTTTCCTGGTTTTCACCAGTAATGATCTACTGACACTCTTATGTGGTCTAACTAGAAAGAACAACTATTTATAATATGGTCCAGGGTGTAGGCATAAGACCACATGATGAGATCCAGATTTAGTTTTCAACCTCCTTCAAGACTGGATATAGTCTTATATAATTATTGCTTCTATGCTTCTGGTTAGTGAAACAGCTACTCTGAAAAAGAACAACTTCAACACCATTGAGAAGCTCAGTGGAAGGCCAGACACATACTGAATCCTAACAAATTGCTTTCTACTTGACTAACAGACCTTTATCCAACTTCCCACAATCACTTCTGGTACTAGTTATAGTTGGGCTGTCCAATATAAAACAGAAACAATTTTGTTACCTTTTGAATACAGTGGAGGATGTGCTCAGGAGCTTCGACACTTGGTAGGATGTCCCAATTTACAGATTTGTCAAACACTGTTAAGGAAAACCATGTAGTAGCCCAATTTCTTAATGTGCTTAAGACATGTTAAGATGAAAATATAAATGCAGGCATACCATCCGAAACAGGTAACATTGTATATAAGTTTTTAAAAAAAGGCTTAAGTGAGGGAACAAAGTAAAAACCCTGCTTAATTTCCTTGCAAAAGGTTAATTCAGAAAGCTCTGTCTCATTCACCTCATTTACTGTTTTCCTTCTGATTAGATGCTAGTGGTAGTTTTTATATCTAATCTTTTCTTTGATCATTGAAGGTGTCTAGACCTGTTTAATATTCATCCTGAAACTCCTTCTATCATGTTGCAAAAGTAGGAAGCATTCTGATCACTCCACAAATTAGAATAAAGGTCTTTTCACAGATATGTAGGTGCATTTCTGTTAACTAGGAATCATCACCTGAACTTAATTAGTTAATAAACTGTTCTTTGTTTCAATGAAGTGTAACTCTTGCCCTTTTAGTGGTTACTTGGACTTTTTTCAATGAGGAATGTATATCTCACTGAGCCTTTCATTACATATCAGCAAATAGAGGTTACAAACACCTTAACTACCTGCTTGGGCATAGCTTAGTAGATCTTAGCAGCTTAACAGAAACCAAGTATGATGGCAATCAATAACTTTGGAGAGAAAAGCTGTTGGTAGTGACTGATCCCCAATCTCTTCCACTTAGAGAAACTGTAACAACCTCGTACCCCAAACTTTTTATTGTCTTTTTCCAATTTTACCCTTTTCTTAATAATGTTCTTTCCTGTATTTTCACCATTCAGGACATGAAAATCTTTGCCCCATAGGAGTGTCTTCTCATTTCTTTCTCACTGATGTTTTACACTGCAAGAAGAAATCAGTTCACATACCTAACAAGGCTATATATCTGCTTGAATGTCTTTTTGAGAGCCTCAGAAGTACTCTTTTTTTTTTTTTTTTTTTTGCTGTTGTCTATATAGGAAATTGAAGATTGCTTCATTAGGCATCTAATATTTAAGCATACATGAGGCATCCTATTCTGTGTAAACTCTGAATCAGTGGGATTATATTGTGAACAAAGCAACATCTTTAATTCCTTTCATTCATCTAAAGCACAACCAGAACTATATGATTTGGCGAAGTTTGATTTGGTTTGGCTTGTTTACTTCCAGCCACCTTTAGAAATAGTTGAAAGCTGATTGACTAGAAAGGTAAGAAATCAGGCATGGTTGGACATTCACATTCCAGTTCACTGTTTTGTAGAACTGCAGAACAGATACCAGTTATGCTTGCTCTTTCTCCTTACATTCAGTTCCCATCTCCTGCCAACCCAAGTGTATTTGTTCCTGCTGCTACTGTTCTTCCTCCTGCCCCAAAACAGTGTGTGTGCCCCTAAATGACATTCCAGCACAGATGTCGACAACTGTCGCTGTTCTTCCCATTAGAAAGCACTATGCAGCAGATGGTGCAAATGGTCCAGCATACATTTACTGGAAAGTGGCAAAAAAGACCTGCCAGACTGCTGAATTTTGAGCATTATGCCACACAGTACCAATGACAGGTTGGGGAGAGTGAGACTACACAGAAAAAAATTTTTTTCAACTAAATTTTTATGTATGATCTCCCACCGGATTTTTGTTTGTTTGTTTGCTTGTTTGCTTGTTCCTTTTATATTTATACTATATTGACAGAATTCCATTTCACAGACTATTCCCCAATAGATCTAGCTTCCTATTCAGTTCTATGTTTCTTAAGAAATAGAAGGTACACTCAATACCTTCCCTTCTACACAAGTGCTCTATGCTGTCCCTTAACTAAAAAAGTGAATATGCTATTTCAGCTTAATTAAGCAAAGTTAAAACAGTGTAGAAATTTAGAATCATAGAATCATAGGATAACTCAGGTTGAAAGGAACCTCAGAAAGTCTCTAGTCCAACATTCTGCTTAAAGCAGGCCAGCTATGGGGTTAGCCCAGGTTGTTCTGGGCTTTAATCCAGTCAGGTCTTGAACACCTTGAAGGACAGAGACTGCACAGTCTCTCTGGGCAACCTGGTCCACTGCTTGATTGTCCTCATGGTGAAGAAGTTCTTCCTTATAACCAGTCCAAAACTCTCTTGTTTCAGTTTATGCCCATTGTCTCTCATCCTCTCTCCATGCAATGCTGTGAAGATCCTCACTCTGTCTTCTCAATGACCTCCCAGTAGACACTGGCAGGCTGCTGTTCAGTCCCCACCAAGGCCGTCTCTTCTCCAGACTGCATAAGCCCAGCTCCCTCAGCCTCTCCTCACAGGGACTGTGCTCCAGCCCCTGGCCATTCTGATGGCCCCCGCTGAACTTGCTCCAGTTTGACAAAGTCTTTCTTATATTGGGGGATCTAAAACCATATTCTAGATGCAGTCTAATGAGCGCCAAGTAGAGGGGAATGATCACTTCCCTCAATCTACTTGCCATGCTCCTGCTAATACAGCCCAGGATGCTGTTGGCTGTCTGTGCTGCCAGGACACACTGCTGGTTCATGCTCAGGTCACTGCCCACCAAAACCCCCTCGGTCCTTTTCGTCCTTTTCAGCACAACTGCTCCCCAACTGCTCAGTCCCAGCCTGTATCATTGCAAGAAACTCTTCCTTCCCAGGTGCAGGGCTTGGCATTTGTTCTTGTTGAATTTCAGAAGGTTCCTGTTGGCTGATTCCTCCAGCCTAAGTTGGACCATCTGAATGGCAGCCCTGCGCTCAGGTGTATCACTGGTGCCTCCAAAGTGATGATAATGAAAAAAAAAATTTATTTTTCACCTAATACAGGTGAAAATATGTTCTTTCCAAGTTGTTTGAGTGGTTGCTACTGTTTGATTTCCATGTAAAGTACATCTGTTTTCAGCAAAGAGAGCTTTTATGAGAATGATACTTAAATCCTTTCAGGTAAAGGGAAAACAATCCCTTTGCAATCTTTGTTGTTATTTCTTTTCACTCACCATGTTCTCACGATGTGATTGAATGTGTTACGTACACATTTATTAAGTCAAAGGTGAAAGTCTGGTGTGCCAGCAGTTTGGTTAGGGGATTTGTTCAAGGAGAAGATGTGTTTTTATTGTGCATATTTTTGAGTTTCAAGCTGCCAGTGTAAAACTCATATATTGCATCCACCTTTCATGTCCTAAATGCAGCAAAATCTTTACCCTTCTTCCCACTGAGGTCCTTCACTTAGAGTTCTCCTTTGTACAGTGTCTAGGCACTAGTACATCATGCGTTGACCTACAGACCAGCACAAGTTGTGTGAGCTTGATGGGCTGACAGCTGCTCTCATCATATGCCTTGGATATGGCATCTCCTGCACAGTCATGGAAGTGAATTCTGCTGCTGCTGCTTCTATTACTGCTCTGAATACTAACGAACTCTATTCCATTACTGAGTTAGTGTTTACCTAGATTATTTCCACAATCAGTAAAGAAAAGTGGATCAAATGGATCTACCACAAAACCACATTTAGATCTTCCAAGCAAACATAAAGGCTGCCAACATCCAGGCCTCCTTGGGTGTAGTGTCACACATTATCACATCGCTCCAGAATATTTTGCATACCTATAACGATCTATATCTGTCTATCTAATTATCTGCTTATCTATATCTATCTGTCTAAATCTGTCAAGGAAAGGTGAGTCTTCAGGAACTACTGGATCTCACTGGAGCACACAGAAAATCAAGTGGACAAGTATAGTGCTACCTACATTTTTGTTGAGCTGGAGTATGCTCTCTGCTTCATCACATCACAGGCATACTATCCAAGCTTGTGCCAATGTGTTTCTGCATAATGGAGATAACTACCTAGCAAAGGTATTTCAAATATGTATTCCAGTTTGTGTACAGTCTCCTCAGATTCCTGAATAATCCAAACTTTATGGGTACATTAGGAAGAGGATATAGTGCAAATGTTGCTATATGCATGCAAATGTTGCTATATGCATGTGCTCATGAGTTTAGTATGGTAGAAAATTAAGGTCAGCTAAGCATTGTGGCAGGTTTCAGACATGTACTAGGTCTTGCCATTCTGTTTACAGATATACAGATATGAAATAGGAGCAGTAATGCTTTTCTCTTTGTATCCAAAAGACAAAAACATCTTTGTGCTTATCTGAATCCAATAGTTCAAACCTTTTCACACAGATATGAACGAAGGCCATAACCCTGCCTTTGCCTAGCACTGATTTTACCTATCCAGATGGTTTAGTCAGAGAATGCATGCTACATCTTTAGAAGTCTAGCATATCAGCTCCAAAAACCATTGTGCCTGACTTCCTCAGCTGTTTTTTGCTTTTGGGGGCTTTTTTAAAGGCTCACAGACAAAGTATGTCTTTAAGAGGCATTTGAATAAGGATAGAGAAGCAAATTTATCACATATTCCAAATATATGTGTGGAATAAGAAAGATGAATGTCCACTTAAGACTGACATCACAAAACAACATGACAAATGTGTTAAGAGTTCTTGAATAGTTGAGCAGTTCTTGTCTTGAATAGTCAGGTATTCTCATCAGTTTTTCACTATATTATTCATTAATATATTTTTACTTTATGCAAAAAGATTTAGAATTTGTTGAAAAATATCTATCAAATAAAATATTGCATTTTTTCCTTTTAATTAGTGTATATTTGCATTAGTCATTAACTTTCTCAGTTACAGATTGTAAGAGTAGTCTTCCTTGACCTGATTTAAAAGGGTATATGAAGGCATAGGTATATGATATCTGAATGTATTCTGCAGCCACAATTCAACTGCATTTAATTCCTCCTTCTTCTATTAATAATCTAGCATTTCACTTTTCTTACCCTGCTATTCTTACTTCATTTCTTGGGAGTATAAATGCCTTCACTTTGGACACTACTTCATACCAAATATATTATTCCTTGACTCTCCTTTAACTTTTTTATCTTCAGTTCTGAGTAGAGATAGATCTCCACCAGTTTACCAGCCTCCATCTTCTTATGGCCAAATGCATACTAACTAAGTACTGATAGCTGTAATTCTTCAGCCAGTTCAGTCTCAGACAATTTCATTATAGTTTCATCTAAGAAGATTCCTCTTCTCAGGCTCTGAAATTGCTCTGCAATGTGAACCCAGTGCAAAGTAAATGGAAAAGATGAGGGGACTCGCTTCAAAAGTGGACTCTTGATATTGACTATTTGCTTATTCCATGTCCTCCTCCAACTGAGGGAGGTAGGGAGAAAATCTGATTTCTATATGGAATCATTTTTGCTATGTGAGTGTTCATCTACCGGATACTCATGGATTTTCCTTCTCTCCCAGGAGTTCTGGGATCCTTGAAACTGAGAAGAAATTCTTGTCTCTGCTGATATCTAATAAATTTGCCCTTTAGTTTCACTGGCGATAGGATTCCACTGAGTATGTGGAGACCTTTATCTCAGCTCCTGGGTCACAATATCCTCTTTACTTATTTTGGCAGCATCTATACTTGTCCTTTAGGACAGAAGTGCACTTCTGGAGTTAATCTCCCAGTAGTCCTCACATGCTCTGCTTTGGTCCACAGAGCTGCTGCTGCTTCTGTGTGTGTAAACTGGATTCCTTTTGAAAGAAGCTAGACTGGAGGATGCCTTGAAGGACAACATTTAATATGCTCCAGCTGCTTATGGGCATTAAGTCTGCAGGAACAGACCGAAGATAATCTGAAGTAAAACGCCCCAGACATGCAGTGTGCATGCCAGGCTTAGAAATAAGTTTTTCACCCTATGAATATTGTGCCGCACTCTTTGTTAGTATGGACAGAACTGTTTTGGATTAAAAAAAAAGATAGTGCTTCATTTCAATGGTCAAGGCTCACATGTGGTGGTAAGATTATCACTAGTATTAAGCTAAATCAGTCACCTGTTTTACACAGGCAAAACCTAGAGGTTTTTTAATGACATCTGTTGTTAAGGTCTCTAAATACCTCCCACGTGAAACAAATGGCAAACAGTGAATTCTCTCCTGATTTCAGGGAGTTCCCAGGCCTTATCAGGTTGCAGAAATATCTGTTTGTGGCTTGACTATATATATCTACTTACAAACAAACACCCCCTCAGTTAAGATTTTTTTTTTCTTTTCCTGCAAATGGAAATACAGACAGGAGCACTGGTTTTGTATTTCTACTTGCATTCTTTGGCTGTTTTCCCTGAACTAAACTTTAGCAACCTATGTCATTTTTCACTCTGTTCCATGATTGACAAACTGAGTAACAGAGCTGAGAATTTTATTATTTTCTAGTGCTGACCAGAAGATAATTTTTCAGTTTCATAAAAGGAAAAAGAAAGTGTGCAGTTTCAGAATATTTTGTTATTGCTCTGATGTAGAATCAAAATGAGACTTTTGGAGAATGTTTTTGTGAGGAAGCTGTGATAGATACTATCTTCAGCCTACTCAATGCCTGGGCACTAACCCAATGGCTACAACATTTAGCTTGGATGTGGGAGGAACTGATCTACTTGTTTATGACAGATTATGCTCCCACAGACTCCATCCCACATACCAGGAAAGTTTCTTACTCACCAAATTATAGCATCAGCCTCTTGTAAAATGTCAGACTCTCCTCTGGCATATCTTCCCTTCTGTTTAAACAGCTAAATATAAGACTAAATCTATAGTTTGGTGATTAGGGTGCTTTGTAAGAAGAGGAGTCAGGTTCCAATGTCTGTTCTATCAGATTCAAAGAAGAGATTAGACTCTCTATGCTGCTTGGGTATTTTGTGACTTTTTTTTCCCTCAAGATATTCTAGCCTGAAACACTGAATTGAATCATTTCAATGGGACTGTTCTTTTTTCTCTTTTTTGGCTAGCAATGGTCAAGTCAAATAAAACTAATATTAAAAGACTCAGAAAATATATATTGTTCTTTTCAAATTACCTGGTGTAGAACATGTTGTTTGTAATGAAATGGCCTTGACACAGCTAGCTGAGGAGTGCTTCAAGTATAGGGATATAATACAAAAATGGTGGTGAAATTGCCATATTTTAGTGTAAGTTCAAAGAAGTATAAGAAGAGCCGGCTTCTGAACAATTCAATTAAATGGCAGAGGAAAAGAAGATGAAAAATCACCATTTGAAGGGAGCTAACTAGTATGTTGTTCAAATACTTTGTCTCCTGACAGACACAAAGGCCCATTATCCACCTATTTTCTTGTTGGCTTTATGTAAGTCTGAAAAATGAGAAATAGTCCAGTTTTGTTTTCTTTCTTTCTCAGGGAATAGCTTCGGTCCTTAGAATCCAATGTGGACCAAAAGGCTAAAGCTGCAAAGCAAAGAGCCCCCTTATGTGAGATGCCCAGTCCCAACAGAGAAGACTATTTTCAGGGAAGACTGGGGTGCTCGGCATGTTACAAAATTGGAACTTAATATGTCCGTGATAACAGGTCATATTTATATTACAAGCATCTCTCAAACATGCAATTCAACCTGATATAACAAGGACTGCAAATAGGCTATTGTTTCCTCCTTTTAAAAATTATTAGGGTGAAGCCTGAGTTCTTAAAATCACTACAGACTTTCAGTAATTTCTTCAATATTAAACTCATGTAAGGAACAACAGACTGCCTTTCCATTTCAGTCTCAAAATATTTAAATTAATCTTGGCCATGAATTTTTCCACTTGCATGTGGTTTTTTTAAATATAAAATGCCTTTTATGAACAAAAAGTCCAGGGGAAAATTTCAGAGATGCAAAAATCATCATCAACATCACCACCACTGTCACCACCACTTTTATGCTCAGTTGGGAAAAATGAAACATCTCCCTAGCTGCCCTCCTGGAATGGTCTTGTCCCATTCACTCTCTGCTTTCAGAGAAAAAGCAAAATGAACATAAGCCTTCAAGGCAGGGTGTCACAGAATCATAACCCTCTTTGAGTGAAGGAAGCTGGAGGGAAGCTCTGTGCTGGCAAGCAGGCCAGGGGCTTGGCAGAGACGCAGGGAGCCTGTGTGCAGGTTGCACCGTGGACTGCCTTGGAGATCCTGGTTTATCACACTCTCCCTCCCTGAGACTAAAGAGAAATTCACCGGGATCTTCCAGGTTGGCCCATGTCAGAGCAGTAATTCCACTGCAGTTTGCCCAGGAATAAACTTGTTTTGGAAATTTCTGTCTCTGAGAGGAGAGTCAATATTTTTTGCTTTTTTTTTTTTGCTCTATTTGATTTAAACCTTTGATCTAGATTAGGGATGTAGTTCTTTCCGTCTTTTTTCTTTCCTTATCATGTCAGAGCACTTAAAATGTCCAAAGTTTTTATATTTGCTTGGTTTCATTTTGTTTTGTGAAAATGCTCATTTGTGCAGGGGTGTGTGTGTGTGTGTGTGTGTGTGTGTAAGCATGTATGTGTGTATATGTGTGTTATATAAAGTTGTTCACTGCTGAAGGCTATTATCTCTACATACTGTATCATGCAGTATTTACTTAGCACTTCTGATGTAATGCTTGATCCACTGCAGTTAGTGTAAATTTTGCTATTGGTTTAACTGAAGGCAAGACTCAAGAATTTTACATTAGACCTGAAGAAATAATGAATATTTTAGTCTAATGAGTAAACCATAAAACTGATGGTTAGAGGAGTGATTATATTGAACAGAAACAGAATACTTCACAATTACTTGGGAAAACTGAACATACAAGAATTAAAAGAGGAACTCCTGAAAATTTTCATTTTGGCCAACCCCAAAATTTTAGGTCTTGTTTCACACCTCAAGTATTATTTTCGATATTAGTAGCAATAATAATAAATCAGTATATACAAAGGAAACCTGAAAGTAAAAAGTCAAAAGACACACTTCCAAATGCAAAATGAAATGTTTAAGCATTACTAACATGAAGCATTTATTTAGAATATGAGAAAATGGAAGATTTTCAGATAAAAGTTTTTGCTGAATATGGCATAATTCCCTCCAAACTCCCAGTGATAAAATTCAGATTGACTAGAGAGGAAACTTAGATTCAAACTGTGTGCTTCTGAAAGTGTGTTCATATTTAGCTGTTTACTGTACTAAATATCTATGCTCTATAAAGAAATAGGATGGCTGTCATCACTATTTTTAGTTCCATTTTTTGTATTGTTGATTTGGGCTTTTTGTGTGTGGGCAGTTCATTTTGATTAGGAGTAATTTTATACACATACATTATGTGAGTAATTTTAACTTATTTTTAGCTTGATAAGCTAGAAGTACTTCCATATTTTTACATGAAGTGTTAACATCTGATGATACATCCCTTTGTTATCTATAGCTCTGCAGTTTAAGAAACATTTATCATCATCTAAGTAATAAGAATATATTTATTCTTACAAAATTTATCATTTTGGAAGTGATGGGACTGCTATTTCTATATTTTACTTAAGCAAATGCTGATTTTTGTGCAACTAGTCTTCAGTATTTAATCTATTTAGAGAAGGAACAAGATTAGAAGAGTTATAACATTCTTGTCGACAAAGTACTTACAATACAGAGAATGGCTATTTCATAGAGAAGTTTGAGAAAAGTGATGACAAATGTTTTTAAGTCAGTTCTTTAAAGTCATTTTGCATATTTTTGCAGCCACCTTCATCACACTGGTTGCTGCTTAGTGTGTTAACAGAATAAGGTGGAAAAACAGGAAGCAAAGTCTACACTACATTTTGAATACAGGCTCAGACCCTTGCTTGTTTCCAAATTCCCCTCTCCTCAGCAACGTGTAGATGCAGGTTTTATGCTTCTTGAGTTTATGGCATCATTTAACAGGATCGCAATGGTACATATGACCACAGCATGGACAGGCTGGGCACTCCATAACAAGCTTGATTACCATTTTATCATGAGCCATCTACATTTGCAGTGAGGTCCAAGAAGGTCCAGTGTTATTGCTACAAGGCCAGATTTGATTTGAAGCAGTTTGTCCCATCCACAGGCATCCTATAACTGCAATACTAGGTTTTGGGCTTTACTGTTCTTCTCCAGCAATCTGTTCAGACCATGCTAAAGTGGTAAGTTAATGAATACAAGTAGTTTGATCTATTCGTGGGAGATGACTGGAGTATTACATTTCAGTACTGTACTGACATGATTGTTGATATGCCTGTAGACATTGAAAACTTCATTGGAGTATCCTGGGCTTTAGGATGCTTAACTGCCCTGCATTCTAAGACATTTTGGGGAGTGATGCTACCTATGCTCAGCTGAACCTGAAACCTACTGTAAAATCTTACTTTATATTTAAATATAAATATAAATATAAAATGTTTACTGCTATCAGGGTAACATACAGAAAAACTACAGCAAGATTTCACAATAAAGTTGTCTTCCTTCACTCATCAGATACATAGGCTGTGATACTCAGAAAGAAACAGGTGAAACTGGGCTATTGTGCTTTCTTCAGGCAGGTTAGTGAAAGCATATATTTAATGATACAGGTTTTAGGAAGTCTACTTAGCTACAGTACAGGAGTCTTAAATGCTGTACAAAATTTTCTCTATTCTAACTTTTGTGATCTGTATTGATATAGCAGAGCTTTCAATGTATCATTCTGAAGTCTGGGAAAGCTATGAAAATAGTAAGTAAGCAAACATACATGACAAAAAATGAGAATATTGTACCACTGAATGCAGTCTGCTCTTTTCTTGAAGAAACAGAGTTTAAATTATTTATGATAATACTTCACGATATCCTAATAAATGTGCAATAGGATATTTTGTGCAAGTAATGAAACCTTAATAATACGCAGCCTCTTCACAGCACCACACAAATTATTACTGAGGAAGATTTTGTGCAGGCCAGGTTTTGTGTAAGAATTAGGTATAGAGTTTAGTAAATGAGAAAAAGAAAAGCTTTTTAAAATTCACCTTCAAAGATTTAGTAGATCAACAGTACTGCTTTACAATCAAAATAGAATTTCTAATATATCGTCTCATGTACATATCTGGACCATGCATCTATGGCTTTCTTAAGCTTTTCTTAAGAAAGATTTCTTAAACCTTGTTTTAATATAAACAATATAGCATACATTTGAGCAACTTCAGCCAAGAGTGAATAGAAAATTTATTCTGTGATAGGTTATAAAGTTAATGCCGTAGTATTCTAAATTTTTCTAACTTTAGTAAGATATTTTGGCTTATCTTAAAAACACTGTAGCTGACAACATTTTAACTCAAGCAGTGAGGTACAGTTACCTATCACAGACACCCCTATAATGAGGGTTAATTTTTTTTTGACATAATCATTCAGCTGTGAGCCACTTTAAAGCTGATTTTTTTTTAGTCATAGTTGTAAAATTACACATTTATTATATTCACAAGCACACAAGTCAAAGGCAGTTACCTTGAAAGCAATGAGATAGTTGGCCATTTTTTAGTTCTGCTTTCTGAAAACAAGTCTATATTGCCTTTAGATATTTTCACTTAGGTTTTATAAGTTTGTTATAATCAGAACTTCAGAGATATATACAGCATAAATTTCCTAAATCATCTTAAAATTTCTAAATATTTGAACTCACTTCTAGATCTTTATGCAGCAGCAATTGACCCTGAATTCTTAAATGAGCACTTACATGACTTAGAAATAAACAGTGAAATACAAAATCCTTAATCTTGAGACTTGGCTGGCTAACAAGAAAGAAATTGTTTTGCAATTATTTTATTTGGACGATATGTATCAGTTTCACTCCCCTGTAGACATGTGGAAGAACAGAAAGCAAATAAACAGAGGGAAAACTATAAAGAACTCACAACCTACAGCATATGAACTCTTGGGAGAATAGGGATAGCTGTTTTATTTCATTACACATCACAAGACGACCAGGAGAAATGCCTCAAAATCCAGTACTAACTTGCTATGCCTGGGTTTCCACTGCCATAAGAAACAGTAAGTATGCAAAGAAAAAAATTATTCTGAGATATGAGTGATGACAGCGGAAAGCAGGTGTAAGGTGTTTTTCCAGTATCAAGTCATGACCGTGAAATGGCTCCCTGATTTCTTTAAGCGCTTGATCCTTTTTCTACTCCATGAAGCTGAGGGGTTTATATCCCCTCAGACCCTGAGATGGATACTGCTGAAGTGTCAGAGTTTCTTTGTATTTTCAACTAATTTTCATTTTCTTCTGGACTTCACTTTTATAGAAGAAAAGAAAGCTTGTATTTTCCTAAGATGTTGTACAAAATTATGGTTGCATTTTTTTGGTCTTGCAGTTAAATGCTTTAGACACCTAATAATATTTATGCATTTGCAAATACAAATGATGCATTGCAGCTTTTTTTGCATCATTCCCAAGCAGAGAAAATACATAGACTAACTGACATTCTTAGGTAGAGTGTTCGTTTCCACAAGGTCTTTTTTTTCTCTCAGTTCAGGGGGAAAATTTTCAGAAAAATCTGTTTTTTTCCTAAGGTCTTTTCCTATACCCTATACCAAATTTTAGCTTGCTTGGGCTTACCCGCCATTGACCACAGAGGGTTTTGTAAAATAAAATTCATGGAAAGTCCATGTAATAGAATAGATGCATATTTACATGTTATATTTGTTGTCACTATATATTCTATACTGCATATGCAGTATTCTGTATAGCAGTGACATGATCCTCAGTCCAGCTTGGCTAAAGCAAGTGATCATTCTCCCAATGTAGCAATTTTGCCCCCTAAATGGGAATACTCCTATTTTTATATAATTTTATATAACACCAGTTATATATTCCTAACTGCCGGAATTCAAACTCACATGCACACTTGGATATTAAGTCAAGATAGCCACCGTTTCAATTAGGGAACACTGACAGATAAACAGGCAACATATGTATTTTCTTGACATATCTTTATAAATCGAAAGCTTTTACAGCCTTATACTTCATAGTATAATATAACAAACTGTAATCACTTTATATATCATTACAGGATTGTTACCCATAGAATTCAGTATTCAGATTGTATAAATATATTGCTGTGTGTCTTAAAAATACCCTGATATATCATTTTACTACTCACTTTTTTCAGAGAAATGGAAGATAAAGTGCACAGAATAAAAAGGAAACACAACATGGAGTATAATAGATATTATAAAATACTTAAAGCAATTTGAAAGATGTGAATTCAGTAAAGCTTTGTAGTTTTGTTTTTGTACTCTGGAAATATGTCAAAGTGAAAAATTACTTTGCTATCTAAAGTTTCCATTGCCTGGGCTACACTCTTTTGGTCTATGACAGCAGGATAAAAAATATAAAAAACAGATTTTTATGGATTTTGCTTTCATTTTTACTTTGATATATAACAGATATACTTTTGTCTTCATGATTTGTATTCTATTTTTTATGAATACAGCTGAGAGATGTGTCTGAAGTAATCAAAGCTTCTTAACTACAGATATTAAAAGTGGCTTGATTTTTTCAGACTGCTGAACTGATGTCAGGTTTGCATAAATGCCTGGTTCTACAGGCCTGTGAGTGGGAGGTTAACTTTCTACAACACATCTGAGACCAAGCTTAATGAGCAAAGCCATCAGTAGTCTACAGAGTTTCACAAGTGGCATTTTCTGTTGATTGCTTTGTCCCATCTCCTTCTTTTTATACACTGTATTTTCCATCAGTCACTACTGAATGTGAACAATTTTTATCATGAAGATAGAAAAGTACAATATGCAACASAGTAAGTCTAGATTGTTACTCAGCATGTTAAGAAAAGACTAACAAAAATTGACTACAACAATTACAATGATAGCAATATTTTAACACACAAAGATTGCTGAAGAAAAGGAAAAACCTTTAACATATTCATGGTGTATAAGACTTGAAGTAATGGGATTAATTAAAAAACAAACAAACAAAAAGATTTGTTTTGGACATTAAGAGATGTACTGTGCTAAAAGTACAGATAGTTTTTTAAAAAACTGGTTAAACTATGCCTGTCAGGGAAGACACAGATTGTATCTTTCATTGTCCCTAATGCATAGACAAGAAGATCTCTTGCAGTCACTTGCAGCCCTATTTATATCACTTTATAATAAATGCTCTTCCGCAAACAGTTATTACCACATAAGAAAAATCCTAAAAGAACTTTGAATCTTCTCTAAAGAAATATAAGGATGAATGTGAAGCATAAGACACAAGACAATTCTTTCATTGGGCAGGAAAGTATTTGACATCACAAATTGTGGAGAAACCGTTGAGAAGTGGTCATTGGGACCACTCGAGGCCAAAACCTAGTCAGCATAAAAGAGTAATGAATTTTCTCCAAAGCTCCTTGAAAACAACTCAGCTCTTTCTAATCTACCAGACTCTCAGTCTGTTGAAATTCAAAGCCTTATTTAAGACCTATTCCACCTCTTAGCCATTTGTCCAGAACAAAGTAGTCCATGTAAGAATGCATACATGTTCCAGGGATGGAAGGATAAGGCTTTTTTAAATTATGCACTAGTATTATGTTATTCGAGGAAAAATGACTGGGATTACTTTAAATATTAGATGTATTTTTATCCTAGTTTAAGCACGTTGCTCTAAAACAAACAAAACTTACTCAAGAAATGCACTTCTGATGTTATTCAAAAAGCTTCTGATGTTATTCAGAAAGCACTTCTGATGTTGTTCAAAAAGCTTCCTTTTTATCTTACCATTATCAAATATTAGAGTAAGATAAAGGCTATTATTACTGTGTTTTATTTTGTTTTGTTTTGTTTTTCCATCCTGAATGGTCCTATAAGTTCTGCAGGACTTTGTGCATAAACATTATGCTTTCAATGTCATGAATGAGTCCCTTTATAAATAGAAGCCAAAATCTACTCTTAGGGTATTATTATTGTTGCTGTTGTTGTTATTATTATCATTATTATTATTATTATCTGTTAGGGTATAATAAATTGCTGCTACTCCTCCTCCTCCGCCTCCTCCAAGTTCTAATACCGCTCATACCAACACCGCCAGGCTACTGGTGTAGCCCAATAAAAACGATTTTTGCCATTATTAGAAAAAAGTCTCAGGTTCTTTTACCAAAAGGCCCCAGACAAGAAAGAGTCTCAAAGGGAGGGGGAATGGGGGAACTGTTACCAGCTCAGACAAGAAGGAGTCTCAACAGGAGCCTCAGACAAACATACCCAAGGACACMGGTGCAGCTGGGAMTGATACATCCTGAGAAAGTACAGATAAACCAGCAGAAGCCAGTGGGAACCAAGGTTGAGAACAAGACAGCTTTTCTCAAACAAGGAAGCAGGCCAAGTTGAGACCATGTATGGAAAAGTAGAGCAAAGTTCATGGCAAGACGCTGGGTGACACCTCTTCTGACACCACTATGGACCACCAGAGATCACGAGAGACCTCCACAGAAGACCCCCAGAGACTCAGACCGCATGCATAATGATTATGTAAATGTAGTAATTAGTTCTAGGAAATAGAATGAATATGTATAATCATTCCTGGAAATTTAATACATATGCATAGGAGAGAGCAATATAAACTTTAGATGATGCGACACACGGTGTGCACGTTGGGTAGAGCTATCCCCCGTGTACCCGGCGCCGTAATAAAGAGAATGCCTGCTTCTTAGCGCTACATTGGTGTTAAGGAGTTTTTCTCCCGATTTCGGTGACAGTTCTGTACTGACCTGGTGGTCTCAGGGCTGGCCGTGGCCGTGCCGGGGCTCAGGACTTGTCTGGCTGGTTTGAGCGCCTGCGCCGGGGCCCCGGGGCTGCTGCTGCCCTGCTCCAGCGCCAGCGCCAGCGCCGGGCCGGGCCGGGCCGGGCCCCTCTGGGGAGGGGGTGACACCCCCGGCAGTCACTGCCTGGCAAACAATAGCCCTTTGTGTGCGCGGGGCGGGGCGGGGCCGCTGTCACACTGCCGCTGGCAGCCCCGGCCAGGGAGGCGGCCTGGGCGGGGAGGGGGGTGAGGGAGACCCCCGTGCACCCAAGGCTGAGGAGGAGGAAGGTATCAACATCATGCTCCTCCTGGTGAAGAGGAGGAAGCGATCCTCCCCATGAACACCGCACTCCTCCTGCAGGCTGAAGGCCTCAGGTTGCTGACGAGCTGTTGACTCTCCCTTCTGCTTGAGGAAGATTGAAGGATCACTCTTAGGACCTCAGGGGACATAGGAGGGCTGAGCATAACACCAGAGGAAAGGGGTAGATTCTGGAATGGGTGTTCTTGTATAAAAATTTGAGCGGTATAATTATTCAGGTTTTTCTGTGTTAATAAAGTAATTTGGACTACTCGGCTGTTAAAATATTAACTGGACTAACAATAAATTTTTAGCTCCACACATATGACATGTTGTCTTTTGCCCATTACAAGCTTTTGACTGTAACAATGGTATTCTCAGAGTTGAAGCTAAAGCAGAGAAGCAAAAGTCACTTGGCTACCAGAAAATTGTTAAAGTAAAACCTGCTCAGGCCAAGGCAAGATCAGACACATCTGGGGATCCTGCACTGTCAGATCAATACAGAGCCTACGACCTTCTGCTAGTAATAGCAAAAATCATATTTGCTGAGCTAAAGTATAAACAGAACAAAAGATGGTCCCTGCCCCAAAGAGTTTATTGTCTAATAAAAAAAGAAGTGACAGATGGATACAAACAGACAGATGGGAGAATAGCAGGTAAACAGTCAAACAGTCAAACGGTCTTGTTCAGCGGGATAGTAAGTGGTCCCAGTGTACCATCTGCCTAGCTGTTGTCAAGTTGTTTTTTTGTTTAGTTTTGCTTTGTCTTGTTTTGTGTGTGGAGAGGGGGGTTAAAGATCACAGCAAAACTATTTTTTGAAATGAGATTTGAAAAAAGAACTTAGAGAGAATTCTTGTTCAGCACTAAATGCTGTATGAGAGAAAGCACCAACATCCTTTCTTGAAAATTCAACAGGTGGATGTTGGAGGCTGGCATCACTGAAAGAATGGAGGCAAGAGGCGACTCGTTAAGAGTATTTAGAGATTGTGGGTTTGTGAGGGGAGGGTAAGTGTTGAAGGACTTTGAAAGAGAAGATAAGTAATTTATGTTTGATGTGATGGAGAGTGATGAGTCAGTGAGGAACGCAAAGAAGAAGGTAATGTTATCAAAACAAGCATGAAGTTTGCAACAAAATTCTGATTCGATAACAATGGGTCCAGTTTGCATTGGTCAAGGATGGGGAAAAGGATGTAACAGAATGATGCTAAATGATCCCCAGCTAGATGAGAGTTTTATCTACATGAATGAACAGAAGAGTCTGTTCTTCATTTTCCCATTTTAATGCAGGAAGAAATACTGATTTGTTTCATAAGCCTGGATAACCTGGATAGGAGAATTTGAAATGCAGAGTTTCAAATCAAAAATTTGGTTATGAATCTTGGTGACAGTGTCCTTCCCTATAGTGAAGGGAGAAGAAGGAAAGAAACGTGTTTGAGAGGAAGATCAGCATCTCTTGTTTAGTTACATCAGGACCAAGTTGATGGCAAAAATATCTGCTCAGAGATGTCAGAAAATCATGCCAGATTTCAATTTGGAAGGTCTACCTTTTCAGAAGGCAAGCTGGAATAGAAACATAACATAGATATAATAAATATGTGGTTTTGATGCTGACATTAGCTGTAATAAGCTCTAAAGTAGGGAATTAGTGAAACAGATGACAGATTAGTAGAGGTTTTTTTGAAAGAGATATGAAAGAGGCAAAAGAGAAGAGAACCAGGAGTAAGGAGCTGTTAAAGGAAGTTCTGATATAGCCATATTTTGATCCCCCTTATATCTGTTAGAATACCTGCCTGGAAGGTGGGGCATTTGCGTTCAGTTCCTAAGAGAATCTGCACTATTTCCAACTGCTACGACATCAAAGGGGGTTCTCACCCTATTCCTGTCAATGCCCCAATACATACAATGCTCAGGGAAGGAATACACTTTCCTTTTGTTATTAAAATATAGGTCACTGTATCGAGGAATATAAATTCCTTTTGCCTAGTTCTTCCTTTATTGTATTCACTCTAGTACCCTGAAGACCAAATTTCATATCTCCATTCAAAAGATTAAAATTAAATTCCAAATGCACATATCTGCACAATACTTTTCCTCTGGTATGCTGCCATTTTTGACAGCATCACTACATAGTGATGCTGTCATCTCTATCACCCATGCGTATGATATCACATTTTTTCAAGTGGAATGACAAAAAACTTTTTTCTCACATTTAGCTTCAAAGACAGAGGGAAAGATCTTTATCTCTTATTCATTAAGCAAAATAAAGTGAAAAAAAGTCTGTTTTGTTCATTTTAGCTACTCGAATATACAGAATAAATGTTAAGAGGCAATTAGAATATTAAAATAATATTTGGGCTTGTTTGCAATTGTATTCCACTGTCAGTTTTCACCTGAAAATGACTTTTAGTAATGCCTGGAATAGTTAGTATTTTCGTCTCTTCTTTCCCCTGGCCTGATACATTATTACATCTCACCAACACTGAGCACTTTCAGTTCTGCATACAATGTATAACCAGTTCTCAGTAGGGAGTCTGCATCTTTGAGAATGCTAAAATCTAAGGCTGATTGGATTATTCATTGCAAACTACTTTCCTCACCAGTGATTCTGATCCTATTAATACAGTTGTTACGAGAAAATTTGCCAAATAGGTTTCATGAAAAGCTGGTAGATGGTTCAAGAATTATTCCCGCCTTCATTTTTCCTAATAGATTCAAAACTAAGCTCATTAAAACAATGAACCAAAGTAATTTTTTTTTCAGTGATATTGCTTTAATTTGGATCAGTAGTTTGCAACTTGTCCTCATGAGGCCGGCTTGCTAAATGCCTTCACCTATTGAATCTACCCATTTGGATCCTTTCTCACGTGTCCTGCTCCAAAAAACCCTGGGTCTAGGCAAGTTCTAGCACTCACATCCCCACTGTTATTGTGTTGTTATGTTGGACAGAAAGTTCTTTTCTCCCATTTCTTTACTGTATAGCAGGAGCTAATATCATAATGTAAACATTTAAAGGGAATATCTGGGGAGTTACTCCATAATGAAGTGTTATGATTCAATTACAAAGTCAGCAGAAACAGGTACATTGCTAGGTACAATACTTTTACATAAATATGTTTTATTTATTCACATTCACTGAATTGATTTATGGTTGTTGGGGTTTTGGTTTTGTATTTTTAAATCACCAGGTGATTTCTGTAACTGCCTGGGAAACATGTCACTGAACTCAAATTTTCTTCATATCTAGATCTATTTGTACAGTCTTGTACTTGAAAGAAAAATAATTTATTTCTGATCCCTGTAGTGATCAGCAAATTCCCTTAAGCATCTGCAAATGAAAAGGTTTATCAGTGTAGAATACATAGCTTTAAACGTAATAAATGCTTATGTTTCCAAAAGTAACCCTTGAATTTGTGTATGTAACTTTACAGATCCTTTAGTATGATTTTCAAAGATCAAATAAATCCTCATTGAATATCAAATCTGGGCATCGCTCCAGGAAGTTTACTGTTTCCTACTTTTGCTCCCACAGTAAGAACCATGTGTTATTTCAGCCTGACTGTAGAATCTTTCCTCTCCCTTCCATTTTTGAACCCTTGTATCCACACCCAGCAAAGCTATCCATTTTCAAGTTAATACAAAGCAGGAGAGAAGTTAAGTTAGACAGGAATTCTACCCTCAGAGCACAAAGATAAATTTTAGTTTTAATTGTAGATATATGATACAGGTATGTAACAGCAAGACGGTAGCAGAAATAATAGATATTAATTCCCTAGATTTTTGTACCTCAGAATCATTTTCTTATGTACTTTCTGATGACAAGTGGGAACATTCTTCCAGCGTAAGAAGTGTAGAGTTTCAACTGTTACCTGGCCAGCTATTTTCACAAATGAAACAAAACAAAACAAAAAAATAAAACCCTCCCAAAACTGTCAGAATGTAATATCTGCAATGATCTCTATTATTTTGTCACCTTGAGTTGAAAATGACCATTTGGTTCAAAAGTTACTTGGAAGAGCATAAAGACACATTGATAGGGTAGACAGGCCAAAGGGGTCTCGTGAGTCTAGCATGGCAGTTGTTTGTTTGCAATTTTGGGTCTCTCCAGTACAAAAAAGACATTGACATTCTGGAGCAAGTTCAGCAGAGGCCACCAAGGTGGTCTGAGTCTGGAGCACTTGCTCTGTGAGGAGAGGTTGAGAGAGCTGGGCTTGTTCAGCCTGCAGAAGGGATGGCTTTGGAGGCATCTTATAGCCATCTAGAGCCACTAACTAGAACAACATAGTGAACAAGGAGCCAAAATCTTCTCAGAGATACATAGTGCTTGGATGAGAAGCAACAGTGCAAGCCACAAAACTGGAAATTTATAGTATCTAACTGGAATTTTTTTTATTGTGAGGATAGTCAAACACTGGAACAGCTTGCCCACAGAGGCTGTGCAGTCTCCATCCTCCAAAAATCAACTGGGCAGGGCTTTGAGCAACCTGCTCTGTCTTGGCTCTGCTTCAAAGCAAGAATTGAACCACGTGGCTTTTAGAGGTCCCTTCCAGTGAAAGTTACTCCATGATTCTAACATAATCACTTTTCCATCAGGAAACAACTTAAAAATAATGGCTAAAAAATAATTGTTTTTTGTTCTGTGTTGTTTTGGTTTGGTTTCTATAACTCTGCATTGCTAAGCACCCACACAATCACTTTCAAGGCCCAATGCTGGCACCATGCTTTTAAAGATGACTATACCTGCTTGTATCTGTGTTACAGAATCTGTGATTGTGGATTTATAGAACACCTAGAAAAGTACATTATCTGTGTTAGTATGTAAGAAGTTATGTGAGCTAAGAAATAATGATACTTCTTTGAAAACCAAATCTAATTTATTAGGAAAAAAGGGCCAGTTTTTCATTTCTGCACCATTTTTTATTCTGAAGTACTTTTCTCCACTACTTAGTTTAACAGAAATGTAACATGTAATGTATTGGGAAGGGAGACTAAATTATGGAAAACCTTGACCTATTTTCTTGGAGGAATTTTAACATGCCTATTCTTTTAAAAGACAGTGTCCTATCTTAAGTGACACTTGGAACAAAGATGAATTTAATGCTAGAATTTTCTCTTGGGGTTTTTGCATTTGAATTTTGAAAGTCAATTTATGGTTATTTTGTCACAATTCCACAAGTAAGTCTTATTAATCCCATATGTTATATTTGTACTTTCTGTTCAGAAATAAATCATAAAAAATTATAAGAATCTTGATCATTTTATCTTATATCAAAGAAATTGCTTTAACTGAAGCAATGCTGTCAGAAGCCAAACAGTCCCTTGCATGAACTTTCAGCACTAATTTTCATGCTTACTCTCACTGTTAAGGATGTTTCCTACTTGTCCCTTTTTTCAATATGTTGCAATGCACATACAGTGAAAATATGAGGGTATAGGCAAGTAAATAGAATTCCTTTTTCTAATAAAATATAAGTAAATAATTAACTGATGAAGTAGATGAAGAGCTAGCAGCTGTAGCACAAAGTCCAGAACAAATGAATATAGCAGCTGCACCTGAACTTGATGCTTGACAAAGCAGCATGCCCGGTTCCAGGATGTCTTTCATTTTTGGAAGATTTTCAGGATTTCTCAAGATTCTGTTAATACAAAGATAGTTCTTTTGGGCAGGAGTCATCTCTCATATTTCTAGACATCTATACAAAAAACATTCTCACTTAAGCTAGTCAGTAGCCTCAGACTTCCTTTCTAGGTAATGAGGAGAAATAGATGTATTTGTACTAGGCACATGCACACATCTACTTTGGAATGCAACTGTCAAATCGGAGAGTATCTCTTTCTGTCCATTGTATACAAATAATTAGCTCAAATGTAAATATCTACAAAAAAGAAGCAATATTTAGTCAGATGAACAAATTCTATGTCTGAATAAAAATAAGAATTTCATGACATTTGGATATCAGTTCTCCTTCCTTACTGGTTCAGAACGAAATAGTTTATGAATCACCTCAACCCAAAGCCCCAAATCAAATCACTTCCTACTTTTGAATTTATCAAGCTTCTAATTAATCATTGGCTATGTTATAAGCAGAGCTTTGACCTGTCTAAACCTAAAATATCTGCAAGAAGTTAAGGCAATGTGCTCACACCTCAGAAAAGGTAGATAAAGAATCTTTAGAGAAACTTACTGAGGACTTACCGAACAATTACTAAACAAATGCAAAGAAGAGGCTTGAGTACATGAGTCTTTTTAAACTCTATGTGTAAGCGTAGTATCTGAACTGCAATTCAGATCGTCAGGTGATCTTAACTAAAAGCTTTTCACATCTTCATCTCTCATCAGCCATTCACTGATCCAAAGTTTGTGTTTTAGACTGAGCTGAATAACTCTCTACACTCTACTAGTTTTTCTGACTACATCTCCACTGACTAATGGGAGCTTAGACATCTAGCTTTTTATGTAGACACCTTATTCTGCAAAGTGGATCCCACCCAGGAGCCTTTATTTAGAAATACCCTTTAACTGTCAAGAAGTCATTTATGTGTTTCCAATATGTGAAAGAAAAAAGGAGTTCTGAGGAATTTGCCAGAGCTGAATATGACGCATTCAACCTTTCACACTAGTTAGTCTATGACCATTCATTAGCTTTATCTATCCTAGATGTTATGTGTAGATTACAATTATATTGCACCGATCTTTCTCCTTTCTGTTTATGATGAGTCAAACTTTTTTATGACGTCTTTTTCAAATCCTCCATGACTGCTCTTCATCTAAGGTTTTCTTTATGCCTTATGCTTTGGAAAAGAGATGCACATCTCCCTTAAGTCTGCCCTATAACACTGGTTATACATTGTGCATATCAAGATTTATCTTTATTTTTTTAACTTCAGCTTTTGATTTCAGCTTTATCTGTGGCCAGAAAGCAGAATCTTTCAGATGATGACTATCTAGTTCATCTTATCCCTATATATCACTGACACCTGAAAAAAACAGCAAAAAAAAAGAAATCTCTCTAGTACTCTTTAGTGTACCTCTGAGTCTACCACAAATATACTGATATCAGTGGAATTCTTCCTGCACAGCAGATTAATTCCTTCTTTGCATCCTTTAAATAACTAATTTCTCAGTTCTCAAGTATTCTAAGGTCTGATATGAATGTTTCTGGACTAATCTTCAACCTAATTATCTCTTTTTCCTTAATCCTCAGAATTTATTTTCTCATTCTGCCTCCTTAGATTCTTCTTCCCTTTTCTCTTTCAGAAATATGTTCCCAGTTTTTACTTTTGGTCTTAGTTCTTCTCTTAACTGAGACACTGTGACAAGTGTTCTTTGCAGCATAGATACAATTAATACATAAATCCATTACTTACCCTTAAGAACATATTTTGGTGCAGCACCAGTCCCTTTTTCTTTAATTGGCCTCTTCAGCAATTCCCTTTCATTTATTCAAAGACAGAGAGATTTATTAGAGATTTTGTATACCATCTCTGGGTTCTGACTTACATACATTTTAAGGAAACTTCTTAAAAATTTGACTAGGACATCTACTAATGTTGCTATTGGAATAGTGCCCAGGACAACTCATGATTGGCAATTCTGGATGCTATAGTAATAACGGTAGGTTTTCCTTTGACAAAATAGCTAGCACCTGATACTCTGTTCATTATACAGTACTGCATTATCTGAGTCCTTTGAATTATATTTAATTAAATCCATTAGTACATTCTGGATCTGATGATGTGGTTACGCGTAACCCTATGTTGAACTGTCCCCCAAACATGTTTCCTTTGTTGCTCTTGGAAATTGTAGTCCTGGTGCTTTTTTTTAAAGATGTTAGGATTGAAGCAAGATGGGAGAAAATAACAGGAAATGGGATGCTTCTTCTGTTTCAGCTTTTACTGTGGCCCAGGGGAACTCAGCTGGTGAAGATCCTCATGTACAGAAAGCTGATAAGCAGTTTTACTTTGAATCCATCCGTAAGTTTTCTACAGTAATCAAACATGAGCTAATAACAAACTGTTCTTTCTTCAGTTTTAGTCACTTGGTAAAATTGTCCTGCAGTTTCCTCATTCCAGCCTATCTTTTATCAGCAACTGCTGTGCCTTGTTACTCGGTCCTTTCCAATGACACTTTTGTACATTTCTTACAATACAAATGTCAAAGTGAAAACACATGTCTAGACACCATCCTGGAGAAGCTACAGGAATTCTGGCTATATCAGCTGCTGAACAAAGGTTCCTCTGACTTTCATGGGCTCATTCATCTTCTATGAAATTCTCTTCATTCTCAAGGTTCAGATTTCTTCTTCAGAAGTTAAAGAATTGTTTTCCTTACACAGACGTGAAAAGTTTCAACACAAATCAGATTGTTCAAGGGGCTGAGTAGCATTCTATTAAAACAGGGAAAAATTATCTGAAACTTCACAGCCATTACATCAAAGCAAATTTGCATAATATTTCACATTGGACTTGGTAAGAATATGAGCAGTTAACTTTAACTGTATCAGTAAACTTTCCCTTAAATTCAGTACCAGTGTGGGTACTGAGTATTTGAGTCACTGGGTAGAGGAATAAGGCATTTGATTTTTTTAGCTTTGGAAAAGCACAAATTGAAATTATATTTAATACAACCTAATGACTGATATTTTATGTAACTAACTTATTTGGGAGACTGTTCTTCCTGGGCTTCACAAAAAGTGAGGGGAGAGCAGTTCTGAGAAGGCGTCTGCCTGAGAAGTCTGCTTGCTGTTTTTATCTACTATTTGGAGAGGACTGTCTCTTTCAACTGAGTTGTGGGGTGTCCATGTCCCAATTATCGCAATAGAAAATAAACTTGAACAATAAATGGGCTTTCTTCATTGATTCCATGATGTCATACTTCTGCTGCTCCCTTTCAAAGAGTTTACTGGAGGTATACCTTCACTGGAGATATCTAGGAGAAAGAAAGGGCACTTATGTTTCCTTCCTTCTGCTCCTCTGTGTACTTCCATGCCAATATAGTGATGGAATTTCATATTACTTGTCCAGTGCACAAAGTTGCCTTTTGATGTCTGTAAATAATTGGTATTCCTTCCATTCTGGATAAAGAATAGCTTTAAAAGAATATATATATGTGTGTATACATATATCTCAATACTTATATCTTTCTATTTTCCCAAATTTTCAACCTGTCCTCAGTTAATATCTAAGGTCAATGCAAGAGGTAAGTCTCTACTGTGAGGTAAGGAGCTTGTCTTTGCTCTCCTGATATAGCTTCAGTCTGCCATTCATACTTAGGCTCATTAAAAGGAAACCAAATGAATTCCTACATTGAGCCTTGGAGCTGAGTAACTCAGGAGATTTTTCTTTCAGTACTTCTGATTCTTGGTTGCAAAGTAATCATGGAACTCTCTTATAATTTGGGCATTTGAAACTATAACTACTTTATTTAAAATGCTAATATGTTTTAGTTTTTTGTCACGACTGCAATTTCAGTTTCAGAAGCAATGGTGGGAGAAACAATGTAGGAAAAACTGTAGGTTATATTTTAACTCTGATAGTTTTAGATCTGATAATTCAGTATCTAAAATATTTACATTAAATAGAATTTCTGCTTCAGAGTTCCATTATTTTTTCCACCACTGCTAGATCTAAGCTGGTAATTGGGCATCATACATTTTTCTTTTACCTTTAGTTTTTTTGTTGTTTTTATTTATTTATTTATTTATTTTTGAATAAATGTTTTTGCAGAGATTTATAGACTATTGGTGATGCTTCTGTGTTTATGATTAAAATTTAGATTTCTTTATAGATCAACCTCTGGGGAATCTTATAGCCTAATGCAATTTGTGTTGAAATGATAAGACAGATTAGAAGCAGCCTCAGTGTATTTTGCTTTCTTCTCAACCGCCCCTCCCTTTTATTTAACACTATTAATTCTTTCTATATTGTGAGAACTAGCCATATCTTTAAACTAATTTGATTATTTTTTGCTTGAAACAGCCCTTTTCATTATTAGTACTTTTAAGCACTTTCCTGAACCTAGTATAGAGAGGTTAAATCATTGCATCATTAATATTTAAGGCAGACTAAATGGAAAAAGATGCTTATAAAGTCCAGACATCTTTGTCACTGATATAATAGTACAAAGAGACAATTTTCTTCATAAGAACAGGAAGATAGTTCTGTCTGTTCCATGTTGGATCATTTATCTGTGTTACATTGATGAATTCATTTTGGTGACAATACTTTGTCTGAATAATAAAAAGCTGGATGAGATAGCCTGATGGTCAAGATGGAATACTTAAATTTTCTCCCAATTACAGCAAAGCTTATTTTTAAGATTCGCTATTCAGGTAATCCATCTCTCTCCTTTCTCTCTCTCTTTCTTTCTCTCTGTACATGTTGACTCTTTCACGATGCTTCTAGAAAATCTGTTATCATAATTTTTATAACCATTAGTTTACTATTTGATTGAGCAACAGCTCTCCTCACCCTCATTAACTAATAGTTTTACCTATGCTGTCAGGAATTCTTGAAAGCCAGGTATCTTGCTGTAGGCTTTGAGGCACATTCTGTTGTCAGTTACACTAAGTTTATGAAAACACCACAGAGCAAAATTTGATGTTTTTTTTCTTTTGAAGAAGTTAACACTTCAACAGAGGTGTTAGTCATTTGCTTTAATGGGATGATAAATAGATTTATATAGACAAATAGTGTTTAATTTTAGAAGACACAATTAGGTTATCTAATCTGACTTGATGATTAACATAAACTGTTTAACTGGATGCCTTTACTCCGGTGTTAAACTCACCATGCAAGCCCTTCCAAAAAAGGGCATCCATTCATATATTAAAGGTGTCAAGAGATGTAGAATTTCCCACTTCCTTTAGTAACTTGTGTAAAGGGTAAATTATCAACTCAATTAAAAGTCTCTCTTATGTGAATTTTCCTGACTTTCACTCTGTCATGCTTTTCTCTTATGGACTACAGATCCCTTCAGTACCTGAATTTGTCTTTCTGTAAAGATAGTGCCTACTAGTAACATTATTAAATGTATTTCATCACTGAAATGAAGTGATCTTGAGAAGCTTATCTTTTGATATGCTGAATAGCTTGATTTGCTTAAAGCAGGGACTTGACAACAACAGAGATCGTGTGGAGACAAGGAAAAAAAAATAAAACTTCTGATTTCCACTGACTTACGTCCTTTGGAGATATTTGCGTCCTGTAAGTAGCAAAAAAAAGGGGGGAGGAGTTCATAGTTGGTAGCATTTTAAATCCATTGTGTGTTCAGTGGTACAGATACATAACTGCAATGTATAACTGAGTAGCCCTGTGTAGTATATAGCTATGTAGATTTACACTACCTTGGCCTTCTGGCTAATGTGAGAAAGAGGCTTCCTTGCCTAGCACGACAGTTCTCCTCCTCCTCTGAATTAAATTTGCAATAATTTTTATTAAAATGACTCATCATCATCAATATAAATCTGTTAATGTGTATGAAGGGGACAACCATAACTGAAGAGCTGCAAGTGAAAGAGAAAGTTATTCGTAGATAGAATGAGAAAGAAGACAGAACAAAGGATGATTTACAGATGTTTATATTCTCCTGCAGTGCTGAAAAAATAGTGCAGGTAGTGGGATTGAAATGCGTAAACTGAAAGATTTCTCCAATCAGAGAAGGCAGTCAACAGCAACAGTCTAGCTAAATGAAACTATCCATAACTACAACAACAACAAAAAAAACAGTAAGAAAACTGCTTTTGGAAAACAAACAAACAAAAATACCTCAAACCCATAAAGCGGTTAAATCAACCATCTCAAACTGAATTTACCTTGTATAAGATTACCACTGTGTTTTCAGTTTTTAAGTTGAAGTCATTCCTCAAAATAGAATACAAATTCCTGTCTTTATTTGATTAAATACATAGGGATCACAAGCCTCCCTTTAGTGAAGTCTGCTGATTTTGTCTTGTCTGTGGATCTAAAAATGTGTTTAGTTCATATAGAATGCAAGATATTAATAGAATGACCTCATGAATAAAACTGATCAGAATATTTTTCTGTTAAAACCTGGATTCAGCCAAATACTTAGTATGGCTCTCACTTTCAGTTGTTGCAGAGTACTGATGAAATCAATAGGACCATTCAGATTTTCAAATAAAGGCATGTGCTCTGCTGAACTTGGTCCTAACAGCTCTTTTGTGTTGAGTAATTTATAGTTTCATATAACTGATATTCTCTCTCACTTATGCCAGTTGGTGAAAAAGGAATGTGAACATGTGAATGACTGTATGCAGCCTGCTAAGCAACCCTTAACCAAATTCATTGAGTAGTGTCACAGACTTGATAGGCTCTCTAGGGAATACTGAAAAAATAACCTTCATCTCTAGGAAACTGAGCATCAGAAGTATTTTAGGTTACGTACCAACTGTTTATTATGCTTTCTCTATTTAGGAAGATCAATGTGTTCGTGAGTTTTGTCAAATACCTCTGTGCAAAGGTGAAATTCTCCCTCGCAGAATGGCTGAGCTCAGTGCTCTGAGCAGTGGTGTTTTCTTAGCCAGTTAACAGAGGATTCAGATGGACAGCTAGAATCATTAAAGCTAAGGCTTCACTATAATTAAAGAAAGGCTTTTTGATAGAAAACCCCATCCTGGCCTCAAGTTTCCTTCTGATCTCCAGGTATAGCCTGAGACATTAAAAACTAGCATTCCCCTTCTCCTTTAGTCTAGTTTATTTAGATAGGTCAGTTCTCCAGGCAGAATTGGTTTTTTAACATTAAGTGTTTCAAAACCCTGTTTCTCGGGATAGTATACGATCATCTCTACCCCTTCTAAAATAACCCTGAAACTGAAACCTATTAAGACCTCTTCTCTTCTGTCTGTTGTTGCTATATGTCATCATCATTGTCATCTTCATCTACTTTGTCCTTTGAAGCTGTGCCCTAGTTCTCCTAGACATCATCAACCCTCAGACTGGGTAGCAGCCACTTGTGTGAGTCATCAGCTTATAACATCCTCCTGCCCATAGAATTTAAATAATCGCCTTCTTCCCACCACACCACCTTTTGGGGCTGGTTGAGAGAAAGAGCTCTTGCTAAGACGTTTTTTGTATCTTTTTCTTCCCTGGCACTAACTGTTTCTTGGAACCATCTTATTCTCTCTGTGTGACAGCTTTATGTATTTCTTTTACACTTCTTTTTTAGTTATGCAGAATTAGGTAAGCAGTTATGGAAATATCTTCTGCCATAAAAGCAGTGATGAGCAAAAGTCTGTTTTTCATGACTGAAAGACATTAAAGGTATCAAGACACATACGTGTTCTCTTTTCAGAGACACATATACACATATATATCTCTTTCCAAAGAATAATGGAAGTGTCTGCTAACATATAATCATCCCTAATATATCTTACTTACTACTTAAAAAAAACAAAAACAAAAACAACAGAACTATTTATTAACCCATTTTTAAATAGGGATTTTAAGCAACAACCAGCATCCCAGTATTCTCAATTTGAATCCCAAATTTAGCAGGATTGCTTCATAGATTATCTGCCCATTTAGTCACTTCCTCAGTTTTTTTCCAGATATTCCTAGTAAGCCCTTCTATGTAATTACAACTTTTAGTACTAGCTTATGTTGTTGTGTCACTCCCAGAACCTAGTTATGCAAACTTTTAATATATGTTACGTCTTTCTCTTACATCCTTTCTTTAAATGGAGCTTTGATAATTCTCATTAAATTAAAGAGAATAAAGTTTCTTTAACATTATTAAAATTAAAATGTATTGTTGTCTTGCCCAGGCATTTCCCATTCCTTTCTCTTTCAGATACATTATGCTTATCTCTTTTTTTTTCATGTTGAGTAGGTTAATGTTTCTGTTGGCAGATATAGGGTATTATATATAAAAATATAGATATGATTATCTATATTTATTTCTGATATTATGCTAGACTTTATTCCCATTGACTTAATTATGGAAAGCTCAAAGTTACAAAAAAAATTAGAAATTTCTTAACAACTTTAAAGTTTCAACATCAGTTCAAAATTCACTACAGAAGCAATCTCTTTACCTAAAAATGGATCCATGTTTAATTTCAGGTAACAATCACGATCATTTAATTGTGGAATAATCACCTTTTTGTATTTTTCATAATTCATTGTAACAATGGAAACTGTCTTTTCCAGAGTTTTAACTATAGTAGTGTTATCTTTGCCAAGGCTATATGACATGTCTTTCTTTTTTACTAATATTATTGTATATCCTACTATTAAATCTCATTTTAGATATATTCATCTAAACTAATTTAGCATAGGTCTCTACAAAATGATGGTAAGGGGAAAGAATAAATCTGCTATGAATCTTAAATTTTTTATTTCCATAATTTGCATTAGTCTTATGCTTAGAATAATCATTATTAATATTATTCAGAAGTTGGATTTAGCAACATTTTGACTGAAGATCCTTTCAGACTGTCGTCTTAGAGCCAAAACAAGTATCTACCCAAAATATTAAGAATGTAGTAAAGACAGTGTATGATTCAATTTGCAGTGATAAATTGCTTTCTTCTTGTTTTTTTGTAGAAAATGACAGTCTTTTTATGCAATTTAGGGTAAAGTGATATATATGGTGACGTGCTAGTGGTTGTATTTTCTGTGTTTCCATATTCCAAAATATTTGAAAAATGTTGCACAGATGTTAAAATGCCTACAAACCCAGTGATGGCTAAAACAAATCGTAGGAAAGATTACAAGTATAACTCAGGCAAGGATAATTTGAAGCTAGAAAGCAAAACTTTTTTTTTTAAACTTATGATCAAATGAACAAGTCATTCTGCAGCAAATCAGTGCGTATTGATTCTTAAAAAGTCTGAACATGGCATAACCCATACAAGTAATACAGCTGTACCTCAGCTCCCAGATTGTTCACACCTTCATCCTCATTTGTAAGGAGATCCTATTGTGCTGTTTGCCACAAATTGCATTTTTTTTGGATCATGGGCCCTACAACAAATAGTCACCTCATTCTTACTTCAGAGAGACTGTACTGGTTAGAGCAGAATTACTGTAGATTTAGACTTTAAGCTGAAAGATGCTTATGTCCTCATCAGAAAGAAAGGAAATTATACCTATGAGAAGCATTTTTTTTCCAGGGATGGACTTTCTCTCTATATATACAGTAGGAGAATCAAGTTCCCTGAATTGCATCAGAACACAGTGTTGTGCTTTGATAGTATGTGTTTTACCGGCAGTCCATACTAGTGACATACATGCACAGAGGCTATAAATCATTTCACAGCACTAATAAACCATATGCTATATATAGCATATAAATAAATCATCATAAATCAGTGTTGCTCCATCAAGAATGACTCATCTGTTTGCAAGAATTGTTTTCTAAATCCTAAGACAAAATACTTTTTTTTTGATTGTCTTCCATTAACCGTGATTCAAATAACACCTCTGACATCACTGACAGGCATATTGCCTGTCAGTCTCAACAAATGAAATACACCTCCTCTGTCTGCCAATGTGTATTTACAAAGGGTCAGAACAGAAAAGTATATCAATTCTATAGGTGTCCCTGCCAGGTTTATCTTAAGAAGCAAACTATCAACTTCCTGATCCATTCTGCTCAATAACTATATTTTAAAATCATTTTATGATATGCCTCATCAAGCGGCTGGTTCATTTCTTACTGCATAATTTTTGACAGAACCGTTTGGAAAATCAATGCCTCAGAGCTGTGTTTGGATTTACTGCTGAATCCAATTACAGTGTATTATCATAAAAGCATCAAAGTGAAAATTATTGATGGTGCTTGTTTAGTGAGCGTGCAACTGTTAACTCTAAATATAAATATTTTAAAGGCATGATTTCCCACCACTACAAAAGAGCAAAGAGAAATAAGCTCTGTTATCTGGCACGACAAACCACTTAGATTCAAATTTAAACAAAGACCCTACAGGAGCATCGTGCTATAGAAGAGGATACTATTGCCAGACAGCATTCCTAGACTGAAGCACAAGCCTAAAAATGACATTATTTTTAATATATTCGACTTTTTCTGAATAAGAAACATCAAGTATATGCTACTATTTATACAACTGAAAAATCGTCATTTGATGCTTATAGGCTGAAAAGTACTTGAAGCAAGGTAATTTGCCTGTTTCAAAACCCAGAAGAGACTGATGCGTTGTTGCTTCTGACAGCTGTCGATCTAATTGCTGTTCCAAATTAAGAATGGGCATATAAGACTCAGTCATTTTTGTACAATAAGAAATTGGGCTACTGAGTTTGTTTTCATGTAGTTCTAAGGCTCCTCAGCAGTCTCTACCCTGCTGTCTTCAATTCTGTGAATCTTTGGAAAAATACATGAATAATCCTCTCTTTGCAAGGATACGCAATGAGAAACCCTATAGAGCTCTTGTGTCAGTGTTAAAGTGAGTGAAGGATCTTGCACAAATGGGCAGGAAAATAACCTGAGACTCTAGGAGAGCAGAAGCAAACAGGAAAAGGGGAAAAACTACAAAAATTAAATTACATGATAATCATGCACCTCTGTCGATATCTATGTGGCACACTTCTTTAGGTCAGACTAAAGCTTAGGATTTTTTTGTAATTTCTAATCAAAATAATAAATAGACTTTTTAAAAATTTCAATAGTCTGTAAAGAACTCTACACACCAGCATGATATACCATCATTACGAAGGCAAATTTAGAAGTACATTTATTTAAAAAAAACCTCAAACAATGAATAACTTTTCTTTCTGTTTTTTTTTTTCTGTTTTATTTTTCCATATATGTTTGGTAACAAAATGGATTTGTTATCAAATGAATACAATTTAATAAATATTTTGGTGACGAGATTGTTTCTTGGTCCTACTCAAATATATATTTTTTTCAAGGTTACAGTTTTTACATTTAATTTTTACTTATTTTGTTAGATTATTTCTATCTTTTGCTTTGTTGTTCTGATCCTCAGCTGCTGTATGTATTGATCTGGTCTTTTTGTTGAAGATTTCTTTATTTCTAGATTCTTGTGATGGAGATAAAAAACAAATTTCTGCTCTAATCATCTTTTAAACTGTTTTCTAAACGGAAAATCAGATAAATTCCTAACCTGGTAAATGCAAAGGTCAAAATAGGGCATTTAAAACAACTACTAATAACTCAGCCTGTGTTTGTGAAGATAGTTATGAAAGTAAATTGAATTTTCTCCAGCCTTAAAAGCAAAATTCTCTTCTTTAAGAGTCACTTTTTGACTACAAAAATGTAGTACTTCTCAGAGTATTATGGTAGAGCAACAGTGACATCCAGTGATTAGGGTTATAAATCCCCCACTGAATAGTACAGTACATATTTCAGAATATTTTTCTGGCTTAAAGCTTCCAGTTTAAAGGTCTAAATTTGCATGAAACACTAATAACTTGCCAAGGCTAGCACATTTTATAATGTGCCTATTGCTCAATTAATATTAGTAATAAAAATAATTAGTAATATACATATTTTTTAGTAACCAAGGATTACTAGAATTAAAGAATAACTGGTCCATTGTCTGCTTACAGCTATTAAAATACAAAAATAAACACTCACTTTAGTGCAAGTCTTTTAACTTGTTACTTGTTGTCTGTCCTAGGGGACTGTATTGATTAAGGGAAAGAAGCCAGATGTTGGAAGTCAGGAATGGAACAGCACTTCTAAATTAAAATAATATGCAAGTGCTGACAGTACATAGTTACTTCTTTAGCAAAATCAGCATTTAGAGAATTTGAACAAGTCACTTAAGTGGCAGTAACTTAAAAAACTTGTAAATGCCCAAAACACAGATAACAGAACTCCTTATGTGTGCTTTCTACTTTGTGTAGGAGTCTACATCCTGATCCATAGCAAACAAAAAATTATAGTATTGAGTCATCTGTTGAGATTTAGCAACAGCTTAAAATAAGCTCCACCAGACAGCTTTACATTCATTAAAACTGTACTATAAAAACAATTATACAAGCCAAACAGCCTCTCATTACTTCCTCTGTAGTTTCACATAACAATTACTAGTCAGTGAACATATCATAGATCAAAAGCACTCTCTTTAGTCCCATCAAGCATAATCAGAAATCTCAGGATGCAATGTCAGCAAATACTATTACTTAGTGGGACTTGATGACAAATTAGCCAATAGTTTGGATCAGACCTTATCATTCAACAGTTCATGAAAAAGTACCAAATTGAGAGAGATTCAAAGTTACACAAGAATGACAGCTCTAACTGAGAATAATGGGAGCTGCAAACGCTCATCACCTCTGTAGAAAGCCCTGCTTTTATTTTCATGCCAATGAAAGTAGAGGTAGGTACTTGAATTTAAAAGGTCTAAGCTCAATGCTCTTTCTCTCTTTCCTTTTCTTTCCTCTCTGAAATTTATCTAAAAACAGATGGTTCTAAGGATTAAAATAATATCTGCACAGTTACATACAAAGATGAATACTATTAAAGTGCTCTAAGGTGTAAAAAAAGATAGAAGAAGCAGCAGATGGGCAAAATTAAAAAGTAACATTCATTCAAAAGAGAATTGGGATATCATACAGGAAGGGCTGAATGACAATAAAGAACCTATGGTATTAAATTAAGTATTATAAAATGTAAGAAGATGCATTTAGGGAATAATAATAAAGATTAAATTAACAGCTGGGAGTATCATGTTCTTGTGCAGGTGGTTCTTGGACAGTTTCAGTACTCAGTACAATAAATAAGATGAGTTTAGGGCATAATATTTAACCTATCAGATGTTTAAGAAACAGTTTATCAACGAGCTGGATCTACAGGTCTTGCCACTTCAAAAGTCATCATATTTTTTCAAACCAACCAAACTAATCTACTAGAAATTTTGCAAAGATGTCATATTTCTGCACTAATGAACATTAGCTGTTGAAAACAACTGGGGAAGACCTCAGAATAGTAACCAAATAGTAACTATTATCGATAAAGCATAATTGTAGCATGGCTGTAGGAAAGGCAGATGTGATCCTAGGTTATATCAGTGGAGGTATTACTGTACGGGAAATTATAATGCCATTTCACAAAGTGCAGTAAGACCTCATCTTCCAGAAGGATGAATAATTCTGCACCAGCAGAGGTCAAATTGGAAGACATAACAGTGCTAAATTGTTTTTATTTTAATTAAGTCCTTTCCCCCCAGTGTTTACAAACTGCTTTTAATAGGAATATTTCTCACTCATGCATAACTCATTAACGGTGGAAAACCAGGAACAAGTGTAATAATATATGTTTCTGTACCATTCTATTTTTACTGGCTTTGCCTTGCCTTACCTAATTAACTTTTCTGTATTGATAAGACACAAAATAAGGCTTTTTTTTAATAAGGCTCATAAAAATTACGGTATACTTTGTTCTGATATAAAGCAAGTCTACCTCTAGGTGCAGAGGTAAGAATGTTGCATCTTATGAAGCAAATCAGAACTGAAGTTCATGGCACTGGGAAGTATCATACTGAGGCACACCAGCTGGTTCTGTACAAGATTCACCTGAGGAACAGAAAAAATGTGCCTATAGTTCTCTTTTCATGTGTTTTGAAGTGGAGGATAATGCTTATTATACTAATTGTATGTGATAGTGCACTGAAAGGCAAAGAGAAAGCTAAGATTTTACCCAACATCAGTGTCAGGACAATGGCAGAATCTGTTAGTCATCTCATTCAACTTCCTTTCATTAAAAAATATTCAAGGATTTGCAAGAACATTTACCTGCTTGATTTATTGCATAGTTCCTTAGGTTTGTATGTAGTTAAGGAATATCTCTTTGAAAAGAAATTCTTCAATGTATATATATATTTTATGCAGCTGTTCCAAGTTTTAAAGTGTCTATTCTCATAAAGGAACAGAATAACATCAATATATCACTAATAATTGATGGTAAAACTTTATGTCACATTACTTATTAAAATGTGACTCAGTCTTGAAACCTTTTGATTCTGTGTCTACGCTTGCATTAATGATAGCTAAGAGCATTCTGTATTTTTTAATATGGACATATAAACCATAAGATGTACATTTATACACATCATGGAAATTAATGCACATTCTCAGGAATCACTTTACTTTTTCTTATGATGTGAAGATGTTAATACAAAGCATTTATTGCATTCTGTATGCTTGGTAGGGTGAAGGAAACTTAAGTGAGGGCACAGGAATATGAATTTCCCGCATCAGGATAGATGCACACCTTGTGTTCCACCCATTTTTAGCACATGCTAACAGGATGTAAAGCTAAAGTTTCCCTGTTTGATTAGAGACTTGTGCTGCAGGAATCTGTGTCTTTGGCTTGAGTTAGAGCCAAACAAATCATTGGCTGTTGACTGTAATCTTTCACTCCACAATAGTCAATGGGTAGGAATTTAGGTGCCCATAAAACCTAGGCTGTGGCAGATTTCACCACTGTCTGGGTGACGATTTTGAGAAATTCAGTGGTGCCTTATTAATGCCTAATACATATGATGATTTGAGCTTTAGAGCCAGTGTCATTCTAACTTACCATGATCAGGAAAGACATTCCTCTCTAGCTCTTACATTGGTATTGTCCTAGGCATTGTAATAATGAAGACTCAGGGAGGATATATCTGAGCTTGAAACATATATGAATCTGTTAGTACTACTTCAGTACTGAAACTATATTTACTACTAACCTTTGCTGCAGGAGTTCCAGAGTTGTACAGCTCAAGTGTACACTTCACAGAGGAGCAGAAATGAGCAGATGTCACACTTTTCTGGCTCGAAACCTACCACACCATTGCCTTTCTCCAAAACATGATGGGGGATCATATCCGAGACTTTGCTGTCTACAAGGACTCCTGTCTCACAAACATTTCTGGGTGACTTAATATTTGCTTTCTTCAGCAGCTCAATAAATACTATCCTGGCAGTGAATGTTTCCAAATCAAACACTGCAGGAGTTTTTTCATGAATGGCTTAAGATCAGTAAAATAATTCAAGATGATATTCTCTGAAAGACTTTTATTTTTTCTTTTATTTAATGAATCTACAAATTGAGCCTCTGTAAATTTGTTTGAATCATGTACAGGAGCTGAGGTACTGTGAAATGAAAGAGTTCAAAAATATTCTGAAAACAGTAACTGATGAAGAATACTTCACTGATCAAAAAAAACAAACCTCCAAAACCCACGTTCAATGGCCAACTGTTTATGAGATTATCTCAGTTCCAGAAATATAGTTTACCTTTACTGAATCCAACATAGGTTCTTTGTGCATAATAGTGTATTTTTATTGCATATTTATGTATTTATGTGGAAATTCTTTAGCTTGATTATATCTTAAAAAGCAAAATCTGTATATTCAGAAGAGTCCTCACTGGTGAAAAACTTATTAAAGTCTCGTATGAACACATACTCAAACCGACTTGGATATTAACACATTAAAATATATAAACTGGAAGTTGTATAAAATATGCCAATAAAATATTAATTTATTTATCCGGGAATCTTAATCCTACTCTGCTTCTATAGACCCCAGAGGCCCTTGGCTACTCTTCCACTTTGCTCCTGGTTCTTCTGACATGCATATTATTAGGAACTCTAGGTATATATAAATAAATAAATAAATAAATATTTTTTGCTGTATCATTTATAATACAGCAATAACTTCCTCAGCATCTAAACCATCTATTTCAATTCTTTTAGGTACTGCTATCTTGGTATACTTTTCGAACTTCACAGAGAAGCTTTAGAGAGGGAATACAAACATTCATTTAGGATATGTGTGATCTAGGTCAAATACCAAAGCTCTGAACTAACAAAGTCTCATGGTCAATTTGTAACCCAAGGTCCATTTATAGCTCAGCTGGTCTGTGTTTAAACAGAGGAATTACAAACAAGCAACAAACTGTTGCCATTATTGTCAATAATGTAGAAGTATCTGTCAAATTTTTTAGTGCCCCATTGCAAAGAAACGTGTTTGAGTGTTGTTCTTCAACTAATGCTTTTTAACAGACAGTTGAGTTAGTTTAAATGACCAGCAATGATGCAGCCAGCCCATGTGGGAAAAGAGGACTAAAGACCTCTGTGGAATGAAACTGGAATGGAAGGAGGCTAGTGCAAGTAGCAAATTTTTAAACCAGCCTTTCTTGGTAAAGTGTTAATTTTCAGTGTCTGTTGCAAGGCCACAGGAAGGTACATTACAGCTAATTTTGAGAGATCTGCTAACATTTAATTTAAAACTCCACAGATTCTTTGTTTTTGTATTACTTGAGTAATCATTTGACAATTTGCGAAGTGGGAGATGAGTACTAGAAAAACTAAAAGCTAGGAACTGTCTAAGAGGAAGTGGGAAACAGAGGGATGGGAAGTACTGTTTATGAATGCAAGGCAAAAGCAAAGCAAAGTCACAGCAAAAACAGCCTGTAATGAGCCAAGAAAAAGGAAATATGAAATCAGCTGCATAAAGAGCTGTGTACAAGTCTGCCCAGATTATGCTGACATGGTTCCTCACTTTAAAGAAATAGGAAATCTTGAAATCCCACATTGTGATTGTGACTTAAATCCTAGTTTCTGACCTGGCCATCAATAACTCTACCAGGAGGAAACAACTAGGGGACTGCTTATAGAGCCTCCCTGAGTATCTTTACACTGTACATTTCTGCTTCCCTATTTAAATAAATGAAAAAGCCTGCCAAGAGAGAGTACACACACTGCAAACTAACTGTGAAGCAAATAGAAATGTCTGGAAAGCAATAACGAGCGATGCATATTAAACTTTATGTCAGGTAAAAAATAAACATGTTTTCTGTTTAAATGTCTAAATTTAGACTTTTTTTTATTCTTCACACCCATGGCAGGCAGATCAAAATACAGCAGTCCTGTGATAAAATCCATATTTATTTATTCATCTACATTATAATAAGTCAAGCATCTGTAAAATAGATTAGATGCCTTGCATACTTTTACTTTCATATGTCCAGTATCATCGAGCCTGTGTGTTAAAATACAGTGATGGTTAGAAATATGTCAGGACTCTGAAAACAGAATCCTGAGTCCAGAGTTTTTAAAGTAACCTGCCTGCATAGATGTCTACTGAGAATATATAAAGGCATGTACAAGCATGAAGTAGCAGACACACCTTGTATTAGAGGTCCTGTATTAAAGAGCCGCATGAGGCAAAGTAACAGCACAGAACTCACAAGCAGAATCAAAAATATAAAGGATGCACATTTTTTATTAGTCCAAATTTTTATATCAGCTAACTCAAACCCTTTTGGCCACAGTGACCAGGAGATTCAAGAACAGGAAGTCTTGGAAGAGCTGCCAGTCAGCAAGGGGAGCAGAGAGGAATGTGAAGGCATCACCAGAGTCTGTCAGTCCCTGTTTGGGTTCTTCCTGCAGCTTGCTTTAAAGACTTCTTGAAACCTTGTCTGGTTCCTTACAAAGTTTCCTTTCAAAAAACCCTGATGAAGAATGAGGGCAAAAAGAAAGGTATTATGAGACTCTGAGAACAGATCAATAAAGCACACTTTTGCTAATGCTGCACTCTGGTTTATCCTATTCTAATATAATCCTAATCTTGCAATGAATCCTTTACTGTCAGGCGGTCTTGCTAAGTCAGGTTCTCTACAAGATCAGGATCATAGATTTTAATTCCTTAAGGTCACATTAATAAACCTGGAATATTGAATGTCAACTTTATTTTATTTTGTACTTCATGTAGCAGGGCAGAAATATTTGTTACAGAGAAAGAGACTATTGTTTTTAAATGAATACCATCAAACCGATTCTTCTTCTTTTCATATATTCTTGCAATCTTACCTTGCTGAGTCACTTTACTCAGGTGACTTTTACTGTATGCAAAAATGCTTTGCAAGCAGAACATACACAACTTTAAAGACCCCCAAAATTATTTATTAACTAATATGCACAACAGATAGTGGGGACTAGCAAGCTACCAGGTTAAGCATTAATATCCTCACTATCCATGATAAGACACCTAATAACACTTTGTTGGCCAGGCAGTTGTCAAATAGATGAGTAAAAGTTCACTGCTGTTACTTTTTGAACAACTTCGCTCCTTTAACTGCTGCTGAGTTGCTATTTTCCAGTTCACTGTTTTTTCCTTAGGATTTTATACCCTTTCATGCCAGTGTTTTCCCTCCTGAATCCTTGAGCTGCTAACTATCCCAGGCTTGACAATCTTACCTCTGTCTGCAATTTTACCTTTCTTACCTTGAATGGCTGTGGTTTATGTACTTTCTCACAGCTCCTTCCCACAACTTAGCAATTTTCTCAGAAATCCGAGCCAAGGTTACACAGTTGTACTGTATCAAAACCAGACCTTGCGTCACAGACAGCTGAAGCCCTGGGAGAAGGGTTACACACTGGATATACCTATACTAGTTTGTTTAACCAGGTCAGGGACCACCCCAAGGCACTGGAACTCGGCCAGCTGTTATTAAAATGCTAGCACTCTGCTTAGCACAATTTGGTCAGTGCTAACTAACACGCCCCAGATAGTGCCTGAGCATGCTTTGGGGGTTGGTATTGCACAGGAACCATGAACATCAAGTAGTTTGGATGTGACTTCCCTGTTGTGGGGTGTAAGAGAGCTTAAAAATACAGGCTCCAATGCCAGGGAGTAAACATAGGCATGTTTATCAGTCTATCAGTCCACCAATCTGAACTTAAGCAGCAATGCAAAAGAAGAAAGGGACATGCAACCTAAAACCAGAATGAAAATATGATCACTGATGGCAACTGTGGTGAAATATTATAGCCAGACACTTTGAGGAGCTTTGGATAGCCAGAACACTTGGCTGTCCAGAGTCAACAATCACACTACAAGTCAAGAAGAAAGTCCACAAAACTGTGAGAAAAGTCACTTTTCAAAACCAGGACAAATGCATTTTAAACCATATACAACTTTTTTTCTGAAACAAATATGCAGAAACACACATGCACGCACACATGAAAATGAGTATGTTCCAGCTAAGGTTGCTAACTTATTTGTCTCAAAATAACTTCAAAGAATTAACATAATGAATGTGTAAATTAAAGCAGAAACATGTTACATTTTCACTACACTACAAGCTGAAAGCAGCTTGGCTGATTTGCTTTGAACTTTCAAAATATTCATCTTTTGTAGTTTCAAAGTAGGCAAAAGAATTTGCAGGCCAAAAAGAACAGGTTGTGTTTGTTCTTCTAACAAAGACAAAGTTGTTGAAAAGTAGGCCAACAAGTGGAATACTGGTTGTATCCTTAACTAGTCCTACTCTTTCAAGGTCTGCAGACTTGTTTGACAGTCTGTAGAAATATACAAACATTTAAGTTCTTAAGTAGTTTTTTTTTTAGTATTTACACAAAGTGAAATTGGAACATTCCTCTCAAATCACTGTGTATTTTATCCACATAAAATAAAATAATATGCTATTGTGCACTTTCTGGATCTCAGTAAGAAAGAATGCCCACTTGAATCTTTAAGTACAATACAATGTTTAATCAGAATATTCAAAGATAGGAGTGTAATACAAGTTTAGCCATTAAAATCTTATATCCCTTCTGATGCTGGGAACCCTGAGGTGTTACAGCATTGGACAGACCTCTCAATCAGGACACGACATGCTGTGAAGATGCCATCGTAGTGCTCCTGTCCAATGCTGTATCATCTCAGGGTTCCCAGCATCAGAAGAGGCATAAGATTTAATTCCTAATCTTTTATTCTGCTCCTATCTTTATCTTTGAATATTCTGATTAAACATTGCATTACACTTAAAGATTTGAGTGGGCATTCTTTCTTACCTAGATCTGGAAAGAACTGGCACCTACCTGATGCACAACATCTGCATAGTTTATCTGCAGAAGTGGAATTTCTTGTTTCCTTCCCTTGTATAAGTTTTGCTGTGTTATTGAGGTAAAAGGTTCAACAGGGGTTCAAATATCAATCTTAAAATATTAATCATTGTAGGAATACTGGTAGGCTTCTCAAGGAATTTCCCTTATATACATATAACTTTTATCTCTAGATAAACAAGAAGCTGTAAGAGATATTTACACACTGAAAGTTAGCACTCAGTAAAGCGGATTAAGCTAAAATAGCTGACTAGCCTCAAATAATCAAGGAAGAGAACCTATGTGAGTCCACTCTGTGGTAGTCCATATTTCATGTGGTCCTGGAGGGAAATGTTATTCCTTCTAAAATCATGCAGCTTCCACAGATGCAGCTTATCTTCAGATTTTGCTTCTGTTGTGGCCTTACTTCTTTCCATCCAGATCATCTATTCAAAAATGTTGACACTGCATGAGAAAAAAAAAGGGCAAAGGACAAAAAAGCCAGAAAACAATTTTGTAACTATTCTGTGTTTCCTCTAAGTGAAACCAAATAATGTATATCATGATGCAGTTTCCAGAGAAGGGAACAAAAGTAAAGCAAGGCCAAAGAGTAGAAACTCCATATGCCACACATTGTTGAACACCTGTTTTTCTATAACACCCTGGAATCCAATGGGTGGGCAGTGTTAAAGTTGTGGTGGAGGAGCTGGTAATGTGTTTTAATCTAAAGGACAACAGACAATTAAAACCACAAAATATGTTTCACAAATACTGTTTGTAAGGCCAGAACTGGCATATAATCTTATTATGAGACAAAAGAGCAGAAATATTGAAGTTGCACTGGCCTGGTGTTGGCTGGTTATTATTATTATTATTATTATTATTAATTATTGTTTTGTGTATTTCGTTATTTTCCTTCCAGGCAATTTTGCATCTGGTGTTTTCATTGTCCTTTTGTACAGAGCAATCAGTGATCTTGCTTCCTCACTTAGCCCTATAGGAGAGCTATGTTCTCCCACTCTCTCCGTGGTCAGCCTTGTCCATGTAATAAATGACAGAGAGATAATGCATGCTCTGCTTTCCTCCCTCAGGTGCTATGACTCACTCTCCTGGAAGCTCTTCTGCTTGAGGGATCCTGGCTGCTAGTACTTCCCTCCTCCTTTCTCTTTCCTGCACCACTGAATAGCCAAAACCAAAAGTAAACACTTCTAAGGAAGACTAGAGGATTTTTTTTTGTTTTTAGTAGAAAGAATTTTGTCTTCTAGAAGTGAGAACAGACAGAAAGGAACTTGTGAATAAGAATTTACAATGATGATTTGCATTGATTTATCAGTACTGTGGAGTGCTATAAAAGTGCTTCAGATGACAGCTTACTTTGCTGGGTCTGCAGCCTCTTATCCATAGCTATTTTCATGGTTGCTAGTAACCCAGGAACGTATATATATGTGAAATTTATTATATACCTATAATATATATATATACATAAAAAATATGTTCTATAGCTAGCTATACCTATGAAAGTGTTTCAGTGTTTTGTTTGTTGTCTTAAAATTTCTGTAACATTTTGAAAAAAAGAAAGATTCAGAAATAAAAAATAGAAATTTTTAGTAGTGCCTGTCTGCTCTTGTTCTTGTTCTTGTTCAGCTTATATATGCGCAAGAGCTAATCCTGTTTCTGAGAAAATGATGGAGAAGTTTGAAAGTGAGGAATACTGTAAATAGTAAAGCATTTACAGAAAGCTACCCAATCAAATTCTGTATCGATAGAACATTTCTACATCTGTAATTTTTTGGATTTTTTCATGCTGTGCCAAAAAACTGCCATTCAGTTACTCTCAGCTTTCAAACTCTTTCAATTAAGGCTTGTGACGTAGGATTTAAAGTTTGGCTTTTGTTCATTATAGTATATATTCACCATCATCTTTCTTTGCTGACATTTCTCCCAAAATGCATAAGTAGTAAATACTGATAAAAACCTTATACCTTATAGGTATAAGGAACTGTCAGAAGTGTAAATATTTCATTAGGATAGAATGAGATGTCAAGTAAGAATCACAAATAAGCAAATTTAGGCAAAATGTCAAAAAGGAAAAAAAATCCTCCTGACAATGAAATGTAATAGAAAATAGATTAGACTTTTGCTTGATATAGCAGAAATCGTACCACTGAGATGACTGGATGAGATTTTTTGGCTGAAATGTTTCTACTAATAAAAAATGAATTTTTGTGTGTAAAATTATTTAAACACTATGCCAAATTGTTTTAGTTATTTTCAAGAAAACGAGCCACTTCAAAATTTACTTCAACTTTATCTAAGCAAAAAAAAAAAATCTTTCCCTCAACACCCCCTCCTTCTCCAATATTTTGCCATGTAGAACAAATTGCTTTTTTGTACTTAAAAGTAAATTTGGTCTGGAATTCAGGAAAGAATTGCAAAATGTTTCCATTTTATGACAAGCTAAAATTGTTATTGTCTTTATTATTATTACTTGACTACTTGACTACATTCCAGATCCCCTTACAGCCAAATCACTCACACTGGTGAGATTGCAAATGGGAGGGTGGAATACTTCTAAAGACCCTCTGGTCCTCAGAAGATCTCAGGTGGAAGAAATGTATGACGTGCTTCATAAACATCATCAAAAGAAACTGTCTGGGTGTTTGGTGGACAGGACTAAGAGGGAATGATTAGGTAGCAGCAGTTACTTATGAAAGATTAGAGCAGGATATTGCTGGAGGAGCATTTATATCTGAAATTCTTGATACTCAAGTGGGATAAAAGTGCTGATCTGCACTTTCGGCCTCTGGATGGGGAATGGGCCAATTAATAGCTTAGTGGTCAAGGTGGGAGTCTCTCCTTGAGATAATTACAATGAGATGAGACAAAATATGAGCACCAGGAAAAGAGCTGAATAGCCTTCTCCAATTTCTAGTTTCATTGATTGTGTAAAGATTAAAACAAATATATTAGAAAAAGTGCCTAATATTCTGGAACAAAACAATGCTGCTTTTGCAGATTGGATGCCACATCACTGTGTAACAGTACTTGAAATATGAGGAGATTTTTCTTTCCTTCTTTTGAGGAAATACTGAATGTGAAGATGTCTGGTTTTGTTAAAAATAAGTGAAAAGAGGAATGTGTAAAACACTGCAGTGGAAGGGCCAATTAAATCAAATGTTTGCTTGTTTTAATACAGTTGTCTGAAAATGAACATTGGTGATATGTGACTAAAAAGAGATTTTGTAATATATCACACTTCAAAATTTTTCAGTTCTCTTCAAATTATTCCACATTTCCCATACTTACTTTTCTGTGAGGTTTCAAGTAGCTTTGATATTTTATCATGATAAATAGTTTTGCAACATCTCATGCTAATGAGTGTTGAATGATTTGAATCAATGAATCAAGCTACTTTTTTTTTTCTGATATGGAAAACATATGTTTTACATATGTAATCCAAAAGTGTGGTTGAATAACACTGAGATAACTATTTGCCTATGTATGTAGATATATACATGCACATATAAACCTTTACACACCTTTCAACATATTATTCTTGTAATGGAAGCAGGAGAGAGGAAACTGGAAAGAAAAAATTACAGTAGTAAATATGACAGGATAAGAAGTTGGAATGACTGCAACAAAGCAATACAATCTACTTGGCATTAAAAGCACAACCTTGAGAAAATTGCAGTGTGTTTAGAATATATCTGTATGTCATTGAAATGAAACAGTTTACCCTGAATACATGAAACATTACTGCTACTCATTGATTTATCAAATCATAAAGCCTAAGGCCAGAAGAACTATTAGATTGTCCAGTTTGACCAGTATATCACAGGCTGTTACATTTCACTTCATTAATTCTATGCTGAAACTAGCAATTTTTCTTCCCTCTGAAGTATATTTTTCAGATAAGTAGCTTGCTTATATCTGAAGTCATTAAGATATTTAAAGTGTCTTGATATCAACATATCCTACCATTTGTGTTTCAATTTCTTTTTAATTTGTCCAGTTTAAGCCTTTGACCATCTTATTTCATTAAGTTTATTAGAAAATTGTTTGTCCTTTTGGTCTTTATTGCCTTCTCTGCTTAAGAAATATCATATCAAAAGTCTGTGTCAGTCTGTACTCAAGTTATACATCTGCACAAGTAAACTAAACAGCATCAGGTCTAAACAGGTCACAAGCTTGAGTGCTGGCACGTGGTTGTCCATACTGTTGAACTATTAGCATACTCTAGGCAGGGTTTCTTCTGAGAGCAACTAGCACTCTCTGAGGCAATATCTGAGTATAGTTTGAGAGAGAACATGAAATAAGGATCATTTCTAGTGCCCAGTTTGAATGCAGCCACCCTGCTCCAGGAGGAAAAAAGAGTGTAATTTAGTTATGCCTTGCCAAGTGATATGGATATTAATACCCTCCTTTTTCAATAAAATACATTTCTGTGGGTGTGAAGTCAGTTTGCAAAAATGATGAGGAAAGGTTAGAATTGCTTTAAAAATGGCTGAAATGAAAGCAAATTTCACAATTTTTTATCAAAACAAAAGGAACATGTTTTTCACTCAAGCCGCACTTAACATATAGTGAGATTACGTGTGGCTAATTTCTTCTCTATTTGGAGTATGACTTTCAAAGATATCTACAAATGTGAGATGCAAGTGTTGTTGATAGCACAGCAGGACACCAGTGTTTAGAAGCCTGGATGACAATATTAACAGTAAAGAGAGAGTGTTTGTGACTTAAGCCATGCTTTATGAGATTATTAGTATAACAAAAAATAGGCTTGCAGATGTAGAACACATGGGTAATACATAGATTCAAGATAGCAAGAGTAAAAAAAAAAAAAAAAAAGTGTCACTACATGAAACTAGTTTCTGTCAAAGAATGATGAAAGGACATATTTTCAGCCACATAAATTCTAGCCCCAGGCACATGGCTGGATTTAAATAGGTCCCTACACCCACTTGAAGTTGTCACAGACGTCAGGACCTACTACCAAAAAAAAAAAAAAAAAAAAAAAAAAGTGCAGCATTAGAACCTCATGAAAATTCAGGAGCTTTCTTCTCTCACTGTGTCTCTAGAAACGCAAAAACGTGATTAAAAATAAACACACAGCATCCACTGATAATATAACAAAGTTGAACAGAAAGACATAAATTAAAACAGGTTTTCAATACGTGCAAAACTCTTGTTAAGCCAATTTTTGCACTGCAAGGCTTTATCTGTAACTATGCAGTAAGTCTTCATTAACCACACCATGATGTTACATAAAAACACATGGGAAAGCTGAAGCAGTGAAAACACATGCATAAAATGAAGGCTACAGAATTTCAAAGACTGGAGGTTGTGGCACAGAGCGGTTGGGGTTTGCTTCCTGCGTGTAGCAGGTGATAGAAGTCTTAAGCTTCACTCTTCCTCAACCACCTCCTGACTGCCAGCTCTAAGAAGTGCCTAAATAATTGCCCCTGAAGAATGACCATTGCATGAGGAAACTCCTCAACTTTTAAGTTGTTAAAGTGGAGTCTTTGAGGGTGGTAGGAAGAGGGAAAGGCTCTATTCTGCCCTAATATAAACAAAAGCAGCTCCAAGTCTCCTTTGGTTCTTTCTGAAACTAGGCAGGATACTGGAGTAAGTCTGCATGTGGCCACTGTAGAGAAAAGTCTCAATAACTAAACCCCTGAAAACCCATCCATCCATCTATGTATTTTGGTATGAACAAATTGCTGGGAATGAGGAAGCTCATCTGAATGCGCTAAAAGAGGAGTTAATGCCTGTGTTACTAAATGTTGCTTGCTACCATGCAAGATAACTTGCTTCAACATTTTTGACTAAATAACAACAAAATTCACTACCTTGTTATAGTTTTTTTCCTTAAAAGAACATTTTTGAGTTTAAACCTCATACTCGCATTGAATAAATTGATAAGTCAAATTTTCTCCAATATTTCTCTAAGCATATGATGTAGACATAACTATATAGCTTCCAGAACAGCAATGTCACAGATCTGTCCACCTCATCTCAAGAATCAAAGCATCCAGCAAATCCACAAATAAATAAATAAGAAAAAAAATGTGGGTACTGAAGAATGCTGCCTTTGGTTCTGATTACAATATTTTACACATGTATCTTTACACTTCTAAAATATGAATTTGATAGAAGTTTTCAGACTTAAAATTGGCCTTCAAAGGGTAATTGTGTGTGCTTTAATTTCAATTCAAATACTTTCCAAAGCTTTAATGAGAATTTCACCTCTTTAATGTTAAACCAGGGATATGAGATTGAGCTAAATTCAAAGGGTACAGACTTGCTGGGCCAAGTGACCTTTTCTTGTCCAACTGTTTTAAATGTCCTTATAAAATACAGCTCTCGTTTGTATAATTTCAGCAAAAGCCACACTGGGAGACCTACCGAATTCACAACACAGGTGACATTTCCATGAGAACAGTTGACAACTTTGAAGGTTAAATGACACATAATATAGTCAGAAAAAATGTAGACCTCTTTTACAAAACTGTTCTTTGTTTGTTTTTTTTTGTAGTTTGAATATATGAGATCTTGGAATGTGTGCATTAAAGTTTCCTCTTGTCAGTTATGTTAGTGGGTCTCTTTGCAGGCTTCACAGTAAGAGAAATACTTGTATGAATTGTTTGAACGAAAATAAAATAGAAGTACAATTTAATTCAAGAACAATTTAAATACATATATATATGTACATCTATATATATACAGGTAGATAGATATAAAGGGAAATACCTTGCAGAAATCTCTTTGATACTGTATCCCATGATTAGCTATTTGATTGTAGTGAATTTATATTAAGATCTAAGCTTTTTTTGTTAATTTTGCACTGAACTCTAAAGTAGGTGCAAACATCTATTCTTTATGATCAAACCAGATTATAAGTAACTAGCTTATTTGAAATGAATATGAATGTATACACACACACACACAATACAAAATACAAAAAACCTAGTTGGCTTTTTAAAATATACAAATTGTTCAAGGATTGACTCATCTTTGCATGTTATTTTTTAATCAAAAAAGAAAAACCTCTAAAAGAAACCTCTTTTAACCTCTAAAAGAAAACTAAGAGCACACATACTGGTATTACTTTGCACCATCAATTCTTCATGAATTGTTCTCATAACCATTTGGAAAGAAAAAACCCACTGATTAATGAACAATATTTTTCTCATCTTTTTCTTTTACATATTTCTTTGGTTAAAAAGTGAAGTGCAAAGATGAGTCAATTTGCTAACATTTTAACAGCATGATTTTAAATATTAAACATCATTTGGAAGCGTTTCTTCTGTTAAATTTAAAAAGTATTTACAGAACTGATCTCTTTTTCCTTATGAAACACAGCACCCAAAGTGGAGGCTTGATATGGCTAAGGTATAACATTTTTAGTATAAAAGCAATGCACCTCTGAAGTTTATTACAGCCATCAAGGAAAGCAGAATATGAACAATGACACTCAGTCTGAAGTTTCCATTTCCAAGTCTGAATGATAATGCTTTGAAAATTATTACTGGGTTATATTTTGGACAAACTGTTCCAGATCCCAGATTAAAAGTCTGTTCATAAATGCTTTATATTATCAAGAAAGCTGGGAAATGGAATTTTTGATACTGTAAAAAACTAGGTTTAATGCAATGAGTTTGACAACAATGTTACATTTTAAATTATATATCTGTGCAAGCCTAATGCATCACTATAGCCACAAATGACCTCTCCTTAAAAGCAAAAACCTAATTTAATCTGTAAATTCACTGTTCTACAATTTCTGATCTAACTCAGGATCATTTGCAGGAATATCGTGTTGTTTCACTGACTCCTCAAAAGGTGAATGAACATTACGAATTGGTGGATGATACTCTTCTGAAATGAATACAATTTGCGTTTTGCAAAATCTACTCATGAAAAAAATGTAAGTTCTGAAGAACAGTAAAAATTTCAGCTTGCTAAGTGATATAAATTAACATTGTGTTCTGTAACATTTTCTTGGAAATTAGTTGATTAACAGGGGGATGCCACCTAAAAATTAGATAATTTCAAGCTACAAATGTCAATTACTGAGAGATATCAAAAGAGAAGAGCGCATGCTCATGATCCAAAATCTAGAGGATACAGATAAGTAACATGATCTTAATTTTGTATGAGAATGACCTTGTTTAATGCTTGTGTTTATTCCACTCCACCTATTGTTTTTTTCTTATATTTTGAAGAGATGCATGTGAGATGGTGCACGCCGTCTCATGGATGCATGATCACCATCTTTGTTCTTCCTTGCAGTTTTAATGCTTTCCATTCTTCCACATCTTTTTCCATCCTTCATGTGCTCACCCAGCGCCTTCTCCTCTCTTCCTCCTCCACATGGGATCTTGGTAATAGGAACAGAAGTCAGTGTACAAGAAAAAATAGACTATAAGGTAAAATACTAATTAACAAATTCCTTGGGTATGGTCAATAAAGATATTTTTCCTGCACTCATGAAAGAGATTGCTGCAGTTAATACTACAGAAGTCATGATTAATGTGGCTTACCAGGTACTCCTGTTAGGAAAGGGAATGGCCTGAAGAGATTTTGATTCAGTACAGTGTTAGCTGGATGGGGCAGTTTTTGATCGGTGAGGAAATTTTTGTGACTGCGACCAGCAGAAAGGCAGAACAGCTTCGATTACCACCCGCGTAGTGTACGACCCCCCGGCAGGTGCGGGGGAAGCGGAAGCAGAGGCCAGGCTGGCGTTGGGCCCCCATGCGCGGGTGCAGGCCACGGCCTCGGACCAGAGCCGTCGGCAGGTAACGGGCTCCTGCCGCGGCCCCGTGAACCAGGCCGCGAGCCAGGGCCAGCGCCTGCCCGGCGCCCGCTGGGAGCGGGAGGAGACGGGCTGGAGATGGGGCACGGGGCAGCGACCCACCGCCCGGGCTGGGCTGAGACGGGGCGGGGCCAGGGCTGGGGGAGACCCGGCGGGGGAAAGGCAGGGCCGGGGGACCTCAGGTCCTGTCAGGCATAAACCTGACAGCAAGACGTTACACAAGTAAAATGTGACGCTCTGCCCTAGCTCAGGACCCTCTGCTGTGTGGTGCTGCTGCATGAGCAGGGAGGAACAGCCCTGCCAGATGGGGCCGCGGGACCATCCTGCCTAATACCACATTTCTGAGGCCAGTGCAGGAAGTTTTGGACAATATACTGCTCACGCCTGACTGACGTGCCAAGTATGTTGGGTTCTCATATTCGCTGATATTCTGATATTCGTCTTACCCAGTGAGACCTTTATGAAGCGAGGATTTGTACGATCTTGGGAGCAAATACGCTGTGGTCTAGAAACAATAGCAACACAAACTGACATTTCACACAGGAAAGTCTGTGCTGGCATGTTTGTGTATTTTTACTTAATTTATTTTTATTTTTTTATTTTAACTGTGTCTTCCCTACATACCCAGTTGCACCCCAAATTTGTGCTAAACATGCTTGAACTCTATTTGATATTCTATCTCTTTTAAAATAATTCTTTCATTTGTTCAGATTTTTGGTTTGCTTTGGTGGAAGACTTTTTTGTGTAGAGTTTTGTCAAGTTTAGGTGTTGTTGGTACATACCATTTTTTTGGTTAACTTCAAATACAATTCAGTAATTTATTGAATTGATATGTCTCTAGGCTATGAAGATTATATACTAAACTTTTGGGCTGCTGTTTCCAGTGCAAGGCACTTAGGGTTATAACAGCAGTATTGAAAGAACTGGCAAATTTTTTGCGTTACAGATGCCTTTATTCTCTTACTTTGGGACATTTGAGTAACCACGCCACAGTATCCATTAATATGAAATCAATGGGAATACATATGTCAGCAAAGGCTTTTGCTAAGCAATATAAACACATAAACTCTATGAACTTTGTAATTGTTGAATGATGTGTAAAAAAAAGAAAAATCACATTGGAGAGAGTCTTTTGAATTTCCAGCACTATTTTCTAAAAATCTATTGCCTTAAAACACACCTCCTGTAATAGAGTCAAAATTAACAAATCTCAATATATCTTTCTTGATAAGGTTCTCCTTATGACTTCTTTAGTAAGAAATATCACTTTTAGCCATGAATCATTGATAATTATGACAAATCTATCAAGGAAACATTTGATTGCATTTGCAGGTAGCAGAGCATGTTCTGCATAGCTTTAGTCCCATGTCATTTTTTGTCTGTCATATTTATAGCCACATGGCATTTGGGTAAAATAGTACGTGGCTTATGGTGTAGTTATCGGAAAACAAATGTTTAAAACTAGACAGAAGATATTGTAACTATTACAAAGACATATAAATTATCTTCTGCATCATTGACTACTTGCTGTAAAAATTAGAATGCACAGATCTTTTGATTAGTTTGTATGGAGCTTTCTTTAAAATAAAAACCTTTCTCTCTAGTCAATATTCTTCAAATGAAAGAAGGAATATATGTTCGTTTTAACATAATGAAGTGATTCTTTTGGGGAATGTCAAGAGGTTTTTAATAATTTCACTAATATAAAGTGAGGGGGAAAGCTGACTCAGTTGTCTCTGATTAAACAAGAACTACTAGGATCAGACCGAAAGTAAACTTTCCTGAAGGTATTAGAAACTCTGTGTATTAATTTAGCATAGCTACAAAATGGATATATTTCTCTCCTTCCATCAGGCAATCCACGCTGTCCCACCTGAAAGGGGAAAGGGAGGGGACCCAAAACAAGGAGTAAGAAGAACCTTGGGTCTCATCCTGTTCCTTCATTTATACAGAAAAATTCTGTTCAGAAAAGCTTCAAGAAGTACATGGAGGTATAAACTTCTCCATCATGAACAGGAATAATTTACTAAGTACCAGAAGGAAAGGGGTACAATAGAGGAATTGTGATTCAAAGGTCCTTGTTTTCTAATCTGCTCATGGGCAGCTATGAAGTGCCTCTCACTGAGTTTACAAAATTATATTCTAAACAGCATATAAGCATCATATCTGCCTCCTCTCTTTCCAGTAGAAGTGGAAGGATTGTTTCCTTTGCTCAGAGCTGTATCTGATACAACTGTTTCATCTGAATTCTTCCTCTTCAACCGTGATACTTCATTTGTTTGATATTTTGACATATTTAAAGTAGTCCAGACATCTGTTTCTTTGTTTGCAAAAAACTTTTATCATGACACACAGAAATGCCTTTTCTACTCCATCTTGCCTGTTCTTTTTAGGGCTATATTTTAAGCAATGCTTCACTTAAGCAAAACACTTGGTGGCCAAGTTATAGAAGGTCTCAACTTACAACAGCTAACAACTCATTTTTCAAGCCTGAGTGCAAAAGCATTTTAGCAAGTTACTTATGTTATGGAAAGGCAAAGCACAATCAAACAGAAGGAACAGTGGACATGTGATTGTGGCAGAAAAAAAAGTCGCCCTTTTATAGCTTAGTGGTTATAGATTGGTGGGGAATGTAAACACTGTCAGAAGATGAGCTAGTAAAACAGGTTATAGAGTTTAGAGTTTTGACTGCACACATAACTTCATAACTTTGTTTTCATTTTCTATTAGAACCCAGGCATTATGAAATACAGTATTTATGTTAATTGGACTCTGTTGAGTAATGCAGTAATGAGTCTTTTTTAATATAGTTTCATTCATGTAAATTTATTCTTAAATTTCAATTATTTCTTTAGATATTTGGCTTGAATTTCACTGAAGCATAGCCAAAGCAGAAATTGCTTTCTTTGTTTCTCATTGTGTTGAATCGTTCCATCTCACACTGAATGCTACCATGTTTATGGACTCTTTGCCTTGTATTCCTATATATAGATAGATTTGCAGTTCCTGTAATTGTTCTTTTTCTGTTCTATCTTTGTCTTCTTTATCATAATGTTTCACTGTGACCAATTTTCTTTGTTTTTTTCTATATGGCTGTGTCTTTCTGAACTTATTCAGCAAGAACTGTTTGGCAATTTGAAATGACTAATAGAAGAATTTTCTGTCTGGAGTCTTCTTTTTTTTTTTTTTTTTTTTTTTTTTCCTAGGGGTTCTTATTCAGCCTCAACATCAAAATAAGGTTTTGTATTAAAATAACTTCTCTGTTAACTCTCATAATATGAGATCAGTTTTTTTCTCAGATAGATTTTATTTTCCATTTGAATTATATTACTTTTATTTTTTCTCTGTTTCAGATTCTCTAATGGTCTTTCTTTCATAGCCATTTCAGTTAGCCCTCCCTTTATATGATTGGTACTACAGTATATAATTGGATTGCTGGACTTGAAGAATTTGTGTAATGAATCTTTCCCTAGGTCTAATACTTTAGCATAAAACAGTTGCATGAGACATAAATGGGATTTATTTCCCACTTATATGAACCTGATTCTCTTATACCTGAAGCAAAACTAGGCTATAGGTACTTCTCCTCAGGAATTATGGGTCTCCTTTGATAAGATCTAACACTTAAGCAAACTGGATTTGGTTAAATGGCTTCTGCCTTCTGTAATTCAACTACTCTATAGAATGCATAACTTTGTGATTGCATCCAAATAAACATGGTAGTTTACAGAGAGCACACCTGGAGCACCAGAGACATTTTTTAATATAACGTAATGTGAAAGATATTTGGAAATGTGAAAGTATTATACAGATCACTAGCATAGATTTCTGCAGAAGGTATGAATTATATGAATGTTGTGAACACGTTCATCACAAAAGTTTCTAAATTTCTTTGTTATTTTCAATGACAGCCACTTCATTTTTTTTCTGGCTATGAGTTTATTCCTCAGCCCTTTGTGCCTGGTAACTCAAATTCATTTACACAGTTCCAGTGTATTATCTTCTAGAAAGTTCTTTGTGGCATATATAACCTAAGGAGACCTATTATTGATGAAAAAATCTGGTAATTTCATATTCATGGTTGCCTGCTAGAATTTTCCCACACTGCCCATTTTTCATTATTACATACATAACATCACAATTCACCTTTGAGCTGTCACCTCAAGCATATAAAACATACTCAACAGGAAAAAAAAAGATTTTGGATATGACATGCTTGAAGAATATAAAATGAGTAAGAACACAGTGAAAAATATACCTCAGAATAGTCTGAGGGCCTAATTCTTCAAATTCACCAAATCATGGGTGGTTCCATCCCAGAGCAGCAGGACAGGAAATGGTTGTGATTCCTGCTGAAGATCTGGTGACCAATCAAAGCGACAGAATCTTCTTTAAGGTTTCTGTAAAGACTAACATGCTTCCAGATTCTCTGTAGTCCTGTCCCCCTTTCCCACTATCTTACCCTGGTGTTGCTCAACCTTAGACCAGCAACTGTGTTAGGTCTTATATTGAGGTCCTCAGCAAGCAGCATTGAAGATATGTTCCTCTATTTCAGTGTCAAAGAAACTATTATTTTTAAGAAACTGGACCATTAGTCACTTTACTGTATACTAGGTATTCTAAATGACATGGAAAGATTGAAGATCTGTGCTGTTGAGCACAGCAGATATGATCATCAGTGTTCTGTGTTATTTGCTTCACTGAGGTGGGAGAGTAACATGCTCTGTTTGGATCTATTATTTTATCCCAAACTCAATCAAAACCAGGAGGTAACATACAGGAAAAACTGTAAAATTTAAAAGACTGACGACAGAAAATCTCTATCGTAAGCTGAATAGATCTTCTGCAAAGAAGCACCAATATGTTTCTCATTAATTCTGCTACCAATTTTACTATTGCCATCAATTTTGTATAGAACAGATGCAGATATCATGGTGATAGGCAGTGATACAGTTCCTAAAATAGACTGACAGACAGGCAATCAAGATTTGATATAGCATTTGATGAAATAAAACAAAGTAACTTTGCAGTAGGCTTGGGAGATACATTGCTATAACTTAAAATTGAGGAATACGAAATAAACATAAGGCAATGACAAACACAAATGCATCATTTTAAACACTGTTAGTATGATAGTTAAGTTTGGTATTAGTCTAGAGTAAGCAACAAGAAAATGGTAAATACTTCCTCTAGCTGAAAGCTCTGTGTTATAAAAGCAACTAGAATGAGCAGGGGAGACAAAGAAAATGACTTTTGAGTAAAGATTAAAAGAGCTAAGTATGTTTAATAGGTAGGTGATGACAAAGTAGGTCATAATATTCTACAAATATTTGAAGGTTTTTAAAATGTATAGAGAGTGATTATTTAGTGTGGTACATAGCAGAATAACTGTGATAATAAAGAAAAGAACATTTACACTTAATGTCAGAGAACACTTGCCAATAGGGAGATATAGATGTCTGCGGAATAGATTTCCAAATGAAGCAGTATAAATCTCATTGCTTGAGACTTTTAAATATAGACTTTGCACAGGATTAGAGAATGTGCAAGAGAATGTGCAGTAGGGAACAATCTAATGGGCCAATCTAAAAGGCTTTTCTGTCTCTCTTCCATAATGCTGTCTAATTTTTGTCTGAGTAGATAGGATAAGATGTGGATCATCCTTCTGAAGCCATCTGCAAGACTTTGAGATCATTGTACACCAATATTGGAAAATTCTGGGGGGGATATTAGAAGGTGCTGGTATTATGTCTGATGACATCCTAATGAATCTCTGTTAATTGAATCCTCAGCTTCCTTTCCCACTTTGCTCTGTCTATCCCAGAATAATTCTGTAAACTGTCAGCCAGATATCTGTATAATTTGCTTGGGACTTGAAAGATATCAGAGGGCTGAAGCAGCACAAATTCAAAAGGAATACTCATGTGAATCAGTAATTGTTTAATTCTCAACTGAGTGATGAAACAGTGTAACTAGAAAGATAAACACAGCAGGTGGATAAAATCTGGGTCTTTAGCAAGTCTGAAGTGGAAGTCGCCACTAAGAAATTGTCTGTGTTGGAGTAAGCTCTTTTTCATTTTATTCTGATTATTCATTGTCATATCTCAGCTCTCCTGGTTACAAAGGCAAAAAGATCCATTGTAGCAACTGAAAGGAGAGTCATCCACAGAGAAAAGGAACTTTTCAAATCCAAATTGCAATGCAGGGAAGAACTGAAATATTGCAAGGGACCTTGGGTCAGCTGTTTATGAGTGTCCAAGTTAATTCAGCTTTCCTATATAAGTTTATATAAGGCAGTCCTTTCATTTCATCGAAAGTTATTCTCAGTTCTTTTTCTGCCAGAAGAGTAAGATTGTTCAATTTCAGAAATATGGATTTCTATTGATTTGGACTTCTACATCCAGGATTCTTAGTTTCTTTTCAAGTATTCCAAACCAGACTCAAATAGAAAGCCATATGGCACACTTCATTTCAACAGCTGTTTTTGTTGTTAATCCACATAGAACCAATATGTTCAAAAACAAACAAACAAAAAAAMCCAAAAGAAGCGGTTCCTATCATGTGCAACACAGACACACAAACTTCTCTGTCACACAAATGCAAGCAACATCATGCAGAAATAGCACATTAACACCAGAAAACACAACAGTCAATTCAGGATTGTGCCTAGGTTAACTAGCCTTACTCTTTAGCTATAGGCATGGATATTTAGCCAAACACAGATCCATGTTAATGTAACCATACTGCATCTTGTTCTGGGTGAGCCAATTCTGCTATTGGTCATATATCTTCATGAAGCTCTAAGTCGTACTACTGAAATACTCATAGACAGTTTCAAATATTGCATTGGGTAGTGCAAATACCTGGGATATAAAAGGTCTGACTGACCTGAATTAATAACTTAATTCTGTTTCTGCTACATTAATCATTCCTTCCTCTGAAGGAATAGGTCTCTCTCACTTCCTCTGATCAGAAATTTACCCTAGACCTGATAAATCTTGCTAACTAAAGCTCTGTCAAATGATGTACTCCATGAAAAAATTTCTTTCTTTCTTTTCTATTACAATGGTATTTTATGAAAGAAAGAAGTTTCTTATCTGTTACAGGGAGTTCATGTGAGTAGAAAGTCATGTGGAAAATTTCTGGTGAAAGTTTCTTTAAATATTTACTTCCTTGAGCATGTTTGATTCACATAATCCATTTGCACATAATGTGGAAAACTATTAAAAAGACTAGTATTTTGAAGGGTCATAGCGTTTGGGGAAAAGAAAGAGCATGAGGAGAGTCATAATGATACTGAGAAGCTGGATACCTTCTAGCTATCATGTAGAAGGAGATACTGAACTTCATAAAGGTGAAGAATGTAATAAGCATCTCTCATTAGCAATGTTTCTATTGCTCATTTAAAATTTATGAAATCTTAAAAACTTTTCAGTTGCCTTATTACTCTTCTTAATCCCTATATCAAGCTTATAAACTTTTAAAAAATATTCTTATTTTGTTCATATTATGAAGAAAAAAGTATTGAAAACTTTTAATTTAGTGCTTTGTGAGAGCACATCTATCCCTAGGAGTTCCTTTCAATCAAAACAGAAGACAAAACAAAGATTTTTTTTTTTTTAATTAGGAATATATTTCTGTATCCTGATGCTTTTTCCCTTTATGTCTTGTTTTCAATATTTGACTAGTCTGTCTCATGAGTTTGGGGATAGGTGTCCAGCTTTGATTCAGAAAATATATACTTTACATTCAAAATCAAAACACAACAGTTTTGAAGCAATATATTCTGTGTAAACTCCATTTATGTATAGTTGGGTTTTTTTTTAATTAAGAATTCAGGGATAAATCTAGCTCCCATTAAATTCTGTGGAGATATTGCAAATGAATTTAATAACAATTAGGTCAGGCTGCCAATGAATGGCTACAGAGAAACCTTGGACTGCTGAGTAGATAACATTTCATGAACTTCAAGAGCTTAAAGTGCTAAGGCTCTTATTACCACTGCCCATTTTGTTACAATATTTTTTATCGATCATATTCTTAGACCTGATACTAATAATAGGGTCTGAATATTTGGAACTCCCCAGTTAGCACTGGTGTATAACTGATGGATCTTTTCTTCATTGTTCTGTATAAGACATATATTATTTTATTTTCACATGATTTATTTTAGTTCTGACTCCATCTTGAGCTAAATTTCTGATTGGTGTTTTGAACACAGATTTCAGTGACCGTTCTCTAATACTTTTGACATTTAACCCTATTAATTTGGAACCTTAGTTTATCTCATGTGGGCGTTACCTCATTGTGTACTGAGCACACATGTAAACTTTGCTTAGAGTTACAAAGGTAGCTTATCTGCAGAGAGTAGTTCCATTAAGTATAGTAAATATATTTTATTCTGTGAAGTAGCAAGCATGTATGTACAGAGGTGGAGGTGAATGGCATCATATGAAGAGCCATTCATGAGAATTCCAAACAAAACCCTTCATAGAAGTGGGTGCTAACATTTGGCTTGTATCCCAGCAAATCAAAAGTCAGATGAGTCCTGAGGATTAAAATATAGACTTGGATACATACAAGTAAATACATTTATATTGTTGTTCTCATTGTGATAATTATACATTTTATCCTAACACAGAGGCAGTATTCATGCAAAACGATTCATCATGTACTTGCCAGTGTGTCCAGAACACACACCTTTTTTCATTTCTGAGTCTGATGATACTCCAGTTATTATTGCTGAGGGTTTTTAACTATAAAATACTATGTTATATTTTTAAAACAACTGTATTTGAGGGAAAGATTAAGACAATCACTTGAACATGTGCTGATAGGGATTTCTTGAGAGAGTTACCAAGGAAAGATTGAAATGCCTATTTTAAGTAGTTTATTTGTTTTTTTTGAAAAAGTGCCTAATTTACAGTTCTGCCTAACTCTGGATGTTAATATATTTAGTATGCTTAGTTAATATAATTTTGGACCACAGAGTTCCCTAGATAACCTTGTCTGGGCCTGGCATTTCAGATTTGCTGGCAATGAGTTCAGCTATAGTCACTTTCATTAAAAGAAAAGAAAAGAAAAGAAAAGAAAAGAAAAGAAAAGAAAAGAAAAGAAAAGAAAAGGCTAGACAAGAGGGATCAATCCATTTTGCATTGTCATTTCCTGGAAATAAAGCCAAATTTAGAAATAAAGTGTGAGACAGAGAAAGCACAAGTTTGTTCTGAAGGCTAGGATACTCAGCTGGAAGAAGATGCTCATTCCTGTTCCCAGACCTGCCTACATGTTTTATAATATATAGTCACTGGATATGAAGCAGATAGGAGGAAGGATTTAAGCTTTGTTTCCTTGTATAAAAAAGCTTTTTAGCTTAAATTAGGCACTGAAGCACCTCCAAGAAAAATTGATTTAATCCAAAGATAGGTGTGGTAACTCATCCTTTGCATGGGCCTGTCTCATTTCACTGGGTATAGAGGAAGCCAAGATGAATAGTGCAGGATAGATCTGTAACTGCTGGATAGTTAATGTGGATAAGATAAATACTACCTTTCATGTGCCCTTAGTTTTGAATCATATTCCTCAGCTTGATACACCCACCTATTTCTATCAGTTATGTAAGGATTCCAGTCAACTCAAGAAGTGTTTGTGGGGTCAAGAACCTACTTTTTTGCTGCTGTTCTGCTAGGTTGAAGGATTAGATTTCATATCCATATGTTTTATGCTTGTGAATTCTGAACTGGGCTGACATAGGAGAGAAGCTTTGCTCTTAAAACTTAGAGGAATACTGTACTCATTTCTTCAAACAATGCTGTAGTTTTTATACCAATTCTCTTACTAAATAATTCCAAGAAGGCAACCAAAGACATTGTGATTTCTAGAGAGACGAGACTCATAAGAAGCTGGATCTTCTTCCTTATTTTCTGTCTCTGAAAGGGTAAGAAACTACAAAAAAGTAGCCAGTTGAATTTGTATAAAGGAAAGGATCACACTTCTACAGTCTACAACCCATGAATGAACATATAACATCTTTCTACAGCATAATTTATATTTTGGGTTTTATGAGTCAAAAAAATTTATTTTTCTGCCTTTCATAACTATGTCAAAACTGTTCCTTCCTTACTGGAATTTTAGTAAAGGTGGTGTATGCCCTGTTAATATAAAAAATAATTTAATTTTACTCTCCTGAGCTGTTGCTGTTTCTTTGGATTTTTGACGAGCTAAGCTCGAGTCCTGTTTCTTCTACAGGAAAAGAAGAAGCCAGATCTTGGGTCTTGGTGAATTTTCAGTCATCATTGTTTCTTTTCAAAGTTGGAAGATACAAATCAACATTTGTTCCAGAATGATGCATCACTTCTTTTTTCCATTGTGAACACATGCACCAATATTTTATTCAGTTTTTAATACTAAAAGTAAAATAAAGGCCAGAGGAACATTTTAGTAACATTTAGTGTTTAGTTTCAGCAAAACCTGTGATCATCGGCTTATGACCTGAGTATTTATTTCTACATCAAGCAATCAAATTAAATTTTATTTCCCGAGACTGTCAGAGCATATACACCATTTGACTGCCCACTGAAGCGACTGCAAAGATTTCATTGATTTAATGTGTCAATAGGTTAGACTTTACCTCCATTTTAACTAGAAATACTGCTTGATACCTTCATTTGATGTAGAGCTGTCCATTAAACAGAAATAAATAGCCATATGACTGAACTGTAATAATCCTGGAGAAAACAATATATGCATCTCATCAGTATTCTAGTAAACAGCCAGGTCTAAGGCAAATCTCCAGGATGTTATGAAAGAACTAATTGAATAGATTTCAATAACTCGGTTTTAGACAATTTAATTAAGTTCTGTTCTATCAGTATTTTCATCTATTTCTGCTTTTGAAGCTCTCCTGAAAGACAAGACAAACTTTAATATATAGGTATGTGTGTGCAAGTATGTGTGGGTGTAAGTGTATGCACAATATCTGTTAATTTCAGGGTCAGTGCCAACTGCAGATGTCTTATGGCTCTTTGTACTGAATTTTGCCTTTCTGGTTTTATTTGATTTTTAGAAATATGGTTTCCTGCTCTTGCCTTTTTCTCCAGGCTGTTGTTTATCCTGATGGAAAAGTTCCTTAGAACTTGGATTTCTATCTTTAACATAAATACTGACAACTTGTCTATGACTATATTGCCTATAGAAACAATTAAAAAAAAGTCTGAATTGCACATAAGCGGTACAAAATCAACTTTTAACTGCAAATTTCTTTTAAATAGAGATACATTACCATTAAAACAATGTTGTCCCTGGCTGCAAAGTTAAAGGCAGAACATCAACAAATCCAAAATACTTTCAGCCCTGAGGGAAGAGAATATTCCATTTCATGAAATAAGACCAGGGAGCTTAAAAAAGCAGTTCATAAAAATCACTGACTAACCATGTCTGTTTTCCCATATCCAGCAAAAAAACCCTCATAACTGAAACAATGCTTTTCATCTTTTTTTTTTCTATTTTGGGTAAGCATTTCTTTAACCCATTATAGTTTATTCCTCTATTCCTCTATGCCTTGCTGCATGCAAGTGCCAGTTTTCTTTAAAACTGTTTGGAACAAAAGCTGATTACTACTATACCTTTTACACTTCCTCTGTGCCAAGTCTCCTGCTATGCCTCTGTAAGATAAAAAACAATAAGATGACAAAGGCTTGCTTTCATCATTCTACAAGCACAGCAGTGATTAATATTATATAGAAAATGCTTCAAAGCCTGAGTCCTTTTTAGAAGGTATTGCCAGGCCAGATCTCTCATTTTCAAAGAATTTCCCCACCTCTGACTCTGAAGGTGATATTTAGACTAGGGAAAAAATAAAAAATATGTATTAAAAAAAACTATTACACATCAGTAATATGATTTTTTGTTTCATTAATTTTTGTTCAGAATGGTTTGTTCTCTTGAAAATTCCCTTATTCTCTAGTAGCTTCAACTCAATACATGTAAGTGAATTTTATACATATAATTTAAGTGTATTCGCTAGTTTTATTTAAGATAGATGATTTTTCCTTGCAATTATAGTTACATGTAGTATTTTGTTCTCTATGTTATTCTAAATTAACACTGTATGACTATGCCCAGACAGGAATCTTTTCTATGTAGACCTCGATTAACTTCAATCCAGTGTTGTGCAGACATTGCTGCTATATGCATAAAGTTCGTTGCAGGATCAGGGCCTTCAAAGTACAATGAATTGTGAAACAGCTACCTTTTCCATTTCAGAAATGTCTGCATTTCTTAATTAGGTGATGTGATACCTCATACAAACACCTGTACATGTTGAAGTATGTGGCTATGTCTATGGTTAGATGAGTAAGGAGAGAAAGAGAATTTGTAAATTACTTCAGGGATGACAATTATAACATAAAAGCATTAGATAATCAATGATCTTTTTGAATTGTACTTGAAAAATATGGCTAGGCAATTAGTTTATTAATAGTAAAGCCAGCAAACACTTGATGGCTGAGCTTTTATTTTTTAACTTTATTTCAGAAAAATACCCCAAATATTGAATGAACCAATAGTTAAAAAAAATTCTGATAATAGCCCATGTAGATTAGATTAGATCTTGTCACTCAGCCTTGAACAGAAGAGTCACAAGGCTACATTTTAAAGAACATCCTCATGAGTCTAAGAATTCGGCTTTCCAAAAATCAAATGAGAAACAGGCCTTTTAAAGAAAGACAAAGTCCTAAAGGACTTCCAGCTTTTTCAATTATGTGTAACTTTTTAAAGATTCATACTCTGCAGTTCAGATCTGTGCCTCTAATTTATAATTAAGATGCATAACAGATCTTAAAAAAATACAAATAAAGCACCTTGTGCTTTTTTTCTTTATTTCACTGAGTTCACTGTCAAAGATTCCATTTATGGAGAAAAATCAGTGTTGTTTAAATGTCAATAAGTAATAGAAGTTTTCCTCTATTAACTCCATGTTCATGGAGTTCATGTCCATACTGAATAATTAAAATGTGGAGAGCTTCATTTGTTGTTACTTTGGATACTATTTGTAACTCCCTGAAAAGATTATTTACATGATATTTAAAGTGTCCATTGCTTACTGTATTCTTTTGTAGACCTACTATCCAAAATGAAGATCTTATGGTTTACAAATTTTTTATGGAGTCCTTCAACACATATAGTCATGCTTGGTTCTACAAGTATTTCCTTCTGAAGTATGTTTTGTCCTCTAAAAAAAGGACTATAGCAGGTTTCCCATAATAAAAAGATTGTCTTCTCTTTTCCAAAATCAAAAGGATTTCTCAAGTCTAAAATCATTTTAACATTAAATCAATTACAACTGCAGAACTTTATAAAGGTCTTTCTTAAGTCACTCTTGAACAAAATCAAAAGATAATATTTTATTGGCCATTGTACCTTGAGGGAAGGGAAGATACGATTTCAGAGCTCAAAGATGCTACTGGAAAAATAATAATAAACCATCTTGGGCCTTAACTATAAACTTTGAGAAAGTGGTTTTGCTAATGAGTTTTTTTGGCCAAGAGGCAGCTTAAATAAATCCTAGTTCAACATGAACTTTGGATTTTGGCATAAACACTCTAGGAGTTCTTTCCTAAATTTTGCTACAGGCTGAATAAAAAAATGAAAAAAGGAGGGGAGAGCTAATATTTTTGGATACAAAGTAAATTGTGTCACTCTTTGATACTTTATTCTACAGTCTGGTTGTGTGCCCAGAACATGGCACTTCTAATATACAATGACTTCTACAACTTCAGTTAAAACTAGTAGCCTTTATAGTTTCAAATGTTGTCCGCTATTTATTAAACATATTTCTGGTTGATCCAAAATAGTATCGATATCATTTTTTCAATGAAGCTTGATGCATATAATGCTGACTTTTTCTTAAGTGATAAACTGCATAGGAAAGGTTTCCATTTTTTATGAATTTGTTGTTACTTACTCACTTCAAGCTCCTTTCGATGTGGATAAATTTTATTTCAAAAAGATTAATCTTCTTACGTTAGAAATGGCAGATAAATGTTGATGAAGTTTCTTTTAAATAGCAAACTCTGGTAGATCTCAAGTAATAATCAGTGTTAAAATGACAAACTACAACTTTTCTGTCTAGTATTTTAAGCAAAACACACAGACATTATGTAGCACAAAGAAATGTTCTAAAGGGAAGTTTTCTTCCAGATAACCCTGTCAGATAAATGCATGGAAACCTGAAAACAGATTTAGAACTCACTGTGAAATAAAGTATTGATATTTGCATTAAATTAAAAAAGAACATAAATCAAAGGCATTTCTTCCAGATTTATTTGCTGAAAAACACTTACAGAGAAAAGTAATAACACTGAACAAATAAATTTAAAAAAAAGATAACCTGGACTCAAATTTGCTTCCTGTAGAAGAAGGGTGCAAAATTATTGATTTCATCAGAGTAGCAACTCTTATTTCAGCAATGAAATGTACTGAAAACAGTTTCCATTTCAAAAGTGGTTTGGCATTCATCACTGATTAATTTTGTTTGTCTTGTGAGCTAGAATTCACGTCCATAAAGAAAACTTTTTTTTCCTCCATATTGGATTTTACTGGCACTACTGAAAATTTTCCACATGAAGGGCAAATACAATATTCTTGTCAATGTGTTGTAAGTAAATACAGATAGATCAGAAGTTCCTTACACTCATTTTGAAGATAAAAAAAACAGAAAGTGAGGTTGGATTTTTAAAAGACCTAAATGTTTTGGTGACAAAGTCCCAGTGATTTTCAAGGGATTGTTACTTTTAAGGTTTTAGAGCTTACCAACATTGTACAGAGATCTCAGCTTGCATTGACCAAACTAGCTTTAGAACTGGAAGCAGTTTAGCTCTATTAAGCTTAAATAAGCTAATTCATGCTAGCTCCACAAATAAACAGGTAGACTGCCAGTTAGAGTCTGCCACCCTCATGAAACCTCAGGTCCTATAAATATGTGGTTGCATCAGGTTCATAGAAAAGTGGTCCCAGGGGACCTCAGAGGCAAAGAACATGACACCACTGAAAAATCAACACCTCCTGGTGAGGACTTTGGACTCTGATTTATCACCATAATACCCTGCTCAGGGAAGCCTGGCTGTTGATTTACCTTGGTAGTCTGCAGATAGTGGAAGGGTGAGCAGGTCACCATATACGGGGTAGTTGTAACTTGCTCATTATTGTTCTTTTAGTTATCAAGAAATTCTTGGATCCTTATGTCATACATGTTCGTTTGCTGCTGGTGAGTATCTCCTTAGACGACTAAAAATTGCAACAGTGGGACTCCCTGCTCATGATGAGAATGTACTGATTCTCTTCTACGATTGCTCACCTTCTAGTTTATTCAGCTAGAGTAATGGCAAACTCTAATCTCATATATTCTAACATGCCATATGCATTGCTCTACAGATTATCAGTATTCATGAACTTTCCTGAGTTTTATCTTCTGAAAATATATTGACAAACTTACTTGAAATTATTTTCATGTCATACAGTAAAAATGGTTCAGTGTGTGTTCACATGTGTAATATATTAGGTTATTCAAAGCAGATAGCTTTAATGAATATTACCAAGTACATTTCATACTGAATAACACTTCTTTTTCTACCTCATATTATTGTTGAATTTTATAAAAATAAAATATCTATTTATTTTATTTTTCATTTGCTCACTTCGAAGGTAGATTATCGAATTTTGCAGCAAAGAAATCTTTCTTAAGGAAAGAATGAGAACAGCAGACTTTATCAAGCTCTAATCTGGACAACTGACTTCCATCTCTTTAGAAAGGACAGGAACATCTGATAGCTTACATTGTATATTAAGTTTATTGAATAGGTAACTTTCCTCTCTTTAGTATTCACCACTATTCCTTTGGTAGATAGTTGGGGTTCTCTTTTGTGGGGCAGGGGGACTGGATCTGATTCAGGAGAAGGAGCATTGTAGGAAGAAATACACAGAACAGAATAAACATCAGGTTCTATTATAACACCACTGTTTTACCACTTGAGCTGCTAATGATTTGGAATCTTTATGACATTTTCTTGAAAGAGTTATATTATTTTTATTAATATGTATCTGTAGACTTTTGGGGTCTGGACTGTCACAGAGGAATTTCCAGGGTTCTGTTAATACTGGTGATCAGAATTACAGATTTTTGAAAAGTCATAATAATTGTAAAATCAAAATAGCTAATTTTATGACAAAATCATACTATATACAGAGACTACTAAGATGTCTCTAAGACATTTTATTCAGATTTGTTAGAAATAAATTTGGACAAAATAATAAAAATATTAGATGTCATTGCTATGTCTACTGAGTCTTCTTTAAAGCAGATTGACTTTAAAAGGTTATGAATTAGAGTCACTAAGCAATCACTCTTATGTTTATGTTCTGTTACAGCTACACCCTACAATAAAATATAAGTCTGCTGAATTCTCTTTGGCAAGTCAGATTGCCTTTATAAATGATAGATTAATAATTATGATACTGTTTCTGTAGGAACACCAGTGATATATGAAATTTCTTCTGCGTGTACCTATAAAGATGTCTTGCAAATTCACCATAAAAAGACTGAATTATATTCCATGTAATTATTGTAAAATAAACCAGGAGGGATGAATTAGTACTATAAGAGAATAGTATTTGAAAGAAAGACTGTTGATCTTGCTTTTGAGACTTATTGTCTGGGTGACTTTTTAAAATTGCCTTGTGTTGCAAGAAACTGAACTTTACTACCAAGCTGAAAGCATCAGTCTCAGTTTCACTGGCCTCAGTTGCTTTAATATTTATTATTTATAAGACAGTTAATATCACTGCTTTCTGGTATAATTTTGGTTACCAGACAGACAAAAGACATAACATTTACCTCATAATAAAATCAACAAACTTAAGAAAACGCAGCTCTTTCAATTTTGTTTGTGAAAGTCTGTGTATATTTGCGTTATGTATATCTGAGTTGATATTATCCTCTTGAGGTACAACGACAGAATCCATAAGACTAAACTCTCTAAAAGCAGCCTAATGTGATTTACAGTAGTGGTTATCTAGTGACTGCATGACCTAAAGGACCTGTCAGCACTCCAGGAAAGCACGCTGCTGTGACTGCTCACTCCCTACATATCTCACTGGTGAGCCCCTGTACTCCCATGCCTTTGATACCCCTATGTCTGAGTGACCTTCTGGCCTCTTGCAGTGCGTATCCTCAGCACAGCGTCTCCAGTCGCTCTTCGGGGAGCTGGCACTGCACCAGAGCTGATCGCCGCCTTCTCAGCACTCCTTGGATACAAAAACACCCTCAGTTTTTCACCACTTTTTCCTGAGAGTGTCTGAAAGACATTAGGCACGTGGCTTGTGACACGCTGCTAAGGAGCAGAGGTAGCAAAAGATCAAAATGTAAGCCTTAATTTATTGTTAGTCAGGAAGAGAATAGTGAGATTGTTAGTATACAAAGCTTTAAACTAAGATGAAAAATACCTGTAGTGAAATGCCAATAAGATCTATTCAGGTACTGATTTTAACATTCAAATTATTGATAAATAACCACCTTCTGTCCCACTGAAGAACTTTAAAAATCTTGTCCATCCTTAGTTATAAAAGCCAGACAATGAAATAGCATATTTAATTCTTAGCTTTTAGTAAGAAAAAGAATCTTCTGTGCTTTCCCTAAGTCAAAGATATCATTCTTTCTTCTTAAATATTGCAAGGCAACTCAAATTGGAGATGAAAAAAAACCACAAAAAAAGAATTTTGAACGAGAAATAAATTAATGAAGTTACAAGAGACTCTAAAACTGGTTTAAAACTCAGACGGTGCTTTTTAACATGCTACATACTATCCAAGAAAATATGTAATACTGATATAATTAATTTACTGTGTTGCTTGTATGAAAAAGCTAACAGCTGTTTTATAAAACTTGTAAGAGTATAGCTCACCACTCTGATTTTTCTAATTGAATAGTATGATACCACAATTGTACACAAGTAATTTTATGCATCACTAATCCCTGTCTTGCCCTCAGTAAGGCTGTTTATATGAATAATGTTTACATATTTTGTTTCTAAATAGGCAACCAGATAATATAGAAAAAGAAGCCAATGCAATAGAAAATTCATAATAATACCAGAAAGACAATAAAACATGCAAAAAAAMCCAAACAAAACCCTGTTGCATGACCTGAGTTCAGATTTTTAAACAGCTGTTTTTCCATACCTGACTATTTTGTCCTTTGATCTCCTCTGCATGCCAGTTCGTAGCTACCCTGTATTAAGCAAATGCTTGCACACATGGATAATCTTTATGGAAATGAGATTATCAATAAAATTAAAATGGGAATTTTTGCATGAAGAATTGGTAACATTACTTATTGTGTTTTTTTTTCTTACAGAAGAGTTTTGGTTAAGGTTTTATTTACATTACTCTGACAAATCACTCGATAAAAGAAATATTCTTGAAATTCTTTAAGAAGAATTCCATCTGTGCTAAAATAAGCATAATTTAGTTTCCCAAAGACTGTCATTTTAACCAATTTAAAATAATCAGCATTTGTCTTTTCAGGAATATATATGAGAGCTGTGTGATAGGTCATCTTTCTGTTTGAGGATTTAGTAATTACATTTGACATAGCACAAAATGAAGGAACACCAGTCTTAAGGAGAAACAAAAGTACTGCTTGGCTGTACTAAAACTTACATTAAAGAATTTTTCTATGAAATAGCTGAAGGAAGATTTGAAAGAAAAATAGCTGTAAGCTTAAAAAGTTAAAAATATAAGCTTTGAAAATTATTAAATATTTTTTATTTTCATAGAAATGAATGAATCTGAATTTTTAACCAAAAAAGTTTCATTTCAAAGAAAAAGTTTGTTTTATTCTGAAAAAAAAACCCCTTAGTTCTTCAAAATATCTGTATTTAACTCAGGTTGGGCTTTATCCAGAAGTTTATACTTGAAGAAAGATTTTTATCTGAGGAAAAGGAAAAAAACAAAGATTAGAGCCATAGACAAAAAATACCGTGCTTTTATAATGGATATCTAAATTTAGTGTAAGATAGCTCAGATCTGAAATCCTGAAGATGCAAATGTGTCCTTCTTGGGTATGAATGTAGTGCTTTTTGAAGAACCCTATCCTTTAACTCCTAAATCTGTAGTAACTCTTCACAAGCAAGTAGAGCACTAGCAATGAGTGGATAGTAATCACAACTGATATTGTGATTATTCAAGTGAATGTGATTACTTGCACATATAAACGTTTGCAGAATCAAATCCACAGTTCCAAAAGAGAAATGTTATGTGCATTTTAAATATTCAGAATTTGAGGCTTGTTCTTAACTTTCACAGTAGTGAATCAATGAGATTTTTGCCTGTAGCGGGACCCTGGAAAGAGTTGAGAAATACTACCCTTCTTATTTGAAATCTAGAGCCTGTTCAGTCTCTTTGCGTGACTATCTCTCTGTCTAGATAAGAACTGGAAAACAACCTCATGTGTGAAATACTTATATTCCGAATATATTGGAACAATTTTCCCAAGTGTTGGTAAATACAGAAAATCTTTATGATCTCTGAACTTTCCCCAAGACTTAATAAAAATGTATACACTGACAAATTAATTTTTCCAGTAAGCATAACAATGAAAACAGTCCTCTACCCATAATTACAATAAAGGCTGGGGTATATCTTAAACACTTAGGTACCTGATTTGAGAATTCCATTTTCTAAATATTTTCTTTCTGAAAAGAAAGAATTTCTGAAGACAAGTCTATAAATAGCCTCAAGGCACCCATCCTATTATAGGAGATTAAAACAGAAATACCCATCCAATTCTTGAACTTGCAACAGATGAATTGGCTAGCTCTTTTGTTATTTTTTCAAATAAGGGAACTAAATCTTTCGCATGTAAGCAAAGGCCTTTAAAAGGGCTCAGTGTCATCCTGAAATGGCTAGTTGAAGTACTTGATCTCCATCTTTCAGTTAATAAAATTAATTGTATGTTATAATGTTATGAGATGAATGATGTACAAGCTGGAGAATTTACATGCTGAAAGGGGAATTTGTTTTGGCATAGAAATGGACCAAAAATCTCTTCAGAAAAAAAAAAATACATAGAAAAAAAAAATGGATGGAAACTTCACACCAAGTTTGTCCACTTGCATTATACATAAATCTTGTGGTAGAAATGACTCAAGGTAGAAATGCAAATTCTGATGAATAAATGAACCTATGTTTTATGACACATATCAAAATTAAACCCAATTAAGGAAACACTGTTGTATCCTTTGTCATTTCTGGTCTGAAACAAGCAATTAATTGGATGGTATAGGTCTTCCCATGAAGATTGGAGTGTTTTCCTGTCTGTTTTTGTGTAGGTTTTGATTTTTGCTTTTGTTTCAGAGAGCAGCTGCAGATGCATTCAATAGTGACTGAGAACTTCAAAACAGCATATCATAGGATCATTGGGAAATTCAGGTCAGAATTGATTTCAGTAAGTCATCCTCTCCAACTTCCTGCTCAAAGAAAATTCAGCTATGAGGTCAGACCAGGTTGCTTAGGGCTTTATCCTGTCTGGTCCTGAAAATCTTAAGGGACAAAGACTGCACAATTGCTCTGGGCAACCTGTTCCACTGTTTGGCTGTCCTCATGATGAAAATGTTGCTCCTCATACCTAGTCTGAACCTCTTCTGTTTCAATTTGTGCTTGTTGTCTCTCATCGTCCCAACAGCCACAACTGTGAAGATCTTGGCTGCTTCTTCTTGATAATCTCCCCATAGGCACTGGCAGACTGCTGTTAGTTCCCACCAAAGCCATCTCTTCTCCAGACTGAACCAGCCCAGCTTCCTCAGCCTTTCATCACAGGGCAAGCGCTCCAGATTCCAATCATTTCACTGGCCTTTCCCTTTGCTCCAGTTGATTGACATATTTCTTATATTGGGGGACCTAAAACTGGATGCAGTATCCTAGTCAATCACTCCCCTCAATCAACAGGCCATTCTTCTATTGATACAGCCCAGGATGCTGTTGACCATTGGTGCTTCCAGGGCACACTGCTGCCTCGTGCTCAGCTCACTGCTCACCAGGACCCCTGATCCTTTTCAGCAGAGCTGCTCCACAGCTGGTATCATTGCAAGGAGCAGTTTCTTTCCAGGTGCGGGACTTGGCATTTGTCCTTGCTGAATATGATCATGTTCATATCACCCCATTCCTCCAGCCTATCTAGGTCCTTCTGGGTGGCATTCCTGTCCTTGAGCATATCAGCTGGTCCCCCCACTTTGGTGTCATCTGCAAAGTTTTTGAACAAGCACTCTATCACCTTCTCCAGATCACCGATAAAGATATTAAACAGGACAGTCCCCACGATCCCACAGTCCCTGTGGTCTTTATTTTTATATAAAATAGAATGGCCTATAAAAAGGTTTTTAAATCACAATTTTGGCAGGAAAATGGGAAACAGCTTCTGATACTGCTCACTTATATTTCTTAATTGGCTTGTCTCTTTGCTTACAGAGGAACTGTAGCAAAATATTCATGCTCATGAAATGAATGTGATATAAAGGGAGAAAAAGATGTAGAGTTTGCTTCTTGGGAGTACTTTGAAGATATTAATGACATTAACTGTCCTTGATATTTTATATTATTTTGCAGATGTTTAGTTTTTTACAGATTATTTTGCAAATCCAGATTTTTTTTTCTCAAATGTATTGCCAGATCTATTATTAATTTATTTCGAGTCATGTAGATCTCAGGACAATATATGCTGGGTGTCTTTATTTCAGTTTATCCTTTGGTCAAAATCAGTTGATGCGTGTGAACTGAAAAGATAATCTGCTGATATGCTCCTAAATGAATTATCTACTGTCTTAGAAGTATCTTGCATGCCCATTTACATTTAGTTCAGGTCAAGGAACTTACTCCAGTACATTATCTTTACTGGAAATTTTGCATTCTTTATAATTTAATTTACTTCAATGATTTTCTGTGTAAAAGATTTGTATACAAGGAGTTCACTCATTGAGTGGGGATTTTGGGAACATCTGTCATCTTCATACAACCTCATAAAACAATGGGCATCTCAGATTGTTAGTAAATGGATCATATTACACAGAGTAGACCAAAGCACAATCATCCACTGAAACATTATGTGGTACACATTACCGTTCTGGTTTTAAATTACAGCTAATGTGACATTGTAATCTGCATGACAAACTCCTGGAGACTGTACTAGGAAAATAAAAGTACCAGAGGAAGAAGGAAGAGTATGTGTGAAATTTCTCAAATATATTTAAATAAAGAAACAAGAGAGCATGTCATCATATAAGTTTTTATATAACTAAATCAAAGAACAGTATGTTGCTTATGATTGCAGATCTGTTTAACGTGACAGAAAAAAAAATCATTTTTTTATATACTTTTCAGCAATCTGTCTAATGTGGTTTCTGAATCTCTAGTAAACTACCATGAAATTTCAAGACCATTTTATGTTTCTCTCTATTGTTTCTTGTTATCATATAGCAGAATAAAGACTTCTAGTCTTCTAGCATGAATGCTGAAGCCCGTAGTTTTTGCCAATGAGGGTTTTCCCAAATACCAAATAAAAAACAAGGACTTCAGTATTTTATGCACTTGAAATGCAAGAAGGATTCCAACTCCCTGTATTCATCAAGAGCTTCACTTATTGGTCTTTTCAGAACAGACTTCAGGAGGCATAATAAAATTAAATTCATGTTAAAAGGAAAGGTAGGAACTAAGATGGTGTTCTTAATCTCTATTTTGCTGTCTTTCTTAGTTATGCAACATTTAATAAAACCATAAATTACCTCCATTCTATAAACATATATCAAAGCTATTTCTTTAAATGAAATATTTCATTAAAATAGATATTGATGAGAAAAAGAAAGATGCTTTGTAAAAATCAATCCCTATATTGACATAAAATTCAACCTTTTTAGAGCATTCAGAATATGTTTAATCAGAGGCACAGTGAATGATTCTTAAAATGCACAAATCCTTTCTCTCAAGAACAGTTTGGTTTGATTGTCAAATGTTTGACAAAACAACAGTCAAAATGCTCTGGTGCTCTCATTTATTATTTTTGAACTAAATAGTGTATCTTTATATTTCTTCACCATAGCGTAGCAGTTGAACTGCAGAGCTGTTTATTCAAAGCAAGATGCAAAACAAAGAATTTGATGCAATTACTCCATTGTTTAATTTGGCAAAATTTTGTGTCTTTCAACAGTACATAAACAGTGCTTTCTTTTGATCAAAAGCTCTCTAAATTATTGTCTCGAAGTCTACAAGTGATATTTAATATTTATGTTTTATCAGTTTTATTTAAAACTAAGGGAAAGAAAGATCAAATTTTTGTATTCTTTTTTTCAGACTTCATTCTTGCAAAGCAATGGAGATACTGAAACACTTCCACTGACTTAATGGAAGTAAAGTCCAAAGATGTCAGAGTGGTTTCACTTTGCTATAGAGAAATACTGCTCAGCATTGCATATCTCAAAGTTGCATCAAAATATAGAGAGCTTAGTCTGTATTACTTAGTGTGGATGTCAGAGTTTAAGTAATGGAAAAAAAAAAAAGAACTTTGGACCAACCAAATAAAAAACACTATCATAAGACTATTCTTATGTTCCATGCTGCCCCACCCATGTCATCTACTACGCAGACTGTGGAATGACATAATTACTGTACTGGCAATAGTTGAAGGAATTCCTTTCCGTCTTTCATGTTTTACCCATTCAAACCATGACAGTTTTTATCTCTAAAGTAATCACTTACTGTGCCTCACATGTTTATTTTTTTTATTTTTTTTTCGGTAGGTACAGCCCTCAGAGAATTCAAAGGCAGAAGTTTGAGTTTTAGGTGGTACTGACCAGACAGAGTTCACTGTTTGCTTGCATTACAGTACCTTATGCATTTGGCAATGCAAGTTCTTGGTTCATGTCAGATATGTCATCCAGTAGGACAAATCTTACCCATATAAATAGTACTGTTACAGTCAGAATACTGCATAGATGTCAGCAATGTATTGTTTCAAGAGACAAATAAATTTTTTTATTAGAACAACCAGTATTTTTGGGAAGAGCTATTGGGCACATAATATTTCTTCAGGTTTGAAAGTAATATTTTTCTAAAAACATAAGCATGGGTCTAAGTTGAAATTATTGCTCTGTGTATAAAGTTCCCATTGAAAGAGTATATCTAAATAATATTAAATGTGAAAAGTTTAGAAAATACCAGAATTAAAATGGTGGTCAACTTTAATTCTGTACACTTATTTTTTTAAATTTTGATAGCCATGTGCTGGTCAAGGAAGGAAGACAAAATGAAACGTCTTATGAGACTGTGTGGTAAATATATACTCTTTCAGGTAATGAATCTTGGTTATAACTACCCTGTTGGAATAGAAGTAGCTTTGGATTTCACTGCTGAGTGTTGTCTTCTGATATACTTAATTTAAACCTATTCCCTTTTTAACTGTCATACCGTTGAACTATGTAATGTTCTGCTTAAGAAGCCCCTCCTCTGGAATGAAGGGGTGGAGGTCCCCTTTGGTGATCTAGCAAACATCAAACTAAAGCAAGATCTGTGATCTTGTACTTAGATCTTTATAGTTCCAGAAGGAAATAAATATGAACTAAAGTTTCAGGCGATCCTTACTCTGCCATTTCATGACTTCTGAATGTTTAGCTTTGTCAATATTTGCTTTGCTGGCTCCTTTTCTACCTCCATTCCTCTTAACCATTCTGCTTTCCCAGTTTTCCCATTTCTTCCTGAATGTCCTCTCACATAGGTACCGAGACTGATCTTGTCATCTCTTCCATGTCTTTTCTTCAAAGGCCAGTAGCAAGAGTAGTGAAAACACCGGCAAGGCAGTTTTATTCTTTACTGTTACCTTGTCAACTAGGACTGACAGTGTCAGGAAAAAACCCTGTTCAGCCTGTATGGCTCTTGATTGAAGCTTACCTTCAGAAGATAGAAACTTTGAAAACTGTTGTTGCCAATTCTTTCCTCTAATCTTATATTCAAATATTTTCTTCAAAAGTCTTGAAAAATAAGGAGATAAATGAAAATTCATACTCTATCAGATTCCCAGCAGGGAAATCTGCTTTAGTTTGACACTTCAGTGTCAATTACTTTACTCTGACAAAGTTAGAAGCAATGAAAAGCAGGACTTTTCAAGGGAAACTGCTAATCCTTATGTGGTGGTGTCAGGTTTGTCTATTAAACCAACAGGTAGGTTTAAATTTTTATTAGTTGGAACTTGAATTCATAATCATGAAATGCTTTGAAAAGCATTTTAGACACGCAGATTATTTTTATGTCCCAAAATACTGAAAAATTTAATGTGAAATTATTTCTACTAGATTTGCTATTCAAACAGATTTAAGCATTTGAAGTTTGAAAAATTGATTTAGATTTTTTTACTATCAGTAAAAATCAGTGAATCAGTAAATTCGTTATTCTCTCTAACAAGCTCTTTTAGCTTTTCCTGATAATCAACAGTGGAATTCACTATCATCTAAATTTCTTATTTAGAAGTTACATGCCTGGCTTAGGACAGTTATCTAAGTCTCCTTTATAAATAATGGACAGAAAAAGGAAGTTACCAAGGACATTTAATCCCACTTTAGATGTTTAAGGTAGGGGGATGAATCCCCTTTTAGAGACCTTTCTGCAGACTTTGGAAAGGGTCTGGATGCCTAATTTCTAGACAGTTATTGTTAAATCAAATTTGACAAATTAATCTCATTTTAATATTTTCATTTTTTATTGGCTTTCTTTTATTTTTCTTCCCTTTCTCACCAGTTGTTCACATTACCTCCAAGTCAGTACCTGAGATGATAGTAGCACTTGATCTGATCACTTTTCAACGGCAAATGAGGTTAGTGATGACATTAGATTGTAGTTTAGGACATAGCACATCTTTGAAGTTATGTCTGTTATTAGAAGTACTTCAGTTTCAGCAATGTAACATACACAAATATTTTGTTTTAATAATGTACAAGAGAGATGAATTTCAGCTGGGAGGAATTTGGTCTTTTGCTATAGGTCATTAGTGTCATTTAGGTAATAGCTCAGTTTAGTGCTTTATATTAAATGTTTATAAAAGCTTATGCTGGAATGCATTTAAAGGCAATATTGACTCACAGCTCATTGGGCTCATTGGTGTTTGTTCATGGGTCATTGCAAGTAAGGCCATTTACATCTTGTGTGATCTTTAAGTACACACTCTGTAATATATTTACTATATATTTATTGCAACTATTGCATTTATAAGGAATGTAGCAATGTAGTTTTACAGGTTTTGCTTAAGCTAAAGCAAGTTTTAAAAAAAGTCTTCTCCAGATCCATTGTGCATAGATATCACAGACATCTCACTGATGAGGTGGAGCCTCCCTGATACTCAGGAACTGGCGAATGCTTCACTGTGTGGAAAGTACTGAGATGCACTGCTTAGTGGATGCATGGTGGGCTACAGTGAAAAGAACCTACCATGTGAGCCTGTATTAAGTATTCAATGAAGACAAAGTTGTCTATTGAATCAATACCTGCAGTGCTACTTTGGCATTTTTATTTAATCCTTATAAATTCAGATGACACATACAGGCTGAAGTTTGTCAGTTATATGAAGTTAGTTGTCAAAAGTAGTTACTTGGAATGAGATTCATAATGAACATCACAGAGAAGGGGTGGTGATAGCTCTCTGAAAGTTCCTGTGGTAGGTACTCCAGTCTCAAATCAGCATCAGACTGTTCTCTTAAACTTGGATTCTGAAGTATATAGAGGATTATTCTGTAGTATCATTTTTTAATCAAGAATTTAAGTACAGAAAAAAACTATTTAAGAACTGTTAACAAGAATTATGCACACCAATAAATATTAAGGCAAAGCAGAAAATTGAAAATCCACATATATTCAACACTATCATACTGAAGAGATACAGAATTCCATGAATACTCAATCTAATTAGTTACAGAGTTCCTTAGTAAATATTCACCTAAAATATCGTGTTTCATCTTACCTTCTTCTTAAGAAACATAAAATACTTAACTTTACATCCAGAAATCTTTAGTTAAGCACTACAACAGATTGCCTTTGGAGGTTTTCCAAACAGGAGTGTCAGTAACATGTCAATGTCTTGAAACCTATGCGCAGGGCAGCCACCATCTTCATCCAATGAACCAAGTCGTCGCCATAACAGGGATCTCCATAACAGAAGGGTTTGAGAACAGGTTTCAAAAACCTGTCAGGTGTAACAGAGACTGTCCTTTATGAGGAACAAGGATCGTACATATCTTGAGATCCTCTTCCAATCCCGTCTTCCTATATAAAGTCACTACATATGCCACATGACTAAATTTAAAGGACACTCATAACACTACAAAATGTATGATTTCTTACTATAAATGAGTGCAATATATTCTAGAAGCATAAAATATGATCTGATCCATTAAAAATGAAAATAGGTTTTGGATCTAGTTTATATTTGGTTTAGCTACTATATGAAAATCTACAGTAGTATGTCCTTTTTTGATGAAAGCTTCAGGGTCTTTGACTGCTATGGATTGAGTGGGAAAGAGGAAAGTGAATTTACAGTAGTCTTTTCCAGGAGTGAAGCACACCTGCACAGTCTGTGTTCAGCTACTGAGCAGAGAAGATCTGCGGGCCTGCAGTGCACATTGGGTGGAATGAAGCACGTGTTCTTCATTCACTGCTATTGAATTCTGTATCATCTCAGTAGTGACACTACTCTAGATAGGTCATCAATATTTCAATCCACAACAAAGGGCAATACAAATTAGTAAATATTAAGTCTGAAGAGCTAGACTGGACAAAATACCTTCTTTCACCTTTCTGCTATACAGTGGAATGGTGATTTCTACACAGTCTACCAAGAAATACAGTATTATGGTCCTTCGACTATACTGTATAATTGAGTTGGAGGTGAGACACAAAGGAATCCATTTCCTTTTCCTAACTAAATACAAACTGGTGAACTCAAAGGTCATACTTTTACATACCTACCTGTTACCTTTTTATTAAATATTGCTTCTGAGAATTCCTCACATGGATAGAAATAGTGCATTAATCAGTGTGCGTGGCCATCGTACAGCTTCTGGCTAATGGCATGAAGACAACACAATCTAAAGGAAAGCAGATGAAGGGAAAGGTGATGCTCTCTGCTGTTTTTAAACTCTTGCTGTATCCAAAATTATCTTATATAGGCATCTTAATACCTTAACAGAGTTATATTTTGTTTTAAAGAAGAGTATTTCTTGAAAAACATTTCCTTGGAAAACAGCCCAGAGACAGAGTTGGAGACCTGCAGCACTGTGGCGTTACAGGGCAGGGGCTGATGGCCCTGGGCCTGGCTGAAATGGGGTCCTGGGCCTTGGCAGGGTGGGGGGAGGCTCCAGGGGGTAGGCAGGGACAGGGAGGACCTTCATGGCCCTGACAGTCATCTGAATAAAACTGGTGGGTAGTTTCTTCAGCTGATGTTTTGTGTCCTGCTGAAGTTAGTAAAATTCTATTGGGTGGTCTAGTTTGTAAGTATAAGTTTCTACTGGGGGTGATGAGCCTGTCACAGGGATTTTTTCTCTTTGAACAGGTTAAAGCTGGTACTGTTCTACACATGGAACAGGTTACTAGGATTAAAGAACAAACTGTGGTAATATAACAAAGTCAATTTTGTGCATTTGACTGTACAATCAGAAAATACAAAGCTGACAACTTTTTCCACACTTTTACTGTGCAGTATTACTGTAGAAAAAAATTACAAAATCAAGAAACCCTCCATGTTTAGCCCTGATGATTTATCTCAAAAAAAAGTATATATACTGAAAGCATTTTAAGCAGAAAGTTAGGGGGATCAAGATAAATACAGATCTCTTCCACTAACAGTTTACTAGATCAAAAAAATGAAATAAAATCATGTTTTATGCAAGCATATTTCCATGTTTGTTATCTGCACTTCTCACTAAAAGGTGTAATTTTTCAGAAAGAGAAGCTGAAATTCCTCATATAAATAAGTGCATGACCTTAAAAAACTTTCATAGCTATGAGGTCAATGGTCACTGGTCAGATACCTCTGTGACTAAATAATAATCAAGATAGTCAAGATAATCAAGATCTTTTATCTTGCAGAAATACATAATCCATGGATCCTATCAAGGTGTGAAATTATAGCTTTTCCTTAAAAAATAAAAATAAAAAAATAAACCATTGTCTATTGTTTTCTAACAGCAGGACCAGGGGAGAGACTGCTAGGGCATTATCAGATCTTGTGACAGAAACATAATCATGCATTGTTAAAGGGAAGGTAATGATACCTTTACCTGAACCTCTCTGTCAGTAAGGTAAGATGAAAGAAGTTGCCTATTTAGTGCTTATGTTGTTGATAAAATGAAAAAATGAGAGCAAAATGACTTTGCCAAGGGGCATACAGTTTTTAAAAGGTGCTGACAAAAAAATGCTTTGGGTAGTCTGAAAAACTCTATCTCTAATAGTGAAGCCAACTGTACTCCATTAGTGACATGATTACTGTATCTTTCTTGATGCCCCAATGATATGTCATGAGACTATCTTGCCAAAGATCTTGAACTTGGCTCACTAGATCTACTCCTAATTCATTCTGTGATGCTGATTGAATAGTCTATTTACTCATTTCCTATGTTCATCTCTCCTTTGCAATCTAATTGAAAGCAATAGGATGACTTGGCTCATTCTGCGCAGAAGGTGGTTGCCCTGGGCATATGTTTCAAGACTCTGACATTTTACTGCTTTTGTTTACCATGAGAGTCACCTCCCAAGTTAAAATACCTCAGTATCTTTATGCTCTCAGGCAAAGTTTATAGGGAGAGGTAATATCTTTTATTAGACAAACTGAAAGAACTGGAAATAAGCTTTCAGGAAAACAACCTTTGTTCAGGTCTTAAATAGAAACAGCAATCTTACAAACTAGAAACATGTTGAGAAAACTGTTCTGAGTTTAGCTTGATTGTGTTAATCAGTTATACAATCTGAGAAAAAAGTTAAGTAGTACTTGCAGACTAGGGACTTTTCTGACGGGAAAAATGATAAGGGAATGATAAGGGAAAAATAATGGGGGAAAAAAGAGAGATCATCTGTCCTGAAAAAGGAAGGAGTGAAGTGGAAAACTTAAAGCTGTAAAACACGCATTTCTACTGAGTTGATTTTTTTCCCCCTAGCATTCAACTGAGCTATGGATTTTACTTCCAAGGCTCTTCTTTCGAAGCTGTTTTGTTGAACGCCCTTCAGCATCAGTACTGAGAAGTCAAATACAAAGTTCTTCTGTCAAAGACATTCTCCCATTGGTAACTAAAATCCATGTATTCTCTGCCCTTTATTGCTAGTTCTTGTAAGTCCATTTGGGTATGTAATTCCAGAATTCCAACAAGATTATTCAGTGCACTAGGTGAAGTATGTTGCATTCTCATACGTGCATGTATAGATCCATGATTTCGACAGTTTTACCTAAGAAACCATCATTGTGGTTGCTGTTGTAGATTTTCATTTTGTACTCAGTCACAACTTCATTTATTTTGTATACATTGATTCTGAAAATCAGTTTATTAATATCAGGTTTTGTTTAAGTATTAGGAGAAAGCTTTATTTCAGTATAGAATCCTGATGCCAAGTGTGCATCTGCAGTAACTGAATTAAGACTTAATACTGCCATGCAAACAAAAGAAAAGGAATCCTTATTTGGGGGCTTTGAAAAGCATTGGCGACCATTATATTCCATCAGACTTCAAGTATACTTAGAATCATTCAACCTGTCAGTTGCAAAGACATGCTTGGTTACTCTGTCTGGTAGTAGAGGCAGGCTTTTAACCTGTGTATTTATTGAGGGAAATCGTTTCCTAATTCCTCATTTTGTCACACTTAAGATAACTCGCAGATTAAGTATATGGCTTCCTTTACCTCTTTCATGATGGAATCATGTGGTTCATTAGTTCTGGAAAAAGATCTCTTGGGTGTAGCTATTCTTTCTTTTTCAAGTATCTTTCATGGAATACCTTCTGTTTGGACTTGAAAATAATGAATAGAGCTTCAAGATTAGTTCAGCCTTTTGAAAGGGGAGGGACAAAGATGTACATCATGCGGAGGAAAGAGGAAAAACAATGAAAATCTAGATGCATATTTTTCATATTTAGGCTTTAGTTGTTCAAGTTTTAGCAACTTTCATTCATCCCGGTTATTGATACCTCTGGAAAAAGAGAAACAAATTCTGCTCCTGTAACATGTTTTTTTTATCTGTCTACTTGAGATTTACATTCACCTCTCGCTATAAGCCGGACCAATATCTTTTCTTTTAGAATCCTTTAGTGGTTTAGCATTACTCTCTTCTAGGCTTGCCCAAAAGTGGGACATTCACATGAGACATTCTCTAGACAAGGTTTTCTGTCTTTAAGCAGTTTTATTGCTGTCCTGTTTTTTTTTCCTTTCTATTTTCCCTAATCATATGATTTTATTTATGTATGTACAATTAGGTAGCATAACATTAATCAGGTAAACTGTAGGTGATACGTGTATGAAAAACAATATACATTTTCCCTTTTGCTCTTACAGTCTTTCCTTATAGTGGGGCTGAACAGCTACCTCAGAGTTTGGAAAGATGTTTTACTATTAGATGATAGGGGCTGACACATAATAAAGTCCTTAAGTTATTGTTATAGGAGATATAAAGGACTTCCCACTACTAAATACTACTAGTAAAGAAGTCTTCCAACCTCCCCAGGCATAGCTGGAATTAGCAAGCAAAAGGATCTCGGGGTAATGTGTTGAGACTTAACAGTGATACTGTAATCTGTAATCCTGCCTTTTTTCTCCTGTCCCCCTTGTGACCCTTGAGGGACAATATAAATAAAACTGAGTTATTTTCTGTTATTATTGTAAACTTTTCTCTAGCTTCATATATTCTTCCTCTGCTAGAGTAGCTGTACTTAGAGTTTCAGTTCAGCAAGATACTTTAGCAGGTGCCTTTATATAAGTACTTGAGTTATCCTGCTGAAGACTGTTCACGTATCTAAAATTAAGCATCTGCTGAAGGAGCTTGTTGAATTAGGGCCTGAGTGATTGCACATACAAATTGTAATTGATATCAACAGCAATGATGGGAGCCCATCTTGGCAGCTAGCTGGTTTGTCTATGCCTGAAAACTTCCCCTGATTTTTATACTCAGTTTATAATGTGGATAATGACAGTTATGTGTTTTGGACATATTAAGAAAGCTTTGAGTAAGAAACATTGATTCCTGAATCACTGCACCCCAAATTTCTATTTTGAAAAATAATAAAATCAGTATGACTGTTAATGGGAAGGTATGTTACAAATATTCTCTGGATTTCAGTAAATTCCTGTGCATGAAAATAAACTACAGTATATACCAAATGAAATATCATTACCACAAACCAGCAATCAGATATATACAGTGGCTTGCCATAAGTCACTGAGTGGTAGCATCTATTTCATTAAATTTATATAGGAAAAAGGTCTAAGAAACCAGAATTTTGAACAGATTTTAAAGACTGAGTTGAATTAAAAGAGATACATAGGAGAACTTCTAAACTGGCAGAAAAAATGCCTGCAATTAGGTATGTTTAGAAGAAAGCACCTGAAAAACTCATCTCTACTCCTATCAAATTGCGTATTTCATACTGTAACCTTGCTGAGATGAGGAATGTTTGGATGGCACATTGAGGTAGGAGGTATAGAACAATTTACAAACACATGCTGCCTTCAAATTATAGCACTCTCCTACTAAGTAATTATTTGCACATTGTCTCTGTCAGTATCGATTACTCTAAATATGTTATTAAAAGACTGCATTTTCAGAGGAGCAAAATATGGGTCAGCAGATAAACTTTTGGTCTCTAGAAGAAAAAGTTCTTAGTGTGAGCATCTGGAAGTGAATATTAATTTGCTGGACTTTTATTTGAAATTTAACCATAACATAATCCCCCTGCATAGTTAATATTATTGGCTAACAATAGTTTTTTGCAATGTCAGTAAGTTTATGATTTAAATAATAAATATAGAAATACATGGCCTACAGATTAACTACATATTTCTGAAAGATTAAGAAACATGAAATTGTGTTTGCAGAAGCAGTAATCTCTAAAATACAGTTTAAAACATGCAGTCTTATTTTCTGTGTGGTTATTTGTCCTAGATTAACATCAGACATAAAAGCTGAGCCCCTTCCTCCTTCCCCTGTCTCCTCATTAAATTTAGCAGGAATGATTTCACTGACTTCAGCAAAGATAAGATTTCACCTCCAAACAATAAACAATCAGTTAATCTATTTAAGCTGCCCATGGTGACTGTACTAATTAGGTATATTTTAGGTTTTAAAAAAAGAGGAAAACATTATCTTATGCTTCTCCAGCTGCCATTCAATCCATTGCCCCTTGTTTTCAATACGACTCAAAGCCCGTTTTTATGACTGTCAAACTAGTTGTAGGGATCATCACTGTATTTAGTGCTAGTAGAACTCCTAAATCCATAAATATTTGGTATAAGTCTGGTGTAGAACTGTGCATATAGATGGTACATCACATCAAAAAGTGATGTATGGTGTTGAGAAAAGAAAATCACACCTTAGGAAAGTATGAGTTTTACAAAAGGACAGTGGTTTAAATTCAGCCCATGTTCCTCTAAAAGAGTAGTTGATTTTTACTTATTAGTACATGCTAGCAGCATCTATACTTTGGACAGTTGCACCCTATTGTGCATTCTGTTGTCTGAGTGCCAGGGTACAAATTTTAGCCAGGTGCTTAAACCCAACTGTATGGTGATGCTTGAATGGACTGTATCCATCTGCATGCCTATTTCCTCTGTAAGGAGGTTCTGGGATATGGCCGAAAGCCTCTCCCATAACATCCTCATACACAAGCTCAGGAAGTGTGGTTTAGATGAGTGGACAGTGAGGTGGCTTGAGAACTGGCTGAATGGCAGAGCTCAGAGAGTTGTGATCAGTGGCACAGAGTCTAGTTGGAGGCCTGTAGCTAGCGGTGTCCCCCAGGGGTCAGTACTGGGTCCAGTCTTGTTCAACTTATTCATCAATGACCTGGATGAAGGCACAGAGTGCACCCTCAGCAAGTTTGCTGATGATACAAAACTGGGAGGAGTGGCCAATACACCAGAGGGCTGTGCTGCCATTCAAAGAGACTTGGACAGGCTGGAGAGGTGGGCAGAGAGGAACCTCATGCAACAAAGGCAAGTGCAGGGTCCTGCACCTAGGGAGGAATAACCCCATGCACCAGTACAGGTTGTGGGTTGACCTGCTGGAAAGCAGCTCTGCGGAGAAGGACCTGGGAGTGCTGGTGGACACCAAGTTAAGCATGAGGCAGCAATGTGCCCTTGTGGCCAAGAAGGCCAATGGTCTCCTGGGGTGCATGAGGAAGAGTGTTGCCAGCAGGTGGAGGGAGGTGATTCTCCCCCTCTACTCAGCCCTGGTGAGGCCACATCTGGAGTACTGCATCCAGTTCTGGGCTCCCCAGTACAAGAGGGATGTGGCACTACTGGAGCAAGTCCAGCGAAGGGCTACAAAGATGATTAGGGGACTGGAGCATCTCTCTTATGAGGAAAGACTGAGAGAGCTGGGCCTGTTCAGCCTGGAGAAGAGAAGACTGAGGGGGGATCTTATCAATGTGTACAAGTATCTTAAGGGAGGGTGTCAAGAGGATGGGACCAGACTCTTTTCAGTGGTGCCCAGCAACAGGATACGAGGCAACGGGCACAAACTGAAACAGAGGAAGTTCCATGTGAACATGAGGAAAAACTTCTTCACTGTGAGGGTGACAGAGCACTGGCACAGGTTGCCCAGAGAGGTTGTGGAGTCTCCTTCTCTGCAGATATTCAAAAGCCGCCTGGACGCGACCCTGTGCAACATGCTCTAGGTGACCCTGCTTGAGCAGGGTGGTTGGACTAGATGATCTCCAGAGGTCCCTTCCAACCTCAACCGTTCTGTGATTCTGTGATCTGTATCCACTAAACAGGTTTCTGATTATGTAACATTGTGGAACTGATATTTCAAGGAATACCATTGAGCAAATCCACCCTAAAATGCAGACACAGCCATGAAATTCAGAGATTCTTGAAATTCCTCTATGTGTAATGTGTAGTTTAAATGATATGAAAGACATGTCTAGCATTATTTAGAAGTTGATCTTTTGTACTCAAAAGATTGTGAGTTGTGAGAGAGGGGGAGACAATATAAACACATTTCCACCACTGCTTCCTTTGGTCTTCTAACTCATTTAAATGGAATTTGCTCCAGGTTGCTTTTCTAACTCACTCAAATACATTAATTTCCTGAAACTGTCCTCTAAGATTGAATAATTGCAGCCTAGGAATACCCCAACAAGGAAAGGGATAACCCTGTCTGGCGTTAGGCATTTTAACCAAACTGATCAGAAATACTGCAAGAAATGTCAATAGATTTATCAGAAAAGGCCAAATATTTGAAAATGAAATCTTTACTAGAAGTGCAGTGTTAGACATTTTAAAAAGCAAAATACTGCACAGTGTGATGGAGCATTCTGCTCATTGACTTTCCTTTTTAATGTATTTAAAAATACATACTTTTATATTAAGAAGAAGTTGAAATCCAAATTCCTTTTTCAAATTTGTGATAAGATTTGAATCAGAAATTATTTTTTAAATTTCATTTTGCAAGGAATTTTCACTTTTATTGTGTCCTCACTCTGTGCTAACATTTAAAAAAGTATTAAAAATCTGCTGATCAGCTTTCAAAATACCATCATATTTTATCCAGAGAGATAACGACAAGAGGATTCTCTATGCTTACCATTATATGAGACTACTTGGAACTTGGAAAAAATGATCACCTCAATCTATTTTATTTTTGGAGGGTCAAGTTCCACCCTATGGTAATGATTTGTATAACTTTTTCAAGCCTAAACTTACAGAAAACAACACAAACCAAAACAATTTATTTACTCTCAACAGTACACAACTATTAACATGACAGAATTTAATGTAACAGTTAATCCTTTTCCAATGCCAGTTTACAACTGAACACTTATCAAGTGCAGGATTAATATTTAATAATTACCAAACACACATTTAATATTTATTGTTCATCAATATTTGGTTAGCACTTCAGTTTTCTTAAATAATACAGCTCATATTAACAACTATTAATACATCAATAGAATGTAGAACAACATATAGAAGAACAACATAATACATCTAATAGAATTTAAAAAATCAGTTTTAAAATGATTCTCTAATGCTAATTAATAAATACTTTCTTAACTTCCTCCTTTGTCTATATTTTCTTTTGATAAAATGGATTGCAGTGAACAGCACGGGAAATTACCTGAGTATGAGTAGACTAACATTTTTTGTCACAGATGTCTGCCAGACTTGTTCATAAATCAGTTATTAGTCAAAGCAACCTACCTCCAATCCTTATCTGTTCTTGATTACAAATACTAGAACTCTCCCAAGACTTGAGCATATGACTATGGCAGAAAGAAGTAAATAGTGTACGTAAGGTACCTGATCAAAATTTAAATCTCACCCTAAAACTTCAACTGCTTCTGAACTGAAAGGTAGCATTTCCTGAGGAGGTCTCCTTACTACCTCATGGAAAGTGCTGTTCCTTGTCCAAAACTCTGGACAGTGCAACACAATTTTTGCACAGTTTTTGTAGACTGAAGAATATATAACCATGCATTTGCTGGAGTTCTTTCATATTTTTCTTCAGAATACCACATTTCCATTCTACACATGCAAAGTCCTAAAGTTTCCTGAAGTTTATTTACCAATGCCCTAGATTTTCACAAATTTCTGTGAAGAATGTAGTTCTTTCATATTTTCTATCCTACTTTGAGAATTATTCTTAAACATAGTAGCTCACAGTTAACTGTCTTTTAATTATACACATCATTGCTGTTACCAATATCTTGGTAAGTCTCTGTATCAACTGCAGTCCAAACAAATCATTATTATTTTAAAGCCCACCTGCATGACTGTCCCAACCACATGACCTCTCATCAAGAATGACAAAGATACACTTTAATAACCTTTCTGCTGAGACAGTCATAGTGTTTATCTCATAAATGTTAGTTACTTAAAAGTCTTACTTTAATAAAGAGTGTAAAGCTAACTCTGTTCATACTACTCGCAGTTCAAAAGTGTTTTGACAGTTTGTTGCAGAGATGAAATAAAGGCTGAAAAGCAATAAATTAGCATTATGAAATCTTAATACATAAGACATGTCTTAATATCAGTACAGTTGTATTTATGCATGATGACTTTTCCAGTTTGACAGAAGTGAAGAGATAATGTGTCATAAAAATAAAAATATCATGTTGTATAAAATTATCAAAAGCCCTTTTACCCAAATATTCTTGAATCTGACAGTATCCAGTAACACTTAAGGAAAATTGCTACATGTATCACAAGTGCATAGTAGTACAGTTTTTTTAGATTTACTCTTTCAATTTATTCCAAATTTTGGGTTAGACATTTTTCTGAATCAGAGGTTGTAATCTTATATTTAACAGCCCTCAATAGACTTTTCTTTCTTGAATTTGTCTGATAATTTTCTGAACTCATGTATATTTCTGGTAACCATAACATCCTCTAGCATTGCTTTCTATTGTTTAGTTATGCACAGTATACCTTCTGGTTTATTTAAATCTGTTACCACTTAATGCCCTCACAGCTTACTTAAAACATAATTCCAGTTTTACTATATCCATTTTAAAATGCAAAATTATGACTGCAGCCACTATTCAAGATATGGATGCATCATGGAGTTGCAGAATGATGGGTTTCTTTGTTATTTATTTACTCTTCTCCTTTCTATTTTTTTTTTTACTTTTTGACTGCTTTTGACCACTGAGCTAATATTTTCAGTTCAATATCCCCAATAATTCTAAGACTTCCTTTTGAAAAAGTAATAGCTAATTTGAAACATGTCATTTTGTACACATATTTAGGATTGTTTTTCCACATACGAATCACTGTAATTATTGATACTGAATTTTCTCTGACAACTTACTGTCCATCACAGTGAGATCCTTCTGCACCTTCTAATAGTCAATTTTTTTTACTACCCTGAATTATTTTGTATTAGTAGCAAACCCTGTCACCTCATTAATGATTCCTTTTCCTAAACCACTTATGAATATGTTGAATGCCAGTTCTGCTAACACATCCTATATTTTTATCTGGTTCTTGAAATTCTTATAATGCATTTGCAACCATTATTTCATTTTATCAATCAAAATAGTTGTTTTATAACTATACATTATTTGTTCAGGTTATATTGCTATGCCAAATAGATTGTGCTATGTGTTTATCAGGAATACATATTTCAATGGAATGAATCTTTGATGCAAGGAATTCAATTTGGAATGAAACCTGGAAGAAGGTTTGAACTATTCTTGCTGTTCTTTTACCTGCTGAGAATGATGTTTATTAAGCATTTCATTTAGAATATCAAATTATTTTCAAGGAAAAAAAATAACACTCCATTCCAAGAAATATATGTATCATTTTTTAGTTAAAATATTGGCAGCAGTACCTTATTCACATATTAAAAGCGTATTTCAGTGTTTAAAATATCTATTTTGCAAACTCCAAAAATAGCYGCATAAAAGTATCAAGTATTTTAATTTAAAAAGTATACTATACTAAAGTATGTATGTGTAAATATTCTACAAAAGCTACTGCATGTCTAACTGTAGACTGCTTTTATAGTTAGTGGAATGCAATAAACAGTTATTTGTGTTGGCCATTTATCTCCTCTCTCTCTGTTAGACATCTGTCTTAAAATGAGGTGAATCTCTCACTTGATTGGCTAGTTTTCTCATTGGTTACATTGAGAATATATGTTCTTCAGTTTGGACAACTGAGTAACTTTTAATTGGGTGAAGTTAGAATGCAATCATTTTTGTTTCAATTAAAATTCAACTAAAGTTTTCTTGATAAATGAATTGTCTGCCAAGGCATTGTTATTAAGAGCATATGTCTACAACCCTGAGTATAAGAACTCTTGTTCATGCTACAAGGCATGAGAAGTGTATGGGCATGATATAAGCAGTGTAAGGCTTCCTACAAACTCAAATGGTGGGAACCAGGCAAGGTGCAGAGAATTTTAGGACTGGGAAAAAAAAGAGAAATACTCTTTTGTACCATACAGCACCCTCTACACAGAGTGAGAAAACTCCCATTTTATATAATTGTGTTTTACTGTTGAAGTGTTCAAATTTCTCATGGTGACCCTGCATCATTAACTTCCACTGAAAGGCAATTTAGAGAATCAGCTGCAACTCCCTTGGATGTGAAACATAAGAGAAATGTGGAAAATACAGATTATTTTCAAAATATATAATACAAGCAATATGACATACAAAAGCTGAATTAGCTGTAGAAAGGGTAACTATACCTAGAGACTATTAGCACTACCTAGCTTTTTTCATTTCTGTAGACTAAAAACATTGAGTTTCCAGGAAGTGGGAAGTAACAATGCTTCACTATTTACAAGTCGCTCCTGACTTTCATATTTATGTTAATATTTGTGACAAATAATGTCAAACAATCATATATACTTTAGCTATAAGCTTTGAAGTCCATCCAAATATTTGGTAACTTGACCACATCTGACTGCAGATGGAATTTTTAAAGGTAGATTTCATTGAAACTGTTCCTTGGTGCTCTTAATTTACTAATTATTTGCTTAATCCTGCTTACAATTTGTGGAAGTCACAAGAAATTTGCACTCCTGATATATTTTATACAAACGAGAAAAGCTAATGTGTCTCCTTTCCTGGAGCGCATCCAGAATGGAATAAGAATCTAGCCGTCCTCTTGTCCTATAGTTTCAAGGACATTAGTTTGCAAATATTGATCTAAAGTGTATGATTTCCGGATATGTGTTTTCTTCTGTTGATTGTCTATATGAAGTCATACTCTTGCCTTCTGACAGCGATTTTGACTAGATGTCCATACAGTGTTAGGTATTAGGTTATGTGACAAAAGACTGGTCTCCAGGCACACAAAGGAGCCCTGGGGTGCGCTGGTGGGCAGGGAAGCCCCAATAACTCAGGCAGAGACATGAGCCCTCGACCCATCCCCCAGGGCTGTCCCAGGGGAGCATCAGCCCTGGGGCCTGGGGGGGCCCGTTACCATGAGCCTACAGGAACGGCTCTGCGGTCACCTTATAGATCAAGGGGTGACTGCCTTGGAGTATGGAACTCATTATGGGATGCAGGGGAAGAGGATTTTGGGATTGCACAAGACTTATTAGGGGATGTTTAGGGGAGGAAACAAAGGTGGGAAAAGGGAGGGATGAAGGTGGTTTTTCTAGCTGTTTTCCTGAGTGAGAGGCTTTCTGTTTTGTGTGCATGTGTGTGTCTGGAGGTCTAAGTGCCAGCAACTGGAGGGGGAGCACGGGTCACAGGACCTGGGCGTCTGTGGTGCCAGAACCGGAGAGACCAGAGTGCATGTGTAGTGTATGGCTGTGTAAGTCAGTGTGTGATCACCAGTGAACGTCAAGCTGGAGTAACTGGTGAGTAGGATACCTTGGGAGGCAGGTATCAAAGTGGTCATGAGTCTGGACCGGATACTGGAAAGACCAGAGGGCCTGAGAGTTGGCTACTGGAGTGGCCAGGAAGTCCAAGTCAATTACTGGGGAGACAATAAGATCTAGGGGTCAACTGGGAGACCCATTTGCATGTGTATTCATGAGGCAGCTGGAGAGCAGAGGATCCTGGGGCCATCTACTGGATAGACTGAGTATCTAAGGCCAGCCACCAGAGGGATCCATATTGTACATACATATCTATATATATTTTCCACTAATGGGCATTCATCCTGATCAGCCAGAGGGGGAAACAACACCAGACTATTGATGCTGTTTGTGTTTGGGTGAGTGCTGTTTTTTGTCTGTGTTGATCTATGTGGCCAGCTGTGTATTGTGTGTATGTGTGCCAACTGGCAATACACACTCAACCTTGTTATTGTCTGGACATGGGGACATGGAGTTGCAGCAGCCTCATCTCTGTCTGGGTGCTAAATTCAGCAACTCCTAACAGTAGGCATGACAAAAAAATAATAAATACATTTTATAAACTCTGTGTCACTTGAATAGATGCATATAAAAATAGCAGTAGATTCCCACTCCTATTTCTCTTCCATGATTTGTTACAATCTGTTGCTGTGGCTGTGCATCACTGAGTGCTACATATTGTCCTTTCTTATGTCTGGCAGTGGCCTTCTGCGGGACAATTTGCACTATTGCAGAATGAAATTATGCAGCTTGAAGCACACCATTAACACTGTACAAGGTTTTCCAGATGTCCAAGTATCAAAATGATTTGTATAAAGTCTGTGGACATTGCAAGCCAAATGTTATTAATCAGCTATAAAGAAGATAGAGACAAAGAGTTTGTGACCAGGTTCTCTGGAAATATTTGTTCTTCTGTGTGAGAATGGCAAGTCCAGCCTGTCTATCATAGATGTAAATAGCAGTTAGAGCTCACTGAATGCATAGTTTCCTGAAGGAAATGTCTAATTAATTTGTATTTCTAACACAGATGGAAGATATACACTTTATAGATGGAACCAAGATATTAGCCTTTAACAGTAGCATTCTGTATTTGGCAACCATATAGTAGTGATTTTTCTGTTTCAGCTGTTTCTATTCATATACTGTAAAAGGCAAACAAAAAATGTTTTTGAGCATAAGATGCAGCAAGAACTTATAGAGAACAAAGAAAATAAACCAAACACCATCTTGCCCAGCAATGTCAAATGGAAAATGTCATGTTAGAAACAGAGAAATAGTAACCAAAGAGCAGATACGTGAATAGAGCTGATATAACAAATGTAGGTAGGGCAGTGCCAGTGTATTGTTATTCCTCTCTTTTAGACTGAGAAAAACACTCAAAAGTACCTAAATGCCACAGTTAGCAATGATGAGAATGAAGAAACCCATAGTATATCAAACATTAGGGCTCCAGCCTTAACACTAGTTGCTGAAGGAGTGGAGTGGGCTTTGGCTTCTGGAATAGTTAATGAGGAAACATAGTGATGTCTAACAAGGTGATTTCACCCATCTGAGATCTGAACCATCCTTCAGAGATGTCTGTCAATGCTCATTAATTATATAAGCATTCTAGCATGATTATGCTCCAACTCGGAAGCCTCAGCTTGATGCCATATTTAGATATGACGCATCTCGAAGTCTTCACACAATCCTTCTCTAGAGGGAGCTGATGACAAAGCTCTTACCGTCTTTGCTGATGACAAAGCCATTACTGTTTTCATCCTAGGATCTTCAGATATATCCTACTCATTTTCTGCAGTCTGCACTTGTAGCACTGTAATTGAGATGTCATTTTTGAAATATATGAAATCGCATTGGTTCTGTGGAGTACAGTAGATGCTACAACCCCTATCCTGTCTTTTACTACTTTGTGTTTTTAGCTGATAACTTTAAATGCAGTAAGGTGTTTGGGATTATTCTGGTTATTTTGCATATACTAATTGCCAAGTACCCGAAACAATTAAGTGCCATATAAGCAAAATAGATTTTTTGATAATAAATCATTTAATATGACATATCCCAATGAACTGTAAGCAATCACAGTTTAAGAAAAGATGAAGCAAATTCAAATTAACTAAATTTCAAAAAATTAACAGTGAGGAAGAAAAGAACTATATTGTTACAATCTTTTAAATGTCAAACCCACTGAATACATTTGCTCATATGAAACAGAACTATTTATGAATATTGCCTGGGAGCAGATTTTTAAAGTGTCACATGCCAATTAACACAGTACATGTGAACAGAAGCATAATGAATTTGAGAGGATAATATTCCCACATGCAGAAAATGTCAACAAGAATATAATCAGCAGCTATAGCATATGGTATATTGAGTTCAGCAACTTGTTTATACCATCTTGAATCTCCTACTAATAAGATCTCTCTTTATTAATAAAATACAAAGGAACATAGCTGAAATGCCATTCAGAAGTGTTACTTCCTTTCTAAGGTTCAGTCATGGAAATTACTTTAGCGATTGATGTAGTTTCTAGTGTCAAACCTGATATTGTATAATTCAGTGGATTTTGTATAGCATTAAGTTTAATTCATAATTTATTGAAGTTGCATAAACTGGTCACTAGCTGAAATAGATGTTGAACAAGGCATTTGTGGATGTGGACATATGTATGCGTATTTTGGAACTACTAATATCTGAAATCCCAATAATAACTATTTTCAAAAATAAATATTCAGGGATGAATTCATAACTCTTCTGGGATGTGCTCTGTTCATAGGTCATTGATATTGAATATAAATGGTCAAAAGAATATTTTTCCAGAGCTCTGGCTGGAAGTGTCATATAGCAAAGCAGATTCTTGAGCTAAACTAGTTTTTTTCTTCATTTACACCTGGATGGCTAGGGGATATAGTGCTTTTGTGGCAGGGAAATATCGGGGTTACACTGGAAGGAATCTCTCTTTGACCTTTCTAATGCTTTCAGAATACTTCATGTCTAGGAGAAGATAAGCATACCAACAGTTTCTTAGAAAGCCTCAGCCAATGGACAGAGAAAAGCAGGTATTAGGTGGACATGAGATCTGAGCCTTAAAAGGCTGTTGGTAAATCCAGGTGTATCTATGAGTCTTTTTTCTTTTGTAAGTTCTTAGGAGTCATGATTTTAGAGCCAAGTCATTGACAATAGTAATTTTCATTTTCAATAAAGCTGAAATGAAACAAGTTTTTAATCAAAACCCTGGAATGGTTCACTTTTTCTTATCAGAAATGATCATCAAAGTCTTCTTTCCCATCTTCTATTCTTCCTCTTCTAACATCCTTATAAAGCACATTAGTGAGATGTAGTAATTAGTTCTTATTAAAGTCACTGTAAATCAGTCAGTCTCTTTCCAAGGATTCCTCTTCTAGTAGGTGCAGTCAACCTGAAGTCACATGTAACCCAAGAAATATGGTCCATAATAGTGGATCCAGGCCAGGCTCAGATGCATCCCCTCTGGATTTAGACTTTCTACTGCAATGTAAAACACCCTAAGTTTCTCAGAGTTGATGCAGAGGGGTGGACACAGCCAGAAGAGGATGAAGCTTCATGCCTAATGCTTAGCTTTGGTGCCTTTTCCTCAGAGGGAAAAGGGATGTCCAGAAGGCAACTCAGATCTCAGAGGCCCTTGAATTTTCCTCTAGAAATGGTTCTATCCCTCCACTGAATACAGAGGGTCCTAAGGCTTCTTACTTAGACTAAGTATTTAAGAACTTCAGACTACAGTACAAAGCTGTAATAGTAGTAATGGATGGTCACTGACTAGAAGAGAAAGACCCAAATACGAAGAGAAAGCAATGGCAATGTTATTTATATACTGTAAAAAAAAGTAAATATGTGACAATGATGCTCTGCTTAGTTTTTTATCACACCACGCCACTTCCAAAAAATCCCTTTTCCATAAGCAGTCAAGTTGATGCAAATTGAATCTTATACATTTGTGTTCTCTATTTTCAATCTATGACAATAGTTCTGGCCTCTTATGTTTAGTGGGTCTCTTATCTCATGAAATCCCATTCAAAAATCCCATAGCCCACTCATGCCCTGACTCTATTCTAGTGTCTATTCTAAATAAAAAGGTTTAGATTTATGAAGACAAAGCATGTTCTGCGTCTTTTTTGAAACTATGGAAATAAACACAGAAATATAAAAAGAGGAATAAAAATCAAGAACACTTTTAAAAAAAGTAATTTAACAGTGAATTTAAACACTCATTTGGTTCATTTTTTATGCTTTTTGTAACTTCATGGCTATACAATCCTAGATACTTGGAGAAACTCTTTTTTTTATTGTGCACATAAAGGAAATAAAAGACCAAACTATTTTTTAGGTTTACAACCCATTTTTAAATCACAGAAAACCAAGTTGATAGCAATTCACAGTTTTACAAAGATGATTATGAAGGAAATGCAGAGGAATTCAATATCCAGTTGAAATTCCAGAAGAAATATGGATAATTTGAGCTTTTCTTTTTAAATACATGGTAAGGATGACACTGAAAAGTTTCTGAAAAATTGTAATAGCCAAAATGCTTACATCTAGCAGTTTTACATATCATCTGATATTTCTCAAAACTTCCCATCTTGAAGTTTCATTGGCTTATTAATATAGCGAATGGAAGAATACAGCATAATTAATTACTATAACAGTTTCTAGTAACTTTTCCAGTTGTTTTTATCAGTCTTGTATACATACAGTAGCCATAACACAATTCAGTTTGTGAAGACTATCTGGAAAATATTTGAAACTGTGCTAAAGCAGAAGTTACTCTTTGCCTGAAAAGGCCTTAGTCTTATCTGAGCCAAACACTCATCAACTACCCGATGCTTAGACCCACCAGCATGGCCAAATGCCTGCTTTTCTTTATGTATCCCTCAGTTGGGACAATCTAGTAAATATTCTCATAGTTTGCATTGAAGGTCAGGTTCTCCCCAAGTAAAGGAAGTACAATGATTTCCTTTGAATGATTTGAACGGTTTCCTAAGTGGTTAAAGAATTAATACCTGTTCAGCCTGCTGAGGATTAAAATCCATATTTTCATTGGAACAGAGTAGCTGACTGCCTTAGTGTGTTGAGTCTATTCCCCTTTGTATTAAAAAAAAAAAAAAAAAAAGAATTAGCTAACTGGGCCAGGGAGAAGATCACACAAACAGGGATGCTCTGCAAACAATAGAACAGGCTCTGCTGAAGTATTTAATGATTTCATAGTCTGTATTCCATGGAGCAGGAAATAAAATCCACCATCAAAATCCCCCACCTCAGAGGAGATCAGGTAAGATTTTATGTTCACTTTCACTCTGTGGTCCATTGTAGCACAGCAGACCATCCCAATCCTTATCATATATGAAAAAGAAAAAAAAAAGTTTGTCACTAAGGATTTATTATTCAAGTTCTAATGAATTGGTAACAATAAACTAACTTCCTTAATTTACACATGAGCAACCAGCTTTGGCTGATAAAACAGTGTGAGGGATTATTAACATCTGTTAGACTTGCTCTCCAAGGGTTTTTATCTCTTCAGTCTCCTCTGGTTCTTTCAAAGTGGCATCACTGTGTTCTTTTTTTCTCATGTTTTTATCAATTAAATCCTTTTTCCAGATTAGAGAGTTATTAGCAAACTTTCAAGCACTGTCAAAAACCTCATTTCTGTGGTAGTTCTGGAGACTTAACTAAGGCCTTTATGTTACTGTGCTTGCCTGAACTTATCGTTTTCTTGTCCTTTAAGTGCTTATTTGATGGTTGAAGTCAGGTCTTCAGTTCCTATTTAGTGGCCTCCCTTGCTAATAATTTGAATGCCTCTTGCATGAATTGGGCTTCCCAGAGTTTACAAGAGACAATTTTCTCTTAGACTATTCTGAGGACTTTGGGGCTGTTTTAATCAAGAAGCTAGACTCCTACAGCTGTGCCTAGCAGTACATGCAGTAGATTAAATTATATTGCACATTGAGTATTACTAAATGTTGTTAATGTTGTATAAAATAAAACTTCAAAATACATTCTATATAATCCTTATATAGTTATGTGCCTGCAAGCAGATAGGTCCCAACTTTTCCCAACTGGCATAAATTTTTGTTTAAGGTAAGCAGAATAACTGTATGAAAAAAATGCCTTGGAGCAGCCTGCTGTTTAGGACACTCTCATGGGAGATGTGGGTTTGGATCTCCTTAAACAGAAGCAGAGCTAAGCCCCAGGCTTTCATATCAGATGAATACTTGAAACACTGACCAAATAGTAGAGGTGTTTTGAAATGCGTTTGGACAGGTTTCAGAAGATCTGATGCCCCAACTTTACCATAGGTACATTGTCCAACAAGACAGTTGTAACTCTACAAGGTTATGAGCCACTAGGTTGAGGAAAGTCCCTCCTTGAGCCCAAGGAAGAAAACACCTTAGTCTTGAAGAAGGGTAGGATTTAAGACAAACCATTCCTCAGTATATGCAAGTGATTAGCATAAGCAGCTTTCTGCTCAGCTTGCCAACCTTTGTGGAGACTGTTTTGAAACTCTTGACTCTCTCCAGGTCACTGACTCAGGGCTGTCATGGTAAATTGCACCCTTGCAAGTTCATACTGAAACACTGAATCTATTTCTGACTGCCCAAATCAGGATCACCAATGAGATACTAAGAAGTAGTTAGTATTAAGCCTTATGGTTCCTTATGGTTATCGGCAAGCTTAAAATCCTCAAAAAATAATTAGTCTAATATAAAAAGATTTTATTTCAAAGAGAATCAAGAAGACAATGCAGTGCCTTGCCTCTATTTTAAGATACTACCTTTCAGTGGTTTACCTGTATATACCTACTGTATTGCTTGTCCCTTTCATTTGTCATAGAAGTGCTTCTTGCAGTCTCATGTTATCATTTACTATCTGATAGTTTTTTTGTCTTGATGGGTTCTGGGCTGTCTGTGAGATCTTTCTGCTTAGGGAGGTAGGTTTCTTATGCAAATGCCATGTAATTCTCTAGACGATTGTACATGTTGGCAAGGCAGTTGCTTGCACTGTAAATATTTTGCTCTTAGCTAAATTAGCACTTTATTTTGTTTGCAAAATTTAAACAAAAAAGCAAAATAGACCATGCCTAGACAAACATAAAAGAATGAGATGTGTTTGAGGGATGTTAATAGATTCTGTTCTCTCTAAGAAGCTGGTAAGTCTCTGCATTTCAGAATATGGTTGAACTTTATATTATAAGCAAAAATAAAATATCACTGGAAGTGGAGAGTAATTCTCAGAGCTAACTTAACTTCTCTTTTGTTCTCATCACATTACACTGGCAAGCTCTAGTCCCAGGTGTTTCCAGGGTCTCCTCTGTTCTTCTATTGGAAACTCAAATAATATATACTAAAATTTAAAGTCTGACAGAGCCTTTGCTTATCATTTTGTGCTATGAAGACTATGAGTTCCCACGTGATATGTGGTAGAATCAGCAAACACCTGTTATCCATAATATTGAGTTTTAAGGCCAACATTACCTTTCTCACACTATATACATGGTCTTGAATCCCTGTCTAGATATGTGATTCAAAAGCTGAAGTACTACACCTCAAATATCTCTGCTTCTGAGAAATGTGTGATGAATGTTGACTCCACTCCCCACTAGAGGAAAAAAAAAAAGTAAAAAAGAATTAAGACAGACTGACTTAAATATTTAAACATAATTCTAGGTATATGAACTTTGCATTATAATGAGATGGTTAACATATTTCTAATTTAAATGTGGTTTTGAGGAGATGGTCTATTAATAGAAGTGAAAGTTGTTTCAGTGTATTTCAGTCAATATGTTCTGAACATGGTTTTATTGGCAAACTGGATTATCTAACTCATCAGTTGCACTGATTCTGTAACAGATGGACATTTGAATATTTTTAGTGATTGACTGATCCCAAATACTTTCTATTTGCTAGTAAATTTTCTTCTTATTTATTTTTTTACTTAAGGTTAAAGGTAAAAAGCAAGTTCTCATTTCCATAAGTACACTTGATAATGTCCTTTTGTAGCCTGGTGTAGTGAGAACACCTGCGGAAGACCTGGCAAGGAGTCAGTGACTGGCAGAGTACGTGGTAGCAGGTCCGGCGTGTGAAACTACACCCTGACCAAAATCCCGTCAGGGCCAGGCATGCATATTCCATTTTGCCAACAACGTCTAGCTGCTTCCCAGGCAGTAGCTACTCAAGGTTAGCACAGCTGAGATAAGGAAATAGTTCTAGTGGATTTAAGGGGCCCTTAGGAACAACGAGTCGAGTCCCGTCTGTGCGTCCTGCCTGTGTGTCCGACCTGTGCCTCCAGCAGCCTCCCATCRGCGACCCCTCCGCACGGTTCCTGGGGCTCCCCGTGCAGTGTGTAGTGTAAGTCCTTTATTAAATCTATCCTGTTTAACCCCTTATGAACCTTGAGTGTCTCTCTCTGCCAGTATCTGACCCTCTCTTGCCCGCCTTGCAGTCACACCTGGTGACCAGTAATACCTGACTATTTTCCTTTAAGCCTCTTTCTATGTACATCCAATATCTGTGGTTTTGTTCTTCTACTTAGCTGTTTAATGAATACATGTATGCGAACAGTGAAATCTTGGCTCCCTTAAAGATAACTGACAACTCATTTTGTAAGATATTGTAACTATTTGCTTTTGAGAAAGAAAATAGGGGGAAAAAGTTACAATACTGATGCATTATGCTATCTCAGTATTTATTTATTCCTGTTACTGGTAATTCTTAGACTGACGTTCAAGGAAAGGAAAAGCAATGGGCATGCATGTTACCAAAAATAACATCCATCATTTTTTGAATGTAGTTATGACTATATAGAAGATAGATTTTTACCAGTATCAACTGAACAATTCTTTTTATCCCCTGAGGAATATTTGTTGGGCATATTCCATTTCATTATTTGTCTCTTACTGTTGTCCAGTCTCTGAGGAAAAATAAATTGGATCCAACCATCTAAAACATTGATATCTTCAATGTCTTGAATACAGACAATCTAGACAATATGCAAAGACATAAAGATATTCTAAGTCTGAGTAAGATCATGAAGGCCTTTTCAAAAGCTATTTGTGTGCAGTATGTATGAGACAAATTCATCATTATGAGTATCAGCCAGACCAAGCTGTAAGAAGGATGATCTTAGTTTAATACTAGGCAAAATTGTTGATTCATTTTCTTCTGAAAAAAAAAGCACCAACGCGGTCTTTTAATATGCTCTATACATAATATTAATCTTCTAAGTCATAGTGCAAGTTAATAAAGGATGATTTGTCCTGATAGCAAATTAAATGATATAGCCCAGTTGCAAAAGTCGCAAGCACACTGGCATGGGCAACTCATCTAAAAAAAATAATTCCATCAGTAAAATGGATACTCATAAGAAAATGACATTGGAGTACAAAAAAAACATTTTTCAGGTCCTGATATCTAAGTTGCAACTTCCTGGGCAATTAGCAGATTAATGCCATCCTTTTCATATCTTGCAGTCCTGGTGCTTTAGAAAAACCTTAGGAAGAGCAGAGGCTCAAATAAAGTGCTAACTTTAAAAGCTGTCCAAAAGGGAAAGAGGAATGCCGGGCATGATATGAATACCATATGAAAATTTGGAAGGCAAAGCCAATACATGCAAGAGGAAAAAAAAACAATCCTAAAAGTACCGATGGAGGTTCCTCTAACTGACAAAAAACAGCCCACTGTCAATTAACTTTCTTACTAGCATTATACATCCATATCACCAGGCTCTTCACACAACCTGGCTAACATATCACTACACTAAAAAACAGTGGAAAATACAAAAGATGCCCTGAGTACATAATGTGAGATGTTAGCACTTAAAAGGATGTGTATGTGGGAAAGCGTAATCAAGAAATTTGTGCCCATTGTTGAGACCAGTGCGGCCAGTCTTAAAGATCAGAAGTAGTCAGTTCACAGCGAGTAAGAGAAAACTATGTGCTCTTCGGTATGTCCCCTCTGATTCCAAAATGTTAGCTTTATAAAATTAAACCCAGATATCTTTCTGATTCAGAAGGCCCCAGGAACCTACTCTTTCAAAGATCACTATCATGGATATTGTTTGTACAGGACAAAATGTCCAGATACAGTTCTTTGCTTTTGTTTTTACTTGGCTTTTTTTCAAAAACTGTATTTGATGCATTTCACTGAAGTGATATTTCCCTAAAACAAAGTGTCTTTAATTTGTTTTTAGCAGATTTAGGCTAAGAAAAGTATGTATTTTTATGAATAAGCAAATACAGAAATTTGAAAGAAAGTTTAAGCTTATAATATCCATCCACAGTCTATATATTAGCATTTAAGAAATCTACCAGATGAATTATGCAAAAAAAGATTTGGATTCCTGGGTCAGAATTCTTACAGAATATTGGTAGAATAATATTTAGTAGTAGTAATAATTATCACAGAATTACCACAAATTATTTTTACACTGATTTTTACATGCAAGTTTTATATTGCATAAAACAATGAAGATATCTAGATCTGTGGTCTCTTAGACTAGACATGGAATGGTACTGTACTTTAATAGCACAGATAACTGGAAGCTGGGAGGAGATGCTGAGAGAAGTGTTATTGTATGTTTGCCCTATTCTCATATACTTCATAGTACTTCATACTTCATACTTCAGTACTAGTATACTTCATACTTCATAGACATCAATTTCTGGGCAGGGTCAGAAAAAGAGTACCAGACTAAACTGATCTTTAGTCTTATCCATTAAAACTGTTCTTACATGCCTATATTATGCTCCTAATATATTTTGCTGCATAATTAAAAAATGGGAAAAAATCATTTAGGCTCAAATTTGTAGTTTGCTTTGAACTGCTATGACATATATTTCCATGAACCTGCATATGAAGAAAACTTTCTGATCATATTAATAAATGGGGTACATTTTGTTTCTCCACTGTTTTTCATTAGGTTTGTGGCTATCAGCCAGCTTTGCTTTCTTTCTGTCAAGTTTGCCTGTATGTGTGTGTATGTGTACTGTTGTTATCTATATTTAGCTATAAAAGAAATAACATAATTCCTTGGTTTTTAATTTAAAGTATTGAAAATTTTCTGGCATCCTTACCAAATACATAATTTGAATAGTTTTTGACATATTAACTTCATGAATATACATATTGCTCTAAAAGTATAGGAAGTCTCCTAGATCAATAATAATTTCTGTTTTCTTTCATCACTAGGCCTTTGTTCACTTAACATATTTTAAAATTTGTACTACTGTGCAATATTTTCACCAAATTTACATTTGCATTGGTTGTATAAAAATGAATAAAACGCGAAATAAGTATAAATATAAGCATGACTATTTAATGGTAAAGGGAAAGATTCATTAAATACTTCTAGCAGTTTCTCAGTATTATAAAAGTGTATTTAATTACAGTGTTGGAAAAATAAAATTCTAACATGATCTTCTAAAATGTAGAATATCATGGAATAGGGTCATATACAAAATATGATGTAGTATGTAGCCATCTCTACTTTTTGCTTTAATTTTTGTGAATCAAAGTTTTCACCCAAAATATATACCCATAGTGCTGATTAGCTCTGGGCACTTTCATAATATAGTTAAGACAGCTTTGATGAGGACTTGGATGAGAAATCATCCTATGCAAAAAAACCTATTGATTAACAGAGGAATGGTGTATTTCGCCAACAAGGCAAATGGCATTTTAAACCTTTTATGCTTTTTACTGCTTTCAAAGTCTTGCTCTAATGCTCAAATTCAAACAGTTGTCACCAGCATTGTAAAAGATTAAGCTGGCTTGGATGTTTGACATCTAAAAGTATCAGCACCTATTAGTGATAAACACTGTGTTCTTTCCTCTCCTGATAGATTATATACTCTTTCATTAAATGTAAAGGAAGAATGACAGGGAAAAGCAATAATCTAGATTTTTTTTCTCTTACAATGTTGCTGGCATTTGAAGTGGCTTTTTATATTTTTCTAAAAGAAAAACTGTCAATGGTAATTGATTCTGTTGGGAAAAGTATGATAAAAAGTGTCTCTACTCCCATAGCTAAGGGGACTGTCAAATTGTGACTCCATCAATTCTCTTCTAGACTTGCCAGACAGAAGTGTTAACAAGAAAATGCTAAATAATTTAAACCTTTTTAACCACTATTAGGAACAGAGAGGTTGTAAACATCAGCACAGACCATACCAATAAATCAGAAATGGAGATTTTTGTAATTACAAGATTTTAAAGAACTTGCAGCAAGCATGTAACTTAGTGTCATGAACCTAATGTGGAACCACAGTTCTCTTTTGGGTTTAACAATTATAACTGTGAATATATTAAATGTGCAACCTTAACATAATCTTATTTATTATTGTTTCTCTTTAGGCTACCCTTGTTTGTTCTGGAAAGAAGTTAGAAGTGTAATCTTGGGGAGAAGGAACTGGTGTAACTCTCTTTCTGGCTGAAGCATCTCTGCCAGTTTCATTAAGATAAAACTTGCACATTCTGTTTTGAGAAATTGAGCATAACTAAAAAAATCGAATTCTTTATGCAGCTTTGGCAGATATTCCACACTATGGTACAAAGTAGGTCATCTACAATTTTTTTTAGTGTAATGGGTTTTCCGTTGTACAATGGCATCATTTACCTCCCCATTTACTCTAATTGAGGGCAGTTTGCTTTGAATTAAATTTAGTCTTATAAGTGAAGTACTACGATAGCAGCAAAGTCAAGGTGAACAGAGTCCTCCTTTTTGTTTACTTGACTAAAGTACATTCCTATGCACTTCCAACTAGGGAACAGAATGACAAATACAGCACCTACCACAGGCAATACTAATAAAGCAGAACCTATTTAAATGGATTCCCATTAAAGAAAGAAGACCTAAAGGAACATGTTATCACAGCGRGGAGTTCCTCCCACAGAGTGTCACTGCTGTTCAAATGGGTAAAGGAGATGATTATAAAGAATAAATAATAATAATGACTGGACCATATATAAGTAGATAGAAATAAAGAACAGAGACTGCTGTTTATGTAAATCCACCTTCACTTTACCATACCATCAAGGTTTATATCACTAAATGTCTACATTAAGCAACACAATACTTTTCTAATTGACAGTCTTTTACCTCTACAGTGATTTCCTTCTGTTTGCCCTCTCTTGTTGCCATCAGGCAGTATGTCATATCCATGATTTTTTTTCTTTCCTTGCTTTATAGGGCATATTAAGAATAATTTTGCCATTTCAGACTTCCTATGAGGAAGCTTCCAGTTCCCTCTGATTCAAGATGAGGAGATGACACATTAGAATACCAAGCTAAGCTCTGGAGGCAAAGTTTTGCAGCTCTGTGCCAGGGAAAACAGTAGGATGACTGAGAAATCCAGATGGCTTTAAAGGTTTCTCATTGACTTCTTCAAGTAGCTTTATCTTTTTCAACCTTCTGGCTATTTTTCTTTTTTTCTTTTCCTCTAAGTTCCTTAAGGTCTTATTCCTCCAGTATCATTTCACCTATGTGCTTTTCACTTCTTATTCCTCTCATTTTCTCTCCTCTTCATGAATATTTTTATCTTCTTTCTTTGCATTCATTAATACTTTTTCCTTCATTCATGTCATTATAAACTCCTGCATCTTCCTTCTATTCAAGAATTTCTTGAATTCTGATTCCTTTGTAGCCATGTGATATCCCTTTGCATTACCATTTCTGGTCTTTCTACTTGTTAGTTCTTTGTTTCAGCTCTCTTTCTTCCTTCAAATGCCTGTATTATGAGAGATAGCATGAAGCAGTGACCCTGAGTCACTGACTGAGGTGTCCTAATGAAAAATAAATACTAATAGTGAACATTCATTCATGGCATTTTTTCTGTCCTCATTACCAGCAGAGTCCAATTTGTGATAGACTATTCTTATTTTTCTCCACTTTCTACTTTTAAAAATAAAGTTCTAAAATTCTAGCTTTTAAAAATTCATTTCTGAAAGTACGTTCAACAGGAGAAAATCTCTGAATATCATGCAAAGTTATTTGTCAGATACCCTTTAGCAAAATATTTCTATTACAGATATAGTGCCTACTATTGATGCTGTGGGATTGAGATCTGATTGGGCCTCAGTATAAGAAGCTACAGCTGAGGGCTATGCTACTAGGAAAACCATTGTTTTGCAAAGAAACTTTGAAACCTTTTGTGAGCTAAAGAGCTAGGTCACAAGGGAATTTCTCACATGTATCTTATAAGTGCAATTTTCTCACTACTCATCTTCAAGCACTGAAGGGAAAAATTGGGGGATACCCACACCAGTAAAATCATACATGAGGACCAAATTTGTTTCTTTTTTCTTGTTGTTGGTGGTTTCAGGGGGCTCTAGATGCAATCTTCTAGAGGGATTAATATTAGGGGGAGGCTTCTGAACTAATGAATTGCCTTGTTCTGTAGTACAGAGTACACTACACAATGAGCTATGCTAATTGCGAAATAAGGGATCCTAGACCTTTTAATCCTCCTTAGTCATCCCTGATTTCGGTCTTCTAAGTCCTCCACAAACATAAAAATCCATCATCTTGAAACTTTAAAGTTATACTCATAAAGACCATTTTCCAGTGCTCCTTCTCTTGCCCTTAAACTCAAGCAGTGTGCCAAAAAACCAATTGTTTATTAGATCACTGGAAAGCAACTACAATGCCTTTGCAGTCAATGTTTTCTTTGAGCATACTTGTTTTTTTTTTATGCCATCATGCACACATTGTCTGAGAAGCCATCTTGATGAGCATAATGTATGAATCAGCTTCAGCATAGTCTACTCTAGATTTTTCAGATGTGCTTTAAAATATAAAATTGAATTACCTCAGGATACTTTTATACCACTGTCACATAATATTCAGGGCATAATTTAAATGAAAGCACTAATTCATAGGTGTTCGGCAGTAGGCATTGTCAGTATAGGACTGCCAGAACTAGTAAATCTTTCATTGTTGAAAACAGAAGTTTGCTACAAAAGAAGAGATGGAGGAGGAGGATATCAGCTGTTTGTCACAAAGGCCTGTGCAAAGTCCTTCTTCCAAAACTCTTTTACAGTCATCTGTTAAAGTTGTGCTCATGCTTCCATTCCTCTTTGGTATGGGACTCTGGGATGCCAATAAAACTCCAGTTTACTCTCTCCAGTTTGCTAACCATGATAGCTACTATGGCTAGCAGTCTGGGCACTTACATGTTTTTCCAGTGGAAGGACTAAAATCAGGAGTTAACACATAAGCAACATTTTAAAACAAAAGAATTGTTTCCCCTCCCCTGCCCCTCCCCCCCCCCAAAAAATCAGCATTTACAAGAATTAATTTAAAATTTCGGGCAACTGGCCTATCTTATGCATGCTCATTAAAGCATGTCCCTTCAGAACATCTGCCTTTCCTCTTGGGGACCAAGTCATAGACTGATCAGCTCAGGCTCTCGGTTAGCTGTCAGTCTGCTGCTGCTAACTTACTCTTACCTATATACTGCTTGAATGATCTTTCTGCCTATTCGTAACAGTGATTTACATTGATGATATAGACATTAAGAGTATCTAGTAGTTCCAGTGTCACTGAAGTGGCCTGGGATTCACAATGACATTGTATTTGTCCTGTGCCTGACAATTATGCTCATTTTAAAAACAGTAATATTATTTTTAGCAGAGGTTGCTACTATGTGGGAATATTCCCTAAACTGTATGATTTCAATGATATTCAATTTCAATTGAAGCATATTGAAAATCAATGATAAACATATTGAAAAAAATCAAAACATATCATGTCAATCAAAACAAATCAAAACGTATTGAAATTCAATGATATTCCCTAAACTGTAAAATAAGCCAGTAGTAGGATTTGAAGGAATATATGGTTGTGGTTTTATGGATCTTGTGGTGAACAGTGTACCAGGGAGCTAATGAGATGATTTATCCTGAGGCTTTGAAAAACACAGCATAAAAAAAAAAAAAAGTGTAGACAATGCACAATCTATTAATACTTGGAAATTCTAGGAATTATACAGAAGCTTTAAGATTGCTGTTGTAAACAGCTGGCAAACAAGCCAAATACTGGTATTACCTTAAAACATGGATTTGCGAATCTTTATAAATACTCTACAATGAACATTAATCCTTTTCTTCACCTCTTGCTGTTGTTTTCATTCTAAGCTTTTACTTCTCTTCCCTTTTTTTTTTTAACTGTGTCCTGCCTGTCAGACTCCACTTCCATTTTCCTCCTCTCTGTTATTCTTCTGGCCACTTTTTGTCTCTTTTCTCTCTTGGTTTTATTTTTCTCTCCCTGGATATACTCCCAGATCACTTTAGAAATGTAGGTTGCATTTTTGATGTCATTCTTAGAGGAGGAAAAAGAAATTACAACGTTAGTGCTCAAGGCTATATATGGAAATACTCTTACATGTCTCAGTAGCAATGCTTTTTCATGATCCTGAGACTCTTGAATACGTATGTATTTGTGGGTAGGGAAAAATGCAAAACTTTAGGAAGGCATACCTTTCCGGTGTCTGATGATTAGACACAGTTCCTTGTCTGATTATAGAGTTGGTGCTGTGCTAGTCATCCAGTGGGAAAAGATTTCAGACATGGCATTTAAAATAAATGAAGGCACTCTGTTTGGGATTTATGATACATTTATTCCCTCAGCTTTTCCTTGTTTAGGCAGTTGCTCACTCAATGTGCTGTCTGCTATGAATCCCATAACGAGATGCTTCAACCCCTCTAGTTAACTATAGAGAGTGCAGGTACCTATCTCAATTCCACAGATTCTGTTGTGGAGCCTAAATGCATGAAATTTGGAGTAGTCAGGTTCCTCCCATACTGGACATCTTTTTGAATAATGGTAAGTGGTCTTTAGAGACTGAATTGTATGGGTGATTTTGTCAGATCAGGGTCAAATCTTAATGTTAAATGATTGAAGAGATTTTGTATTACTGTATTGCTATAGTATCTTCTCCAGACCTAGAAACTGCARTCCCATAGGTGTTACAACCCTTTTCAAAACTGCAGATCTCACATTAAGCTGTTATTTTTTTTCTAATAAGCATAATTATGCCTCACTCACATGGTTGTTGCATTGCTTATTAAAGTTTACAAAACATATTGAAAATCTTCTTCTGAAATGCACGATATAATTTTTTTTCCTGTTCTTCTCTTTTTCAATTGCTATACACATTTGTATGAGAACAGAAGCTTTGTTTCTAAGAGTTCACCTGTTCCTGCTGCTGATTTCCCAAATAAAGTGATAGTTCCTTGTTTCTGACCTAGTTGTTGTTTTCACGGTAACCAATTCTGATTCCCCAGAAGTACAAAGAATTACTACTGCTTGTATAATAAGCAGCAGGAGCAGGAAGACTGTTTTAGAAACAGTCTTGATGAACATGTCCCTATTAACTACAAACAGAGTAAAACAAAATTCAGGGAATAGATGTTAGATAAAATATCAATTAAAAAAATGGATTGAGTTTTGGTTGGTTTTTTTCTGAATGACCTTTAAGTCTCCATGAAATCAATGCTACAGTTAGAGAACAGGTTGTCAATATCTGTCTTCTGGATGCCTGCTGGAATAACAACACAATGCTGCTTTAGCCATTCCATATTAAATGCTGAAAAGAGAAGTATGTCAGTTTTGTCTCCCATATATTTGTGCCTTAGCATATTGAGGAACTAAGAGTTTGAAATTGCTCCCAGCTGTAGACCCATAAGTCAACTTCTTCAATTTTCCTTGAAAATGCAAGCCGCTAGTGGTGCTAGTTAGTTTTTGCATAACTGTTGCATGGCCAAGAACTGGAAATGTTCTTCCATTTGCCTCTTCAGCCTGAAGGGATTCACCTTCCCTTCCAGGTGTTATATTCTCACCGCAACATGTAGACCAGGCTGGGGAAGAAAAAATATTCTTTACGAAATCGGGTCAGTGTATAACAAACATTGTTTGGCAATGTTTAGAGTACTTCCTGGGATGTGAAGTTCTGCTGTTTCGTCCCAGTTTCCTAGATCAACTGAGGGTTATTATTTATTTACTTTCTTCTTGTAAAGCCAATAGCATGTTAATGTTATATATACAAGCAGATCTTGCAGCAAGAGCAGAATACAAGTGTGTTTCTGAGATGAGCAATGTAATCAAGACTAGAGGAACAGCGTAAAAGCCCATTTTATTTACCTTCTGCTTGGATCTCACAAAGCACACATGAACTGCAGCAATGATGAAGTCAATAGACTTTTCAAAAAAATCTTCCAAATTACCTTAGGCATTAGTATTACTTGCTTCTGTTATTGGAGAACTTGCAATCCTAAGGGTATTTATTCTTTCAAAATCCCATGCAACAGAGCTATGCTTTGTTTGTTTAGTTTGTTCTCTCAAATGTGAAACGGAAGGAAGAGAAGAAGTAAATGTCCAGTGTTACACAAAAAGCCCTGGAGGACGTGGGACATTGTTCATTTGCCAGGATGCCATCATACAAGTGCAGAATCCCTCCACAGCAAGTTAAACCAAGAGAAAAGAAGGACCCATAAGAGTCTTTTTTTCATGTTGACTTTATTATAATAATCTATTGTGAAATTGATAGTATAGAAATAGTTAATACATAATGTATTCTAAAATGCTCTGCATTAAGCCTGATTTTAGTTAATGACTCTGAATAAAATTATGTAACTCACTGGGGTAAAAAAGAAAAATGTAGTTAATCTTTTGTCAGAGATGTGTCTAGCTAATCCAAATTATGTTGCTTTTGGTGCAACAGCTTGCTTCATCCTAATTTGATTGAGTGACTGTAATAGCCTTTTACTCTCAGTGAAGTCAGATACCTAGGTTATTACCCCCAAGCCAGATGAGTATCTGATGCAAAAGCTTTAGGACTTGAATCTCAATGGAGATTCTCTGCAGCTGGTTGTTTAGTTCACATTATTTGGTACTTCCAGTCAAGAAGAGATCCTTTCAGCAAAGGAAAGCCTTGAAGAAATGAGACTACATAGTTACCAGGTTAAATTAATAGCTATTGCTATTTATGCATTCACAAAAGTGAAGGAGGATTTAGGAAGCAGTTACTTGTTTGCTGAATTTAAGGGCACCCTAGACATTAAACAATAAAGGGATATGAACAGTTACCCATAAATGCCATTTCATTTTAGAAAGGAAGATCAAAAAGGAGAGCAATACATGAAATAAGACTTAAAGATGACCCATGGAGAGACTGGTTGTATCACTCAGGATTTACAGTTAAAAAAAGGATAATTCTGGTGATCTGAAAGTAACCTTCTATTTTAGATGCTTTGAGAGGGACTAAAATCATGTGACTTTAAGTAGTGTAGATGTCCGCAACTGACTTAGTTGCCTTAGATCACCTACATAGTCAGCGAAGACAAACATGCAGTATCAGAGCAGGAGTCACTTGATTTTAGTTGCATGCATTAATGAACTGCACTCTAGACTCCAGTAACTATATTGAGTAGATCTCTCCTGACTTTGAAGAGAATTTATGGTGAGCCATTCAGATGAACAGATTAAAATTTTATTAAATGAGCAAAAAAATCAAACAATTTTGGCGAGTATATTGATTGATTAGTTGTTCATCTAAGCTCAGTGGTTTGGGGAGAAGTTCCATATGCCAGTCAAATACCTTCTGAAATACTAGAGAAGGTATAGGTAGTTACGGTAAACAAGATTATTGTGTAAAGCTTTAGAGAATTCCACAGTATTCATAAAGAAAAACGAAAAGTATTCTCAGCTAGTTGGACTTATGAGCTGTAGGGTCTCCTTTTCTAGTGCCTTAACTTCTTTCCAGATATTGCTTCCATATCAAGAAAAAGATTTGGGCAGAGCAACAAAAAAGAGCATAAATGTTGTTTCATGCAGTTACATAAGTAGTTTCCAAGAGATGGGCGAACAGAAAATGAGTTATGGCTGTATATGCTGTAGCTGTGTCTCAGCAGAAGTCTTAATCAACAGTTTAACCAAAATTGTTTGTGTAAATTATTCACTAAGCTTGTCCCACTACCAGAATATCTTTTCGTCCTCAAGCGAAGATATTTCTAGTTGGTTAGAGAATATACCAAAAGAATGAGTGCATTCAGAGATCTTTTCAGACTAAAGATTTCAGTTCCTATACCACGTGTGGCTGTTTCTTGTCTTCAGTTTTGGACTGCCTGGTAAATTTATTTTTCTGTATGGCTGATATTAACATTGGATAGAAAAACTACACACACTGCTTGAAGCAAATTAGAAAATAAACTGAAGTGGATAGATTGATAAGATTCAGCACTAAGATGTAAAGATGGGGTAAGGGAAAACGAACTATATTGCTTGTTATATATACAAAATGTAGAAAGTTTTCATTTTTTTCTTTAACGTTATTTAAACAAAAATGTATTAGAACCTGAGGAACTGAAATTAGAGGACAGGAATGGAGGTGGTGGACCTATTAAAAATAAAAGACAGTATGAACAAGTATGAAGACTAGTGCACTAAAAATTAATTATTCCTTCCGTGAAAGAAAAAAACAAAGAAAAAAACAAAAACCCTTTCTAGCCTCAGATAAAGTAGCTGTAGGAATACTTCTGTGGACCTTGAGAGGACTGACTTGTGAATTTATGCAGACAGTTGTATGGGGATTTTTTTCCATCACATTAGCAAGACTGTAATAATGAAGGCAAGATTCTTAGAGCTTTGAACATCTACCAGCATTTTGTCAGGCAAATTAATTTCTGAAGAGTTAATTTCCTCTATTTCTAAATTCATTATTAAATTCACATTTTAACACTAACAAGCTAAGAACATTTGTTGTAGTATGCATCAGAAGCAGTTCTAATAAACTACTAATGATGTCAACTTTTTTATTACAAGATTGGTTTCAGGAAAGAGGCAAACTCGAAATTTTGTTTACTTAATTTTGCTTGATAGTACTGTAGTTGAAGAACTGAGTGTTCTGTAGTAGACATTAAACTCACTATTGGACCAGTCAATGAAGTGTTAAAACCTGCAAAGACTTCCACTGACTTTGTGAATTTTGTACATTTCTCTAGTTCCTTAAAGAATGAAACAAAAAAACCAGTGTTTCTTATTATGTCTTGATGCAAGCTCTGTCTCAAACTCAGAGATTTAAGACTTCTGTTAGGGGAAAAAAAGGTAATTCATGCCTTTTAAAACAGTCTTGCAAATGAATACTGTTGAGGATTTTATGTTTAGATTTTCATGAGTCTCTGGATGTTATATGGTCATAAAAACAAGGAGAAAAAGTGTTTGTATGCAAGGTCCAAGATTAGATGAAGACTCTGAAGAATGAAGTTAGTTGATATCAGTTAATGTTCAGGATGAAGAAGTAAAAAAATTTTCTAGTGGCAGCTATAAGGTTTAGAAATATACATTAGCGTTACTGTTGTGGTAATCTAGCCCTCGATATCACAAAGACCTCAATACGGATCAGTGAATTTATGCTCCTTTCTCCTACCTTTCTTATCTACATGTAAATAAAATAAAATTTAATTAAATTTCTGCTAGATTATTTTTGCTAAGTAAGCCAACCTTCAGGAGTTTTTAAACAAAATACAATATCATGTTTGTCATCCTAATTTGAAGCAATTTTAAATGTCTGTTTGTATGTGTAATATTTCTGTTATTAAGTGATTCTACTTTTTGCTATTGCTAACATACCACTTGTTGGAAGCCAATGGAAGCCAGCTCCTTTCAGCGTATTTTTTCATTCCACTGTACTCAAATTTCATTCTTAAAAAAAAAGGAAGACGATACAATTTACCTTCCTGTGCTTGCCTTGTTTGAAGAGAAACAAGTAAGTACTGAAAAAATGATTACTTTATGGCAATCAGACTATATAGAGTATGTACCTTTTCGCCAATGAGAAGTTACAATGATATCTGTTATAGTGTCTTTCTATGATAATAAACTTAACTCTCAAGTTTTTTCAGAGTGGTGAAAAGTTCCTTGAAGCTAACAAACTTCTCTTCAAATGTATCTTTTTGATACAAAAGAGTTGCTAGCTATTTTGGATTTCTAATTGCCGGCCAATCCCAACAATGTTGATAAACATAAGTTTTACTTACTCCCCTTCCTTGACGGGGAATAAAATGAGTGCTAACATGTCCACTTACTTTACATTCCAGCATTTCCAATTACTTAACAGCAATTGCAACTTTAGGATAAGCAATTAATGTAGTATAAAGAAACTTCCCTGATAACACAGATATAATCTAGTCACAAAAGTGCTATAAAACATTGCAAAATACTGTCTTAATTGAATGCTCTAGATTCTGATTTTAGAGGGCCTATGAGACTGATAGTTTCTGGTGGCCACCCGGCTGGAAAATCCCATTTTATGTAGGGATTGTTTTGACAGCAGGCAAGCATGAAGATGAAAAAGTAGCAGCTGCTGATTTAGTTTCCCCTGGCATGTACCACCGGAGGATCTAAGGTTCTCTGAGCATGTTCTGTAAGTTATGACACCTTAATAGCTTTAAGTTGTGAAGTCCAGAAGGAGGTTATCAGTGATCAGACTGCAGTTTGACTTTGAATTTATCAGGGTTTATTATTTTAATGAGTCTAATAAAATCTTTTAGAGGAACATGTAAATTCCAGTCAGCTTTTTAGTAGAGAGATCAGTCTGTACAGCACTTGAACTTAAGATGAGAAAGGGATTTAGTTTGATTTAGTCTGTTGAAATTCAAAGTAAAATGCTTTAGCATAGCAAGTTAAAAATAAACTGCTTTCTTTTCAAATGCGGAAACTTTAAATGGATTAAAAATGTACTGTGCTTTTTGTGACTCACTCAAATAGACTTAGAGTAAAGGAGTTTAAGCAGGACTCTCCAATGAAGAATAAACTTAACTAGCAATTTTGGCTTTGTGTGTAGAACATAGGACTGAGAATTATGAAGGAGACATTGGTTCTAGTTTTTCTTCTGCCACTGGCTTCTTATGTCACTTCAGATTTCATATCAACATAGCTCTTTATGCCAAGATATAAAATGATGATATAGAACTCACCTTAATTATCTGCTGCTTTAATTTTGACTATAATATATATGAAAGTTATACATTAGTATTACTTTYAGCTATCTTAAGGGTCTACCCACTTCAGATATTCAAAGGGCTATGGTCTTGGTAAAGCCTGTAAAAGTCAGTGCCACCTAGATACAGAGTCAAACTCTGTATCTGCAGGGAACAGGTCTGATTCAAACATCACCTCCTCCAGGCTCAAGAGCGGTGCATCCCTATGAGTAGGAAGTCAAGCAAAGGAGGTAGGAGACCTGCATGGATGAGCAAGGAGCTCCTGGCAAAACTCAACCAGA